>NC_092230.1:7446148-7506148 GCF_036320965.1 Panulirus ornatus | reverse complement strand
ACACACACACACACACACACACACACACGTAAGCGGAAACCACACATAGTTCAGCAATTTCTATGGTAACATCGTACACTTGGGGGTGGAGGTGAGTGGCAAGGGGAAACAGAACATTGCGATGGGGAGGCTGCAAAATGGACTGTAATAAAAAAAGACCTAAGACCATAAGTACCATTTTCCTCAACTGTGGAGGCAACGTTGAGAAAGAGGGAGAGGTGGTGCGTCCAAAAAAGACGCCGATAGACTGAAGAAGCTTAGCCATATGCAATGACGGAAGATACAAGCGGGACCACCAGTCAACTGGCAATCTATAAAGAGAACAACATTACACTAACAACAGGATCAGAGAAGAAGAATAGAGGAACGATGAAGAGAATCTTTGTGGCCAAGATAAGGGATGAGAATCCATCAGGAGTGGACTCTCAATCAAAGAGCAGTTAATGAGGCCCAGGGACATGGAGGGACGAGTTACAGAGGATCATATGCCAGGCGCAGAACGCCTCGTTTAGACCAGTTTTCGCAGTGGGAGACAGTGTCTGTAACTCCAGCCCCTGTCAAATGGAAATGCTATGAGGTCTCGAGAGGGAGTGGAGTGATCTAGTTACAAGAGGAAGTACTGTAACGTCTTTTAACACATCTGAAGCTCACTGTACTGGTGGAATGTCTCCATCTGTGGTATGGATGTGTGTAGACGCCTGCAACAGACCGTTTGGAATGTGGTACTAGATGTCGCTGGGTAAAGGGTGTATGGCGCCACAGGAATGGAAAAGGAAAGGAAAACAGGAGAAGGTTCTACATTGCAGGCTGACGAGTGTGGTGTGTAAGGTAGTGGAAAATGATGATCAGAGAGCAAATGGACGATTTTCTAGAGAGGAGAAACGGCAGAAGTGAGAGAAAAAACTTGTATCAAGACAGTGAGTGCGTGTGCAGTAAACCTCTTTAGATTTCCACGAGAGAGGGAGCTCTGTTTTAGATTTCCACGAGAGAGTGAGCTCTGTTTTAGATTTGAGTGATGGCTGGATGTGCTGATTGTAAATAAACTGCCGGAAAGCATTTCGCACTACACCACGCGGCAGGGTAAGGAGGGAGGAAGTTTGATCACCAAACATGATGAATATGGAGGAATGCTCTTCGATAGATAGAAACGACTTGGGAAAGTTGACATTGTCTATCTAACCTGTTGCCAGAACCCTGAAGTTAGACAGATTTGGAATCGCATTGAAGTGCGTATAACGAAATGTTCATCGAAAATGTTCGCATCTTGCAGATAGATGTTGGAGCCCACCCTGGAAGAGAGAAGAGTAAGGGGTGATTTACACCATAGCGAGAACGTTCTCACAGAAGATGGAGTGAGGCTACTTACAATCACGCAAGAATAGAAAACGGACGACGTGAAGCCAGAGAGCTTGCGACAGCTGACAGCTTACTAGAACTACGTGGGGAAAAGGTTAGGCGATAGACAAAGGTCAATAGATGGGGCTACGACGGGGGTAAAAGGGAAGTGTTGGTTGCAGTGGGAAGTGTGAGGGAAGTGTTGGTTGCAGTGGGAAGTTCGAGGGAAGTCTTGGGTACAGTGGGAAGTGTGAGGGAAGTTTTGGGTACAGTTGTACCCTCTCCCCTTTCCCCCACGTGCAGTACACACACACACACACACACACGAAGCCATACGTACCTAACATTAGTAGGCCTACTCACCCCTTCCGTAATGGCCATCAGACCTACGTGGACCAGAAACTTGACCCTCGACCCTCTGCCAGGCCGGCTCTCGGCTGGACATTCCAGCTGGGCACGACATAATCACCTCTAATGACCCGCCACTTGTGTGAAACACGCGTCCCGTGGTCCGCCCATTGATTACCCCCTGAGTAACACAGGGAGGGTCTGCACGAAGACCCCCCCCCAGTTCGAACCACCACCACCACCACACCCCTGTAGTTACTAATTAGTAAGTGCACGTCCGTGGGTCTTAAGTACAAATGGTATTTGTGTAAACACAGTTGCGTGTGTCCGTGTGCGTGTGCGTGTGTGTTCTTCATGAAATATGACGAACGTATTCAATGTTTGATTTGATTTATTGCTGGTGTGTACGGGTAAGTAAGGAGTTTGGGTTGTGATAGCTTGTGCGTATGTTAGGGTGTTATTAACAACACGAAGGTAGTGGGGAAAGACAGGGCGTTGCGTCTGTCACTGTGTGTGTGTGTGTGTGTGTGTGTGTGTGTGTGTAAACCCCGTCGGTCCAAAGCGAATCACATAAGAAAATATTGCTCTTGGAAGCGAAGTTAATCTTCAACTTCTGGTGGGGAGTGCGCGACCTTTGGGTATAATGGCCAAATGTCTTGGCCTTTAACCCAACCGTAAAAGGTTAGGTTAAAGGTCAAACCGTCGTAGTGAAAAGTCGTACTGTCGTCCTTAAAGAGTCATGTCGTCCTGCTTGATTTGTGGCATGTTAAGTCAAGCGACATGAGCAGAGAACTTTTTTTTTTCCCCCAGGAGAGCCTCCGCATGTCTCCCTACCCCCAAGAAGACAAGTCCTGGGGTTTTCTTAATGATAAGGCACGATCAAGAGAGTTTTTTTCCCCAGGAGAGCCTCCGCATGTCTCCCTACCCCCAAGGAGACAAGTCCTGGGGTTTTCTTAATGATAAGGCACGATCAAGAGAGTTTTTTTTTCCCCAGGAGAGCCTCCGCATGTCTCCCTACCCCGAAGGAGACGACAAGTACTGGGGTTTTCTTAATGATAAGGCACGATCAAGATAGTTTTTTTTCCCCAGGAGAGCCTCCGCATGTCTCCCCTACCTACTCCCTGTATCTAACTCGGGGAAAGTAAGTTTCACTCTTCCTTTCCCAGATTGTTTACAGACAATGTGATGGCATTGGGGTCCGAGCGAATCTCTTAATACGCTATTATTTACATCTAAGAGTTTCTGATGTGTCTGTATCTTATAACATTTCTTGTTTTGTGTTAGTTCGTTTAGCCGTTTATATGGCCCTATACGTCAAGACCAGCAACAAGGGAGGTTTTACACACACACACGCACACACACACACACACACACGTCACCTGGGTAAGGCATTTCGTGACAAGACACCAGCAAGGATTGAGTTAATTAGGCTATCATCATCATTATCATCATCATCATCATCATGATGAGGTGTTGATAGGCCACTGGGCTGGTTTCATGAGATGGATAATGGGTGAACCTTGACCACCCTGTCCACCTCACGTGGCTCAAGAGCCCCCCATAACGTAAAGGCGATGATTACCCCAAGAATACCAGAGCGAGTCGAACACCTTGCTCCACCCACATGACACTTTCTTGCCTCCGAGACACTGTGCATAATTCTCTACGCGTTCGAAATATAAAAAAAATGGGATTTTTTTTTTTTTTTAAAGTTTAAGTACAATAATGGAATTGTGTTCAAGATGAACTTATTACACTTGGATTTTATGAACATGTTCAGCAGGTTAGAGATGAGGGTTTCTAATGTGTGTTGGTGGTGGTGGGCGATGGCATTTGGTGAGTGGGTCGGTAGGTGACGCCACTGTATACACCAGTCTCTGCCCACCCTTGACCCTGGGTGGGTTAGGGTAGATCCTGCCCACCCTTGACCCTGGGTGGGTTAGGGTAGGTCTTGCCCACCCTTGACCCTGGGTGGGTTAGGGTAGATCCTGCCCACTCTTGACCCTGGGTGGGTTAGGGTAGACCCTGCCCACCCTTGACTTTGGGTGGGTTAGGGTAGCCCCTGCCCACCCTTGACCCTGGGTGGGTTAGGGTAGATCCTGCTTACACTGAACCACTGGGGGCAAGAGGGTGGTAACCCACACTGAGTCACCGGGGGGCTGAAGGGTGGGTAACCCATTCTGGATAACCGGGGGCAAGACAGTGTTGGGTCAGGTGAGCATCAGGACAGCTATCGACGTTCCTCAGCCGATACTGTGAATAATTTTCGCCCTTATTGGGAAGATGCAGGTGGTGGAGGGGTTGGGAGAAGGGGAGGGGTGGTGAAAGCCTTACGGAAGATGAAATGCGGCAAGGCGGCTGTAGTACATGGTATTGCAGTTGGATTTATTAAGGAAGGAGGTGACTGTGTTGTCGCTGCCATGGAAGCGGAAGTGAATCATAGGGTGGGTGAGGGGGCGAAGGTTCTGGGAACTCTGAAGAATGTGATTGGAAAGAGAGGATGTTATTAAGGTGGGCAAAATATGGGTATGTTTGAAGGAATATTTGTCCCACGAATATTTTGTAGATGGTGTGCATGGGCTGTGGATGATAAGGCTGTGTGGAGAAGGGTGGATGTGCTGGAAATGAAATGTCTGTGGACAATATGTGGTGTGAAGTGGTTTGATCGAGTAAGTAATGTAAGGGTAAGAGAGATGTGTGGTAATGAAAAGAGTGTGGTTGAAGTGTGGAAGAAGAAAGTTAAGAGTAAATGTGAATAAGAGCAAGGTTATTAGGTACAGTAGGGTTGAGGGTCAAGTCAATTGGGAGGTGAGTTTGAATGGAGAAAAACTGGAGGAAGTGAAGTGTTTTAGATATCTGGGAGTGGATCTGGCAGCGGATGGAACCATGGAAGCGGAAGTGGATCATAGGGTGGGGGAGGGGGCGAAAATTCTGGGGGCCTTGAAGAATGTGTGGAAGTCGAGAACATTATCTCGGAAAGCAAAAATGGGTATGTTTGAAGGAATAGTGGTTCCAACAATGTTGTATGGTTGCGAGGCGTGGGCTATGGATAGAGTTGTGCGCAGGAGGATGGATGTGCTGGAAATGAGATGTTTGAGGACAATGTGTGGTGTGAGGTGGTTTGATCGAGTGAGTAACGTAAGGGTAAGAGAGATGTGTGGAAATAAAAAGAGCGTGGTTGAGAGAGCAGAAGAGGGTGTTTTGAAGTGGTTTGGGCACATGGAGAGAATGAGTGAGGAAAGATTGACCAAGAGGATATATGTGTCGGAGGTGGAGGGAACGAGGAGAAGAGGGAGACCAAATTGGAGGTGGAAAGATGGAGTGAAAAAGATTTTGTGTGATCGGGGCCTGAGCATGCAGGAGGGTGAAAGGAGGGCAAGGAATAGAGTGAATTGGAGCGATGTGGTATACCGGGGTTGACGTGCTGTCAGTGGATTGAATCAAGGCATGTGAAGCGTCTGGGGTAAACCATGGAAAGCTGTGTAGGTATGTATATTTGCGTGTGTGGACGTATGTATATACATGTGTATGGGGGTGGGTTGGGCCATTTCTTTCGTCTGTTTCCTTGCGCTACCTCGCAAACGCGGGAGACAGCGACAAAGTATAAAAAAAAAAAAAATATATATATATATATATATATATATATATATATATATATATATATATATATATATATATATATATATATATATATATTAAACAAAAGTGCCGCGTTCTCTGAAAGAACCTGGCTTAAAAAAACGCCTCCACGGAATCGCCTTCAGACTCGACTGAATTTATTTTTTTTCCCTCTTTTTTTCAATTTTTTTCTTTTCCTAAAAGACCGATGATGATAGACGTCTTGTCAGGAACGTCATTAATTTTCGTCGTCCGCCACTGGACGTTCCTTTAGGAAATCGATGCAGCCGTCGGTCCTTTAGGGGAAAAGGGTGTATGTACTTTGTATGTGAACGCCCCGGAGAATTACATTATGGGCAGTGGTGGTAATTACATTATGGGCAGTGGTGGTAATTACATTATGGGCGGTGGTGGTAATTACATTATGGGCAGTGGTGGTAATTATATTATGGGCAGTGGTGGTAATTACATTATGGGCAGTGGTGGTAATTACGTTATGGGCAGTGGTGGTAATTACGTTATGGGCAGTGGTGGTAATTACATTATGGGCAGTGGTGGTAATTACATTATGGGCAGTGGTGGTAATTACATTATGGGCAGTGGTGGTAATTACATTATGGGCAGTGGTGGTAATTACATTATGGGCAGTGGTGGTAATTACATTATGGGCAGTGGTGGTAATTACATTATGGGCAGTGGTGGTAATTACATTATGGGCAGTGGTGGTAATTACATTATGGGCAGTGGTGGTAATTACATTATGGGCAGTGGTGGTAATTACATATGGGCAGTGGTGGTAATTACATTATGGGCAGTGGTGGTAATTACATTATGGGCAGTGGTGGTAATTACATTATGGATAGTGGTGGTAATTACATTATGGGCAGTGGTGGTAATTACATTATGGGCAGTGGTGGTAATTACATTATGGGCAGTGGTGGTAATTACATTATGGGCAGTGGTGGTAATTACGTTATGGGCAGTGGTGGTAATTACATTATGGGCGGTGGTGGTAATTACATTATGGGCAGTGGTGGTAATTACATTATGGATAGTGGTGGTAATTACATTATGGGCAGTGGTGGTAATTACATTATGGGCAGTGGTGGTAATTACGTTATGGGCAGTGGTGGTAATTACATTATGGGCAGTGGTGGTAATTACGTTATGGGCAGTGGTGGTAATTACATTATGGGCGGTGGTGGTAATTACATTATGGGCAGTGGTGGTAATTACATTATGGATAGTGGTGGTAATTACATTATGGGCAGTGGTGGTAATTACATTATGGGCAGTGGTGGTAATTACATTATGGGCAGTGGTGGTAATTACGTTATGGGCAGTGGTGGTAATTACATTATGGGCGGTGGTGGTAATTACATTATGGGCAGTGGTGGTAATTACATTATGGATAGTGGTGGTAATTACATTATGGGCAGTGGTGGTAATTACATTATGGGCAGTGGTGGTAATTACATTATGGGCAGTGGTGGTAATTACGTTATGGGCAGTGGTGGTAATTACATTATGGGCGGTGGTGGTAATTACACTATGAGCAGTGGTGGTAATTACGGTAATAACAAGAGTATTTAACCATAAGGCCCATAATTCCTATGATACTCTATGTATCATGGACGGTAGGGGCTCTCGGAGAGGGTTAGGGGTGGGGAGGTAAGTGCATGTAGCATTATCATGGCCCCATTAAAGTTCTGGGGGGGTGACAAGGGGTCCAGCAGCAGACATTAGGGTGAGAGGTGCGTGGCGTGGAATGGGACTTTGGCCTATAAAGAGCATTCGTGTCTGTAGTCTGACCAGAGCTGATTGGCTGAGGAGGAAGAGTGTGTTAAGTGCATATATATATATATATATATATATATATATATATATATATATATATATATATATATATATATATATATATATATATATATATATATGGTTGAGAGAGCAGAAGAGGGTGTTGTGAAATGGTTTGGTCACATGGAGAGAATGAGTGAGGAAAGATTGACCAAGAGGATATATGTGTCAGAGGTGGAGGGAACGAGGAGAAGTGGGAGACCAAATTGGAGGTGGAAAGATGGAGTGAAAAAGATTTTGAGCGATCGGGGCCTGAACATGCAGGAGGGTGAAAGGCGTGCAAGGAATAGAGTGAATTGGAAGGATGTGGTATACCGGGGTCGACGTGCTGTCAATGGATTGTACCAGGACATGTAAAGCGTCTGGGGTAAACCATGGAAAGCTTTGTGGGGCCTGGATGTGGAAAGGGAGCTGTGGTTTCGATGCATTATACATGACAGCTCAAGACTGAGTGTAAACGAATGTGGCCTTTGTTGTCTTTTCCTAGCGCTACCTCGCGCACATGCGGGGGAGGATGCTATTTCATGTGAGGCGGGGTGGCAACGGAATGAATAAAGGCAGCAAGTATGAATTATGTGCATGTGTGTATATGTATATGCCTGTGTATGTATATGTTGAAATGTGTGGGTATGATATTTGCGTGTGTGGACGTGTATGTATATACATGTGTATGTGGGTCGGTTGGGCCATTCTTTCGTCTCTTTCCTTGCGCTACCTCGCTAACGCGGGAGACAGCGACAAAGTATAATAACGAAAAAGATATGATATATATATATATATATATATATATATATATATATATATATATATATATATATATATATATATATATATATATATTATCCCTGGGGATAGGGGAGAAAGAATACTTCCCACGTATTCCCTGCGTGTCGTAGAAGGCGACTAAAAAGGGGAGGGAGCGGGTGGGGCTGGAAATCCTCCCCTCTCTTTTTTAATTTTCCAAAGGAAGGAACAGAGAAGGGGGCCAAGTGAGGATATTCCCTCAAAGGCCCAGTCCTCTGTTCTTAACGCTACCTCGCTAACGCGGGAAATGGCGAATAGTATGAAAGGTATGTGTGTGTGTGTGTGTGTGTGTGTGTGTGTGGTAGACCATCTCCAGGCCCTTGGAGGGAGCCCCCCCCCCCCCCCCCCCCACAGCTGGGTCAGGAAACAACCGTTGGTAAGAAACGACTCTGTTAACGGGACCTGTTTAGCCTCGTCCAGGAGGGGAAGGAAGGGAAAGGGGAGGGGAAAGGGAAAAAGGGGAAAGGGGAGGCCCGTGTGGGTGGGTCCGGGTCCGTGTGAGGTGAACGTTCACACGGGGGAGGAGGGGAGGTGGGGTGTGGAGGGAGGTACTGTAGTAGCATTCATACGGGTGGAGGGGTGTCCTCTCCCCTCTCCCCTCCACTCCCCTCCCTTCCCTCCTCGAGTTTGGGGGAGGGAGGGAGGAGGGAGGGGGGGGGTGGGGTGTTGTAGGGGTTATAGAGTGACCTGTCCACATTCTCGTACCTTACATAACTTCCTACACACACACACACACACACACACACACTCTCTCTCTCTCTCTCTCTCTCTCTCTCTCTCTCTCTCTCTCTCTCTCTCTCTCTCTCTCTCTCTCTCTCTCACACACACACACACACACACTAAGATATGTTGATGATGTAAATAATGTGTGTTTTTCTTGTGTTTTCTCAGCGTTTATATTGTGTTTTTCTTGTGTTTTCTCAGCGTTTATATTGTGTTTTTCTTGTGTTTTCTCAGCGTTTATATTGTGTTTTTCTTGTGTTTTCTCAGCGTTTATATTGTGTTTTTCTTGTGTTTTCTCAGCGTTTATATTGTGTTTTTGTTGTGTTTTCTCAGCGTTTATATTGTGTTTTTCTTGTGTTTTCTCAGCGTTTATATTGTGTTTTTATCGTGTTTTCTCAGCGTTTATATTGTGTTTTTATCGTGTTTTCTCAGCGTTTATAATGTGTTTTTCTTGTGTTTTCTCAGCGTTTATATTGTGTTTTTCTTGTGTTTTCTCAGCGTTTATAATGTGTTTTTCTTGTGTTTTCTCAGCGTTTATATTGTGTTTTTATCGTGTTTTCTCAGCGTTTATATTGTGTTTTTCTTGTGTTTTCTCAGCGTTTATATTGTGTTTTTGTCGTGTTTTCTCAGCGTTTATATTGTGTTTTTCTTGTGTTTTCTCAGCGTTTATATTGTGTTTTTCTTGTGTTTTCTCAGCGTTTATATTGTGTTTTTGTCGTGTTTTCTCAGCGTTTATATTGTGTTTTTCTTGTGTTTTCTCAGCGTTTATATTGTGTTTTTATCGTGTTTTCTCAGCGTTTATATTGTGTTTTTCTTGTGTTTTCTCAGCGTTTATATTGTGTTTTTGTCGTGTTTTCTCAGCGTTTATATTGTGTTTTTCTTGTGTTTTCTCAGCGTTTATATTGTGTTTTTCTTGTGTTTTCTCAGCGTTTATATTGTGTTTTTGTCCTGTTTTCTCAGCGTTTATATTGTGTTTTTCTTGTGTTTTCTCAGCGTTTATATTGTGTTTTTCTTGTGTTTTCTCAGCGTTTATATTGTGTTTTTGTCGTGTTTTCTCAGCGTTTATATTGTGTTTTTGTCGTGTTTTCTCAGCGTTTATACTGTGTTTTTCTTGTGTTTTCTCAGCGTTTATATTGTGTTTTTCTTGTGTTTTCTCAGCGTTTATATTGTGTTTTTCTTGTGTTTTCTCAGCGTTTATATTGTGTTTTTGTCGTGTTTTCTCAGCGTTTATATTGTGTTTTTGTCGTGTTTTCTCAGCGTTTATATTGTGTTTTTGTCGTGTTTTCTCAGCGTTTATATTGTGTTTTTGTCGTGTTTTCTCAGCGTTTATATTGTGTTTTTGCTGTGTTTTCTCAGCGTTTATATTGTGTTTTTGTCGTGTTTTCTCAGCGTTTATATTGTGTTTTTGCTGTGTATTCTCAGCGTTTATATTGTGTTTTTGTCGTGTTTTCTCAGCGTTTATATTGTGTTTTTGCTGTGTTTTCACAGCGTTTATATTGTGTTTTTCTTGTGTTTTCTCAGCGTTTATATTGTGTTTTTGTCGTGTTTTCTCAGCGTTTATATTGTGTTTTTGTCGTGTTTTCTCAGCGTTTATAATAAGCCTCATCATTGTGATTACAGCGACCGCTATTTAAGTCGTACACACGTGTACTGGACGCGTCTTGTGCACACCAGCTAGTGCCATCTGGCGGGGTCACGTCACCCTGGTTATAAGGGCGTAGCATCATGTTACACTGGAGGTGTGTGTGTTATCGTACGCCCGCGTTACCACACGGGACTGAAACTGCCACGACATCGTACACGGCTGTGTCTGTTATCGTACTTGATGGTTAGTTATCGTACACTACTGTTCGTGTTATCGTACTTGATGGTTAGTTATCGTACTCTGCTGTTCCTGTTATCGTACTCGATGGTTAGATATCGTACACTACTATGCCTGTTATCGTACTCGATCGTTAGTCATCGTACATTACTGTTCGTGTTATCGTACTCGATCGTTAGTTATCGTACACTTCTGTTCGTGTTATCGTACTCGATAGTTAGTTATCGTACTCTGCTTTTCGTGTTATCGTACTTGATGGTTAGATATCGTACACTACTATGCCTGTTATCGTACTCGATCGTTAGTCATCGTACATTACTGTTCCATGTTATCGTACTCGATCGTTAGTTATCGTACACTTCTGTTCGTGTTATCGTACTCGATAGTTAGTTATCGTACTCTGCTTTTCGTGTTATCCTACTTGATGGTTAGTTATCGTACACTACTGTTCGTGTTATCGTACTCGATCTTTAGTCATCGTACTCTACTGTTCCCTGTTATCGTACTCGATCGTTAGGTATCGTACACTACTGTTCCTTGTTATCGTACTCGATCGTTAGTCATCGTACACTACCGTTCATGTTATCGTACTGGACGGTACATCATCGTACTCGACTCATCATCAAGTCCTCGTATAATGCTCACGTTATCGTACTTCACTGCTT
Organism: Panulirus ornatus; assembly: GCF_036320965.1. Lineage (NCBI taxonomy): Eukaryota > Metazoa > Arthropoda > Malacostraca > Decapoda > Palinuridae > Panulirus > Panulirus ornatus. The sequence goes on along the minus strand of NC_092230.1, from coordinate 7,494,976 downwards.
GTTATCGTACTCTCAAGCTAAGAACGTCTAATTAGCTCAAAAATCTCACAAATTATCGTTCTGAAAGAACCGAGGCTTCGCCATCGTACTGGAAGGCTCATGTTAACGTACTCGTAAGCTTATCGTACCAGTAAGCTTTCTAGGAAGCTGTAGCCAGCTTACCATCAAGCTTCATTCATCGTCTTAGAAACCCGTGAAGTCCATTTACCAGAAAGCTTGGGTCCTAACGCGACCTCAGCAGACGACAGGCTACCCCCCCAGCAGACGACAGAGACCCCCAATACCCCAGCAGACGACAGAGGCCCCCAATACCCCAGCAGACGACAGGCTACCCCCCCAGCAGACGACAGAGGCCCCAGTACCCCAGCAGACGACAGGCTACCACCCCAGCAGACGACAGAGGCCCCTACCCCAGCAGACGACAGAGGCCCCAGTACCCCAGCAGACGACAGGCTACCCCCCAGCAGACGACAGAGGCCCCCAGTACCCCAGCAGACGACAGGTTACCCCCAATACCCAGCAGACGACAGAGGCCCCCAATACCCCAGCAGACGACAGGCGACCCCCCAGCAGACGACAGAGGTCCCCAGTACCCCAGCAGACGACAGAGGTCCCCAGTACCCCAGCAGACGACAGAGGCCCCCAGTACCCCAGCAGACGACAGGCTACCCCCCAGCAGACGACAGAGGCCCCAGTACCCCAGCAGACGACAGGCTACCCCCCAGCAGACGACAGGGCACCCACCCCAGCAGACGACAGGCTACCCCCCAGCAGAGGACAGGCTACCCCCCCAGCAGACGACAGACGGCCCCCAGTACCCCAGCAGACGACAGGGCTACCCCTACCCAGCAGACGACAGGCACCCCTACCCAGCAGACGACAGAGGCCCCAGTACCCCAGCAGACGACAGGCTACCCCCCAGCAGACGACAAGGCCCCCAACCCCAGCAGACGACAGGGCCAGTACCCGCCCAGTAGACGACAGCTACCCCCAGCAGACGACAAGGCTACCCCCCCCAGAGACGACAAGGCCCATACCCCAGCAGACGACAGAGGCCCCAGTACCCCAGCAGACGACAGGCTACCCCCCAGCAGACGACAAGGTCCCCAGTACCCCAGCAGACGACAGGCTACCCCCCCAGTAGACGACAGAGGCCCCAGTACCCCAGTAGACGACAGGCTACCCCCCCAGCAGAGGACAGGCTACCCTCCCAGAGACGACAGGCTACCCCCCCAGCAGACGACAGGCCATACCCCAGCAGACAGAGGACAGGGCTACCCCCCAGCAGAGGACAGGCTACCCCCCCAGCAGACGACAGGCTACCCCCCCAGCAGAGGACATGATGACCCCCATACCCCAGCAGACGACAGGCTACCCCCCCAGCAGACGACAGAGGCCCCAGTACCCCAGCAGAGGACCAGGCTACCCCCCAGTAGACGACAGAGGCCCCAGTACCCCAGCAGACGACAGGCTACCCCCCAGCAGACGACAGAGGCCCCAATACCCAGCAGACGACAGCTACCCCCCAGCAGAGGACAGCTACCCCCCCATAACGACAGGCTACCCCGCCCATCAGACGACAGAGTCCCCAAGTACCCAGCAGACGACAGGCTACCCCCCAGCAGACGACAGAGGTCCCCAGTACCCCAGCAGACGACAGGCAACCCCCAGCAGACGACAGAGGCCCCCAGTACCCCAGCAGACGACAGGCTACCCCCCAGTAGACGACAGGCGACCCCCCAGTAGACGACAGGCTACCCCCCCAGCAGAGGACAGGCTACCACCCGCCAGCAGACGACAGCCGACCCCCTCAGTAGACGACAGGCTACCCCCCAGTAGACGACAGGCTACCCCCCCAGCAGACGACAGGCTACCCCCCCAGCAGACGACAGGCTACCCCCCAGCAGACGACAGGCTACCCCCCAGCAGACGACAGGCTACCCCCCCAGTAGACGACAGGCTACCCCCCAGTAGACGACAGGCTACCCCCCAGCAGAGGACAGGCTACCCCCCCAGCAGACGACAGGCTACCCCCCCAGTAGACGACAGAGGTCCCCAGTACCCCAGCAGACGACAGGCTACCCCCCAGCAGACGACAGGCTACCCCCCAGTAGACGACAGAGGTCCCCAGTACCCCAGCAGACGACAGAGGCCCCAGTACCCCAGCAGACGACAGGCTACCCCCCCAGCAGACGACAGGCTACCCCCCCAGTAGACGACAGGCTACCCCCCCAGTAGACGACAGGCTACCCCCCCAGTAGACGACAGGCTACCCCCCCAGTAGACGACAGAGGTCCCCAGTACCCCAGCAGACGACAGAGGTCCCCAGTACCCCAGCAGACGACAGGCTACCCCCCAGCAGACGACAGAGGCCCCAGTACCCCAGCAGACGACAGGCTACCCCCCCAGCAGACGACAGAGGCCCCAGTACCCCAGCAGACGACAGGCTACCCCCCAGCAGACGACAGGCGACCCCCCAGCAGACGACAGAGGCCCCCAGTACCCCAGCAGACGACAGGCTACCCCCCCAGCAGACGACAGGCTACCCCCCAGCAGACGACAGAGGCCCCAGTACCCCAGCAGACGACAGGCTACCCCCCAGCAGACGACAGAGGCCCCAGTACCCCAGCAGACGACAGGCTACCCCCCCAGCAGACGACAGAGGCCCCCGATACCCCAGCAGACGACAGAGACCCCCAGTACCCCAGCAGACAAACGACTCTCCCCCCTCCCCCCTCTACCCCTCCCCCCTTGCGTCGGAGGTCAGTTTTATTTTCTCAATTATTGAAAGTCTTTCTTTATTTGTTCCTCCTTTTATATATATATATATATATATATATATATATATATATATATATATATATATATATATATATATATATATATATATTTATATATATATATATATTATGTCTAGAGACAATGAGAGAACAAGGACAAGTCCTCCTCCAGCTGACGAGGAAGAAGGGAAATTCTTGTCGGTAATCCACTTTTGACTGAGTCAGCCAGCGAGAGAGAGAGAGAGAGAGAGAGAGAGAGAGAGAGAGAGAGAGAGACCCCCAGTGATCGAGAACTGAGAGAGAGAGAGAGAGAGAGAGAGAGAGAGAGAGAGAGAGAGAGAGAGAGGGAGAGAGAGAGAGAGAGAGAGAGAGAGAGAGAGAGAGACCCTCAGTGATCGAGAACTGAGAGAGAGAGAGAGAGAGAGAGAGAGAGAGAGAGAGAGAGAGAGAGAGAGAGAGAGAGAGAGAGAGAGAGTATATCAATCACATGTCCATGAACTATATATATATATATATATATATATATATATATATATATATATATATATATATTTTTTTTTTTTTTTTTTTTTTCATACTATTCGCCATTTCCCGCGATAGCGAGGTAGCGTTAAGAACAGAGGACTGGGCCTTTGAGGGAATATCCTCACTTGGCCCTCTTCTCTGTTCCTTCTTTTGGAAAAAAAAAAAAAAAAAACGAGAGGGGAGGATTTCCAGCCCCCCGCTCCCTTCCCTTTTAGTCGCCTTCTACGACACGCAGGGAATACGTGGGAAGTATTCTTTCTCCCCTATCCCCAGGGATAATATATATATATATATATATATATATATATATATATATATATATATATATATATATATATATATATATATATATATATATATATATCCTGCTTAGGCCTTGGTCTCTCTCTCTCTCTCTCTCTCTCTCTCTCTCTCTCTCTCTCTCTCTCTCTCTCTCTCTCGTAACGCCAGCCATATTGTGGCGGGTGAGGCCACTGTGTCGCTCACGGCCATTGACGTTGCGCCTCTTATTTTCTTTATTTACACTTGTTACTTGAAACGACAGAGGGTGACCGAATAATGAACTAAACAAGGCCATCTCATGGACGATATGTATATATATATATATATATATATATATATATATATATATATATATATATATATATATAATTCCCTGATGATGTGATTATTACACGAAAGTGCACTTGGGGGCTTATCGTGTTCCATTTCCCCGTGGACTCATACGAATATATATATATATATATATATATATATATATATATATATATATATATATATATATATATATATATATATATATATATATATTTATCTATATATTCATTTATTGTACTTTGTCGCTGTCTCCCGCGTTAGCGAGGTAGCGCAAGGAAACAGACGAAAGAATGGCGCAACCCACCCCCATACACATGTATATACATACACGTCCACACACGCACATATACATACTTGTACATTTTAACGTATACATATATATACACACACAGACATATACATATATACACATGTACATAATTCATACTTGCTGCCTTTATTCATTCCCGTCGCCACCCCGCCACACATGCAATAACAACAACCCCCTACCCCCCCCCCCCCGCACGTGCGCGAGGCAGCGCTAGGAAAAGACAACAAAGGCCACATTCGTTCACACTCATTCTCTAGCTGTCATGTAATAATGCACCGAAACCACAGCTCCCTTTCCACATCCAGACCTCACAGAACTATTTTTTTTTTTTTTTTTTTTTATACTTTGTCGCTGTCTCCCGCGTTTGCGAGGTAGCGCAAGGAAACAGACGAAAGAAATGGCCCAACCCCCCCCCCCCCATACACATGTACATACACACGTCCACACACGCAAATATACATACCTACACAGCTTTCCATGGTTTACCCCAGACGCTTCACATGCCTTGCTTCAATCCACTGACAGCACGTCAACCCCTGTATACCACATGACTCCAATTCACTCTATTTCTTGCCCTCCTTTCACCCTCCTGCATGTTCAGGCCCCGATCACACAAAATCTTTTTCACTCCATCTTTCCACCTCCAATTTGGTCTCCCTCTTCTCCTCGTTCCCTCCACCTCCGACACATATATCCTCTTGGTCAATCTCTCCTCACTCATTTTCTCCATGTGCCCAAACCATTTCAAAACACCCTCTTCTGCTCTCTCGACCACGCTCTTTTTATTTCCACACATCTCTCTTACCCTTACGTTACTTACTCGATCAAACCACCTCACACCACACGAATATATATATATATATATATATATATATATATATATATATATATATATATATATATATATATTTATTTATTTCTCCATATATTCATTTATTGTACGTTGTCGCTGTCTCCCGCGTTAGCGAGGTAGCGCAAGGAAACAGACGAAAGAATGGCGCAACCCACCCACATACACATGTATGTACATACACGTCCACACACGCACATATACATACTTGTACATTTTAACGTATACATATATGTACACACACAGACATATACATATATACACATGTACATAATTCATACTTGCTGCCTTTATTCATTCCCGTCGCCACCCCGCCACACATGCAATAACAACAACCCCCTACCCCCCCCCCCCCCCCCCCCCGCACGTGCGCGAGGCAGCGCTAGGAAAAGACAACAAAGGCCACATTCGTTCACACTCAGTCTCTAGCTGTCATGTAATAATGCACCGAAACCACAGCTCCCTTTCCACATCCAGGCCCCACAGAACTATATATATATATATATATATATATATATATATATATATATATATATATATATATATATATTGTCAAAATGACCGAAACAACTTTTTTTTTATCTTTTAATCGGATTTTTCTTTTCTGAATTTCTCGTGTTGTTTACATTCCCTTATCGTGCTGGGGGGGGGGGGGGGGCGAGGTGGTGTTGGCTATGCCTCCAAGACTTCCCTCTCTCTTTTCTCTGTTTGGATGAGCGAGTTCATCTCCAGCAGCGTGTGGTGGGAATGACTGTGTGGGTAGCTGAGTGTGGCTGGGCAATACCGAGAGGCGGACGTGCATGTAGCGCTCACAAGGGGGTTGAGTTTGGCTTGTGGTTCCTCGTTGTTCTGTCCCTCTCTCCCCTCCAAGCTAACTCGAGGAGAGGGGCTGGTTTTTTTTTGGAGGGAGACAAGGCGCTCCGCTGGTGGACGAGGAGGAGTGGGGGGGGGGGGGGGATTTCAGAGTAGTTTTGTAGTTTTTGGAGGCGCACTTCTTTGTAGGGAGGCTGACTGTGTGTTAGGGAGGCCTATGGTGTTGTAGGGAGGCTGACTGTGTGTTAGGGAGGCCTATGGTGTTGTAGGGAGGCTGACTGTGTGTTAGGGAGGCCTATGGTGTTGTAGGGAGGCTGGCTCTGTGTTAGGGAGGCCTATGGTGTTGTAGGGAGACTAACTGTGTGTTAGGGAGGCCTATGGTGTTGTAGGGAGGCTGACTGTGTGTTAGGGAGGCCTATGGTGTTGTAGGGAGGCTGGCTGTGTGTTAGGGAGGCCTATTGTGTTGTAGGGAGGCTGACTGTGTGTTAGGGAGGCCTATGGTGTTGTAGGGAGGCTGGCTGTGTGTTAGGGAGGCCTATGGTGTTGTAGGGAGGCTGACTGTGTGTTAGGGAGGCCTATGGTGTTGTAGGGAGGCTGGCTGTGTGTTAGGGAGGCCTATGGTGTTGTAGGGAGGCTGACTGTGTGTTAGGGAGGCCTATGGTGTTGTAGGGAGGCTGGCTGTGTGTTAGGGAGGCCTATTGTGTTGTAGGGAGGCTGACTGTGTGTTAGGGAGGCCTATGGTGTTGTAGGGAGGCTGGCTGTGTGTTAGGGAGGCCTATGGTGTTGTAGGGAGGCTGGCTGTGTGTTAGGGAGGCCTATGGTGTTGTAGGGAGGCTGACTGTGTGTTAGGGAGGCCTATGGTGTTGTAGGGAGGCTGACTGTGTGTTAGGGAGGCCTATGGTGTTGTAGGGAGGCTGACTGTGTGTTAAGGAGGCCTATGGTGTTGTAGGGAGGCCTATGGTGTTGTAGGGAGGCTGACTGTGTGTTTGGTAGGGTGATCCAGCTGTCTGCAGGGAGGCCAGCTGGTTCGTAGAAAAGCCTTGCGTTTTACTGGAGAACCTCCTTCTTCGTGGAAGGCTCCCGTGTTCAGCTGGAAGGCACTTTGCTTAGCTGGAAGGCGCTTTGCTTAGCTGGAAGGCACTTTGCTTAGCTGGAAGGTACTTTGCTTAGCTGGAAGGCACTGTGCTTAGCTGGAAGGCATTTTGCTTTGCTGGAAGGCATTTTGCTTTGCTGGAAGGCACTTTGCTTTGCTGGAAAGCACTTTGCTTTGCTGGAAGGCATTTTGCTTTGCTGGAAGGCACTTTGCTTAGCTTGAAGGCACTTTGCTTTGCTGGAAGGCACTTTGCTTTGCTGGAAGGCACTGTGCATTACTGGAAGGCACTGTGCATTACTGGAAGGCACTGTGCATTACTGGAAGGCACTGTGCATTACTGGAAGGCACTGTGCATTACTGGAAGGCACTGTGCATTACTGGAAAGCTTATATTTTTTTAAGGAAAAACCCAGAAGCTTGCCAGAAGATCCATAAAACCCCAGAGGTCTTCCTGGAAATTCCCCCACACACAGTGTTTGCTGGAAAAAACCCCTTCAGTGGTGCTGCTCCATCGTTCCAGGAAACGCGCCACTGGAAACTTCAGTCAAGTCTTGCTACCCCTGGAGGGTCGGTTTCAACCCCAGAATGACCAGAAGGAAAGAATATTGGTTGCGATTCTTGTCATGTGTATTTCTCCTCCACGAAACCTTTTCATTGGCGTGGAGACTGAACTTATGTTCAGTTCATCTTATGAGTCATGGAATACCATTTTTTTTTTCTATGTAAACGTAAGATAGTGTCAGGATGGAAGTGCCTGAGGCAGGCATGCACCAAGGGCGCATGACACCCCCAACAGACTTCATCCCTGCATGACGATGTAAAAGAATGAGATGTTCAGCTTTTTTCAATACACGTCAAATAGTTTCCCCTAATATTATTTCTGTATTATTTCCTTCCTTACGTTCTCTTCCTTCTCATCTTTATATGTTATATTTATGGTATATATATACATATATATTTTCACAAGTTTCTGTTGGTTTATATACATACGTATATCATCACACTGGAAAGAGGGAGAATAGACGAAGTGAGAGACGGTGGCTGGATGAACACCATCGTCCACATTGCCTGCCGTACTTGCCTCCCCGCCTGAGCACAGTCTCGCCAGGCGAACCTTCGGGTTTATGTTTATTCCCTCTTAGACTCCGTCCACCCGTGTTGAGTTGTGACGGTGATGGCGAGTGGAACACACACACACACACACACACACACACACACACACACACACACACACACACACACTTATATTTCTTTCTTGTGTCTCCCCTGATGATGTGATTATTACACGAAAGTGCACTTGGGAACTTATCGTGTTTCATTTTCCCCGTGGACTCATAGGAATATATATATATATATATATATATATATATATATATATATATATATATATATATATATATATATATATATACACTCATAATGGTGGAATTATTGACTTTTTAAATCTTTTCATCTACTCGGGGAAGAAAGATGAGTCTATGGTGATAAAGGGTATAGTGAAGATGTAGGTGTAGTGTAGATGAGGGTGTAGGGAAGATGAAGGGTGAAGCGAAGTTGACTTTCAACTTGAGATATGGTGGTGTTCGGGTCTGGCATCCTGCCTGACATAAAATTCTTATTATGTGGACAAGAAAGGGAATTGTTTACAAATGTTGTCCACAACAAAGGCATCCAGTGTGTATAGACCTTCACCAATACCATTGTTTTACGCATTTATGACCATTGTGTTGATTGGGGTAACGTTAATTCATTTATTTACTGTAACTCCTTTACCACGAGAAATATCATTGAATATTCTATCACCAGATGTACAAAGAATTGTAACTGTAATATCTTTTTTGTGAAGGTCTTATACGAACTGGAGAAACTTTGTCGTGGACACAAATTTGTGAACAGTTCCCCTTTTTCCAGTGTACATAATCAAGAATTTTTTATGACTGGTTTCATGTCTGATTAGTGTCTGTCAGCCAAAGGAAACAGTACGATACATTTTTACTTCATCATTTTGGATTACCTCATCCTTTCATTGTATCATATTTCTGAAACAAAGATATTTAGGGCTTGATAAATGACTTCTTGTCTGTATTTCACTTCGTTAAATTTTTCTTCGAAAACATTTTCCCTTCAACACATGAATTTTTTTTTTTTTCAGTGCTGAAGATTTTGGAGTCGTTTTAGGGGAAATTAAGTTCTGCCGTGAATCATTTATATAATTACATTTATAACAAACTTCATGATGATTAACTTCATTTATATAATTACATTTATAACAAACTTCATGATGATTAACTTCATAGTAAACATGCGATTGTCCAAATAGCGTCCTCGCTTCGTCTCTTCGTTGTATATCAACTGACTGTTATATTTCTCTCTTGTGTCTCCCCTGATGATGTGATTATTACACGAAAATGCACTTGGGAACTTACCGTGTTTCATTTTCCCCGTGGACTCATAGGAATATATACGTGTATGTATATGCTGGTGTTCTTTTGAAAATTTGGATTCCTCTAAATCTAAGCATAGGGCCTTTTAATCATTTTGAATTTGATGTTCGGACTGACTAATTGGTTGGGGGGGGGGGGCAATTAAGTCGTTGGATTAAGTATTCGTACGATTACATAATTGTGATATTCAAGTCGTTATACCATTACATTATTGTGGTATTTTAAGTATTCGTACGATTAGGTGTGGTGGGTTATGAGAGGTGTGGTGGGGTTATGAGAGGTGTGGTGGGGTTATGAGACGTGTGGTGGGGTAATGAGAGGCGTGGTGGGGTTATGAGAGGTGTGGTGGGGTTATGAGAGGTGTGGTGGGGTTATGAGAGGTGTGGTGGGGTTATGAGAGGTGTGGTGGGGTTATGAGAGTTGTGGTGGGGTTATGAGAGGTGTGATGGGGTTATGAGAGGTGTGGTGAGGTTATGAGAGGTGTGGTGGGGTTATGAGAGGTGTGGTGAGGTTATGAGAGGTGTGGTGAGGTTATGAGAGGTGTGGTGGGGTTATGAGAGGTGTGGTGGGTTATGAGAGGTGTGGTGGGTTATGAGAGGTGTGGTGGGTTATGAGAGGTGTGGTGGGTTATGAGAGGTGTGGTGGGTTATGAGAGGTGTGGTGGGGTTATGAGAGGTGTGGTGGGTTATGAGAGGTGGTGGGGGTATGAGAGTGTGGTGGGTTATGAGAGGTGTGGTGGGTTATGAGAGGTGTGGTGGGGTATGAGAGGTGTGGTGGGTTATGAGAGGTGTGGTGGGGTTATGAGAGGTGTGGTGGGTTATGAGAGGTGTGGTGGGGTTATGAGAGGTGTGGTGGGTTATGAGAGGTGTGGTGGGGTTATGAGAGTGTGGTGGGGTTATGAGAGGTGTGGTGGGGTTATGAGAGGTGTGGTGGGGTTATGAGAGGTGTGGTGGGGTTATGAGAGGTGTGGTGGGTTATGAGAGGTGAAGTGGGGTTATGAGAGGTGTGGTGGGGTTATGAGAGGTGTGGTGGGGTTATGAGAGGTGTGGTGGGGTTATGAGAGGTGTGGTGGGGTTATGAGAGGTGTGGTGGGTTATGAGAGGCGTGGTGGGGTTATGAGAGGTATAGAGGGGTTATGAGAGGTGTGGTGAGGTTATGAGAGGTGAAGTGGGGTTATGAGAGGTGTGGTGGGGTTATGAGAGGTGTGGTGGGTTATGAGAGGTGTGGTGAGGTTATGAGAGGTAGAGAGGGGTTATGAGAGGTGTGGTGGGGTTATGAGAGGTGTGGTGGGGTTATGAGAGGTGTGGTGGGGTTATGAGAGGCGTGGTGAGGTTATGAGAGGTGTGGTGGGTTATGAGAGGTATAGAGGGGTTATGAGAGGTGTGGTGAGGTTATGAGAGGTGAAGTGGGGTTATGAGAGGTGTGGTGAGGTTATGAGAGGTGTGGTGGGGTTATGAGAGGTGTGGTGGGTTATGAGAGGTGTGGTGGGGTTATGAGAGGTGTGGTGGGTTATGAGAGGTGAAGTGGGGTTATGAGAGGTGTGGTGAGGTTATGAGAGGTGTGGTGGGGTTATGAGAGGTGTGGTGAGGTTATGAGAGGTGTGGTGGGTTATGAGAGGTGTGGTGAGGTTATGAGAGGTGTGGTGGGGTTATGAGAGGTGTGGTGGGGTTATGAGAGGCGTGGTGAGGTTATGAGAGGTATAGAGGGGTTATGAGAGGTGTGGTGGGGTTATGAGAGGCGTGGTGGGGTTATGAGAGGTGTGATGAGGTTATGAGAGGTATAGAGGGGTTATGAGAGGTGTGGTGGGGTTATGAGAGGTGTGGTGAGGTTATGAGAGGTGAAGTGGGGTTATGAGAGGTGTGGTGGGGTTATGAGAGGTGTGGTGAGGTTATGAGAGGTGTGGTGGGTTATGAGAGGTGTGGTGGGGTTATGGTGTGGTGAGGTTATGAGAGGCGTGATGGGGTTATGAGAGGCGTGGTGGAGTTATGAGAGGTGTGGTGAGGTTATGAGAGGCGTGGTGGAATTATGAGAGGTGTGGTGGGGTTATGAGAGGCGTGGTGGAGTTATGAGAGGTGTGGTGAGGTTATGAGAGGTATAGTGGGGTTATGAGAGGTGTGGTGGGGTTATGAGAGGCGTGGTGGGGTTATGAGAGGCGTAGTGAGGTTATGAGAGGTATAGTGGGGTTATGAGAGGTGTGGTGGGGTTATGAGAGGCGTGGTGGGGTTATGAGAGGCGTAGTGAGGTTATGAGAAATGTATTGAGGTTATGAGAGGTGTAGTGAGGTTGTGAGAGGCGTGGTGGGGTTATGAGAGGCGTAGTGAGGTTACGAGAGGTGTGGTGGGGTTATGTGAGGTGTGGTGGGGTTATGAGAGATATAGTGAGGTTATGAATGAGAGGTGAAGTGGGGTTATCAGAGGCGTAGTGAGGTTATGAGAGGCGTAGTGAGGTTATGAGAGATGTAATGAAGTTATGAGAGATGTAGTGAGGTTATGAGAGGTTAGCCATGTGTGAGGGGAAGCGTTGGGCGAACGGGTTGGGGTTGGTGGGGGGGTTGGGGCCACGCATCTCCTGAGCGGAAGTGACAGTCGTGGGTTTACCACAGGTCATGTGTACAGGGGGAGGGGAAGGGGGGAGGGGAGGGGGAGGGGTTCCAATGGGGGGGTGAGGTGGAAGGGGTTCTAGGATGGGGGTGTGTGTGGGAGGGGTTGTGGGTTGTGGGGGTTGGGTCGATGATATATGATTCATCTAAGATCAATAATAGTGAGGGGAGGGGTGGAGGGGAATGGAGTGGAGGGGGAAGTCGGGTGAGGGAGGTGAGGGTGGGGGAGGGGAAGGGGAGGCAGTGGTGTGGAAGGGGGTATGGGAGGGGGGGAAAAGGGAGGGGGGGAGGGAGTTGTTTGGTGGTCGCTAATGACCATCCACACGCACGAACTACCTCCAACCCCCTCTTCCCCTCTCCTCCTCCCCTCCCTGAACGAGGGTAAAGGGGGGGGGGGGTAGTCGACCAGTCGACCAGGAGACTATCTGTGTTCTGGTAGTATCTTAGATAACACACACACATACACACATACACACACACACACACACATTATATAGGTAGATAGGTAGGTAAGTAGGTAGATAGGAAGGCGGGTAGGTAGATTGGTAGGTAGATCGGAAGGTAGATAGGTAGGTAGGTAGATAGATAGGTAGGCAAGTAAGTAGATAGGTAGATAGGCAGGTAGGTAGATAGGTTGGTAGGTAGATCGGAAGGTAGATAGATAGGTAGGTAGGTAGATAGATAGGTAGACAAGTAAGTATATAGGTAGATAGGCAGGTAGGTAGGTAAATAGGTTGGTAGGTAGATAGGTAGGTAGATAACTAGGTAGGTAGATAGGTAGATAGATAGATAGGTAGATAGGCAGGTAGGTAAATAGGTTGGTAGGTAGATAGGTAGGTAGATAACTAGGTAGGTAGATAACTAGGTAGGTAGATAGGTAGGCAGGTAGATAGGCAGGTTGGTAGATAGGTAGACAAGTAGACTTTGGCTGAAGCGTCTGTTCAACAAAGTTCTTCACATTGTTCTTGGAGCGTCTGTGCTGAACGTTCATCATTGGTTGGCCACACCTTGGGGGGGGGGGCGAAGACCTTGACCCCATCCCCTCTCCAGGGGCACGACCTTTGGGTCAAGATGACCTTTGACCTCTGACCCACCCCCCGTTCAGGGTCAACCACACCCGTCGTGATCATGGGATACAAGACTTAAAAAAAACTGACAGATATATATATATATTCCACTATCTTTATCTATATTATCTTTATCTTGTCCATTTCTCTAACAAAAACAAAAACATATTATATCAGAAATTGTCTTTGTTAATTAGGACTTGTTTGCCTGCAGTGGCAAAAGCAGTTTGATACAAGCGTAGGTAATTAGACTCTCGCTGACGTCATGAGAAGAGATGGTAAATATATACCAAGACGGGAAACATGTGTGTGTGTGTGTGTGTGTGTGTGTGATGTCGTGAGGCGATGGCAAGGGGCGCCGTGTTGACGTATCCAAGCAACAGATGGCGACACTGGAATACCATGTTACCCAATCAGAGCGTCCGACGATCTCTCTCTCTCTCTCTCTCTCTCTCTCTCTCTCTCTCTCTCTCTCTCTCTCTCTCTCTCTCTCTCTCTCTCTCTCTCTCTCTCTCAGTTTCTCGATCATTTTTGGGGGGGGGGGGGTCGCTCAAGGGTAATATACGCAAGTGCGTAAGTACCTTAGGATTGAAATTTGGTAATTGTACGCTCAAAACGCGTATCTAAAGCGTACGTCAGGGCTGAAATTAGTGTTAGATTTCGACTAATGTGTCTTTGTTATATTAGAAAGGGTTAGAAGACAAAAGGAAAAAATATTAGCATTTTTTTTTTCTTTAAATGTTTTACTGATAAAAATGTGTTCTAACATTGTTATTTTGTTCTCGAGTCAGTGAACATGAAAACTGTTCTCGTGTCCATGAATATATATATATATATATATATATATATATATATATATATATATATATATATATATATATATATATATATATATATTGGAAAGGATCACATTTGAGCGCGTGATCAAGTATATTCCCATGAGTCCACGGGGGGAAAATGAAACACGATAACTTCCCAAGTGCACTTTCGTGTCACAATCACATCATGAGAGATACTTGTTTACTTGTTTACCAAATGGCGTCCTTGCTACGTCTCTTGGTTGTATATCAACTGACTGTTATATTTCCCTCTTGTGTCTCCCCTGATGATGTGATTATTACACAAAAGTGCACTTGGGAACTTATCATGTTTCATTTTCCCTGTGGACTCATAGGAAAATATATATATATATTAATTTGGTTAGCTTTTTCTTATATAAAGCTTTAGCTGTCGCCAGCTCAGCTTCATTTGTGATGGACTTCAAAGCTAACTATGTCTTAATCGTCTGTCAGATGTTACTGGATGTGGTGATTCGCCCGCGCGTGGTAGTACTGTAATTAGGGTGAAAATGAAGACCATGAATGGTTGAATTGGTCTGCCTGGCCATTATTTCCCCCAGGGGCCTTGTGTCGCGAAGGTAACATTGGAGACTTCGGAAATGCGCATTTGGCGAGACTTAAATTTCCCGAATGATTCCATTCTATTCAGATGGGTTTTATTCTCTCTTTTTTGGATCATTTCTTTTCCATAGGCTCCAGGTGTGCCCCAGTCAGAATGCTTCGTTCACCCAGCTCGTATCCCATTATTTCCCTTCAGCGTAAGGGAGAGAACACGATACAATGGGAAGGACTCATGGAAGGGGGTAAGGGTGGGAAGGGGTGGAAGGGGTCGTGTGGGAGAAGGGGGGGGAAGTGGTGGAGGGTGTCAGTCTAAAGAGGGAGGGAGGGAGGGAAGGGAGTGGAGGAGGGTTGGCTGGGAGAAACTCGACACAGTTGGCTCTTGGACAGTGTTGGGGTAGGACGTGCGCGCGCGGGGCTCCTCCTCCTCTTGGTGATTTTAAGGATAGATAATCGTCGAAGGGCGGATCACCTACACACCCACACACACACCCTCCCTCACTTTCTCCCTCAATTGCTTGTGGAGGAGAACGTGGACGACGTGGATCTGTCTGTCGTGTGGTAAGTTGAAGGTCGATCTATCTGGATGGTTGAGAGAGAGAAGGGGTCGGGGCTCCGATGGTTTGATGGAGAGAGAAAAAGAAAAGAAAAAAAGATTATTTCTTAAACCAGCGTTGAAATCTCCTGTATGTTTTGAGGACGTCCCCCTCAATAATTGGAATTTCGAGTTGTGTGTGTGTGTGTGTGTGTGTGTGTGTGTGTGTGTGTGTGTGTGTGTGTGTGTTGTTTGCCTAGGTAGACAGTGTTTGGTGTAGACAATTGAGGTATGTTGAAGGCATGATGTATGATAGGAGTGAGTCTAACTTTGAGTGGCTGGATGGATGGGGACGACATGCCATGTCTTCTCACCCTCTACTTGTTACGCTTTTAACCACCTCTCGTGTAGTTAAGGCATTGGATAAGTTGGTTATTCCGCCTCGGGGGGGAATAAATAAATATATTTATTAAGGCCAGGTGGTGCTGTGGTTATTAATTTGAAAGTTTTAAAATTGTTTCTGGGTTCTGTTTCGTAATTTGTATTGACTTGGATATTGGTCATGCTACACACATACCTGAGTGGGTTAATTAATTATAGTACTAAATTTTTTTTTATATAAAAATTTAAAGTAAAATTTAAATTGAATTTGCTAAGAAAAATTTTCCGTCCGGTGGTGCCTGGCGTACGATACCAATTTTTTTTTCTTTTCTTTCTTTTTTTTCCCTCGACCATACGTCATAACTGGTCATAACAATGTTAAACTACCACGTCTTATTGAATTGGCCTATAAGAGTAGACCTAAAAACCCCGTACTATAATCACATACATTAAGAATAAAGTAATTATCATGACACACACACACACACACACAGACACACACACACACACACACACACACACACACAGACACACACACACACACACACACACACTCACACACAGACACACATTGATAGATTTGATAAAATTGTGTGTTATGATGGTCGGGGTTAACACCACTGGTGTGTTATGATGGTCGGGGTTAACACCACTGGTGTGTTATGATGGTCGGGGTTAACACCACTGGTGTGTTATGATGGTCGGGTTAACACCACTGGTGTGTTATGATGGTCGGGGTTAACACCACTGGTGTGTTATGATGGTCGGGTTAACACCACTGGTGTGTTATGATGGTCGGGGTTAACACCACTGGTGTGTTATGATGGTCGGGGTAACACCACTGGTGTGTTATGATGGTCGGGGTTAACACCACTGGTGTGTTATGATGGTCGGGGTTAACACCACTGGTGTGTTATGATGGTCGGGGTAACACCACTGGTGTGTTATGATGGTCGGGGTTAACACCACTGGTGTGTTATGATGGTCGGGTTAACACCACTGGTGTGTTATGATGGTCGGGGTTAACACCACTGGTGTGTTATGATGGTCGGGGATAGCACCACTGATGTGTTATGATGGTCGGGGTAGCACCACTGGTGTGTTATGATGGACGGTGTAACACCACTGGTGTGTTATGATGGTCGGGGTAGCACCACTGGTATGTTATGATGGTCGGGGTAGCACCACTGGTATGTTATGATGGTCGGGGTTAACACCACTGGTGTGTTATGATGGTCGGGGTAATACCACTGGTGTGTTATGATGGTCGGGTTAACACCACTGGTGTGTTATGATGGTCGGGGTTAACACCACTGGTGTGTTATGATGGTCGGGTTAACACCACTGGTGTGTTATGATGGTCGGAGTTAACACCACTGGTGTGTTATGATGGTCGGAGTTAACACCACTGGTGTGTTATGATGGTCGGGTTAACACCACTGGTGTGTTATGATGGTCGGAGTTAACACCACTGGTGTGTTATGATGGTCTGGGTTAACATCACTGGTGTGTTATGATGGTCGGGGTAGTACCACTGATGTGTTATGATGGCCGGGGTTAACACCACTGGTGTGTTATGATGGCCGGGGTTAATACCACTGGTGTGTTATGATGGTCGGGGTTAACACCACTGGTGTGTTATGATGGTCGGGGTTAACACCACTGGTGTGTTATGATGGTCGGGGTTAACACCACTGGTGTGTTATGATGGTCGGAGTTAACACCACTGGTGTGTTATGATGGTCTGGGTTAACACCACTGGTGTGTTATGATGGTCGGGGTTAACACCACTGGTGTGTTATGATGGTCGGGGTAACACCACTGGTGTGTTATGATGGTCGGGGTTAACACCACTGGTGTGTTATGATGGCCGGGGTTAACACCACTGGTGTGTTATGATGGCCGGGGTTAACACCACTGGTGTGTTATGATGGTCGGGGTTAACACCACTGGTGTGTTATGATGGTCGGGGTTAACACCACTGGTGTGTTATGATGGTCGGGGTTAACACCACTGGTGTGTTATGATGGTCGGGGTTAACACCACTGGTGTGTTATGATGGTCGGGGTTAACACCACTGGTGTGTTATGATGGTCGGGGTTAACACCACTGGTGTGTTATGATGGTCGGGGTTAACACCACTGGTGTGTTATGATGGTCGGGGTTAACACCACTGGTGTGTTATGATGGTCGGGGTTAACACCACTGGTGTGTTATGATGGTCGGGGTTAACACCACTGGTGTGTTATGATGGTCGGGGTTAACACCACTGGTGTGTTATGATGGTCGGGGTTAACACCACTGGTGTGTTATGATGGTCGGGGTTAACACCACTGGTGTGTTATGATGGTCGGGGTTAACACCACTGGTGTGTTATGATGGTCGGGGTTAACACCACTGGTGTGTTATGATGGTCGGGGTTAACACCACTGGTGTGTTATGATGGTCGGGGTTAACACCACTGGTGTGTTATGATGGTCGGGGTTAACACCACTGGTGTGTTATGATGGTCGGGGTTAACACCACTGGTGTGTTATGATGGTCGGGGTTAACACCACTGGTGTGTTATGATGGTCGGGGTTAACACCACTGGTGTGTTATGATGGTCGGGGTTAACACCACTGGTGTGTTATGATGGTCGGGGTTAACACCACTGGTGTGTTATGATGGTCGGGGTTAACACCACTGGTGTGTTATGATGGTCGGGGTTAACACCACTGGTGTGTTATGATGGTCGGGGTTAACACCACTGGTGTGTTATGATGGTCGGGTTAACACCACTGGTGTGTTTATGATGTCGGGGTTAACACACTGGTGTGTTATGATGGTCGGGGGTTAACACCATTGGTGTGTTATGATGGTCGGGGTTAACACCACTGGTGTGTTATGATGGTCGGTGTAACACCACTGGTAGTGTTATGATGGTCGGGGTAACACCACTGGGTGGTGTTATGATGGTCGGGGTTAACACCACTGGTGTGTTATGATGGTCGGGGTTAACACCACTGGTGTGTTATGATGGTCGGGGTTAACACCACTGGTGTGTTATGATGGTCGGGGTTAACACCACTGGTGTGTTATGATGGTCGGGGTAACACCACTGGTGTGTTATGATAGTCGGGGTTAACACCACTGGTGTGTTATGATGGTCGGGGTTAACACCACTGGTGTGTTATGATGGTCGGGGTAACACCACTGGTGTGTTATGATGGTCGAGGTAGCACCACTGGTGTGTTATGATGGTCGGGGTAACACCACTGGTGTGTTATGATGGTCGGGGTTAACACCACTGGTGTGTTATGATGGTCGGGGTTAACACCACTGGTGTGTTATGATGGCAGGGTCGGGGGGGGGGACTCTTTTGGTTCTGTTTTAGGGGCCCCCTTCATGTCCTGTTTGGGGGCTTTTGTTTCTCTTTTAGGGCTTTTATGGTTCTGTTTGGGGGCGTTTTTTGGTTTCTGTATTGGGGCTTTTTTGGTTTTTCTTTTAGGGCTTTGTTGGTTCTGTTTAGGGGCGTTTTTTGGTTTCTGTTTTGGGGCTTTTTTGGTTTCTCTTTTAGGGCTTTTTTGGTTTTGTTTAGGGGCGTTTTTTGATTTCTGTTTTGCAGCTTTTTTTGGGTTCTGTTTGGGGGCTTTTTGGGGCGATTTTGGGTTTTGTTATTGGCATTTTTGGGTTCTGTTTGGAGGCGTTTTTTTTTTTTTCAGTTCTCTTTGGGGCGGGGGGGGGGGGGGTTTGGAAACCTCTCTCGGCTCGTTGGTTTCTTTTCCGTTTTCGGGTCCTCTGTTCTGTATGGGGCAGAACGGGGCTGGGGATCTCCCTGTTCTGTGTTCTCCTTCTTCGGTGTTGGAGGACGAAGAGGTTATTTGATTCTGTTGTTGTGGGGTGGGTGGGGTGAATGGGGTTGTCTTTCTGTCCTGTATGGGTTGGGGCGAGGGGGTGGGGGGGCTTTTTCGCCGATGTCCTTTTTTGGGGTTTTGAAGGTTGAGTTGGGTTGAGGGGGGGGGGGTTTCTTAGCGATGTGTGTTTGTGGGGTTTGAAGGTTGTCTCGAGTTCGGTTGAGAGAGGTTCAGGGGTTGAGGGAGGTTCTTAGCGATGTGTTTTTGGGGTTTGAAGGTTGTCTTGAGTTCGGTTATGGGGTTGACGGAGGTTCTTAGCAATGTGTTTGTGGGGTTTGAAGGTTGAGTTCGGTTGAGGGAGGTTCTTAGCGATGTGTTTGTGGGGTTTGAAGGTTGAGGTCGGTTGAGGGGTTGTGGGAGGTTCTTAGCAATGTGTTTTTGGGGTTTGAAGGTTGTCTTGAGTTCGGTTGAGGGGTTGAGGGAGGTTCTTAGCGATGTGTTTGTGGGGTTTGAAGGTTGAGTTCGGTTGAGAGAGGTTCTTAGCGATGTGTTTGTGGGGTTTGAAGGTTGAGTTCGGTTGAGGGGGGGGTTCTTAGCGATGTGTTTGTGGGGTTTGAAGGTTGAGTTCGGTTGAGAGAGGTTCTTAGCTCTTCTCCTCCTGCTGGCTTCTGTAGGAGGAGCCGTTCTCTATCCCCCCCCAGAGATATGCAGGAGACGACCAGCTCCTCCTCCTCCTTCGTCATCAGTCGGGACGCCCCTGCGTGTCCTGGGGAGGCGGACATGGCCCTGCGGAAGGGGGAGGCGCGCGGGGGGAGACCACCACCTCTTCTTGCCTTTTCATCTTGCCCTCCGGCGCTTGGGGTTGTGTGTGGGGAGGTTGGGGGAGCTGTTATCAAGCGTTGTGTGGGGTTGGTTTTGGGGGTTTTGGTGTGGAAGGGTCGGGTGTGGTAACCCCCCACCAGGTGGGGTATGGTCTAATGGTTTGGGGTTGGTCGTTGCACATATACCTGGGTTGGGTTCTGGCCATCTTCCTGGTCCCCTTTCTGGTCCTGGAGACTGGTTCTTTGAGGGACCTGTGTTGGCTCCTGTTCGTGAGGTCTAGGGCCCCCAACTGTGTTGGCTCTTGTTCGTGAGGTCTGGGGCCCCCACCTGTGTTGGCTCCTGTTCGTGAGGTCTGGGGCCCCCAACTGTGTTGGCTCCTGTTCGTGATGTCTCGGGCCCCCAACTGTGTTGGCTCCTGTTCGTGAGGTCTAGGGGCCCCCAACTGGTGTCTTTTTTGCCGTCTCTCGGGTTGGTCTCCTCAACAGCAAATAGATGTAGTGTTGGAGATCGAGGCTGGGAGAGGGATAGTGTTGGAGATCAACGCTGGTAGAGGGTTAGTGTTGGAGATCGACCCCTTCCTGTCAAGACGAGGGACGGGTTAGTGTTGGAGATCGACCCCTTCCCTGTCAAGATGAGGGACGGGTTAGTGTTGGAGATCGACCCCTTCCTGTCAAGACGAGGGACGGGTTAGTGTTGGAGATCGACCCTTCCTGTCAAGACGAGGGACGGGTTAGTGTTGGAGATCGACCCCTTCCCTGTCAAGACGAGGGACGGGTTAGTGTTGGAGATCGACCCTTCCTGTCAAGACGAGGGACGGGTTAGTGTTGGAGATCGACCCCTTCCCTGTCAAGACGAGGGACGGGTCGATCCTTTCCTAGTGTCTGTCTCGGACGCCACCAGGTGATGAGCGACAGATGGGTGAAGGTCGCTCCTTGTAAGACGCCTTGTCCCTAGAATTACTCCCCCTCCCCCCTTGTACTTGTCCCCAGAATTACTCCCCCTCCCCCCTTGTACTGTGCCTTGTGAGCCCTGCCACACAGGTACTGGTCGGTACTAGGGTGAGACAGTGCCTCTTCCTCCCCCAGGTACTATGTCTGGCGGGAGATCAGGTACCCATCACAGCCCCAGACTGCAGGAGTGGTGTATGGACCCTCCCTTTCCCCCGGAGAGTGGGGCCCAGACTGCTACACTGGCTTCTGTACACCCCCTCTCCCCCGGAGAGTGGGGCCCAGACTGCTACATTGACTTCTGTACACCCCCTCTCCCCCGGAGAGTGGGGCCTAGACTGCTACACTGACTTCTGTACACCCCCTCTCCCCCGGAGAGTGGGGCCTAGACTGCTACACTGGCTTCTGTACACCCCCTCCCCCGGAGAGTGGGGCACAGACTGCTACACTGGCTTCTGTACACCCCCTCTCCCCCGGAGAGTGGGGCCCAGACTGCTACACTGGCTTCTGTACACCCTCTCTCCCCCGGAGAGTGAGGCCCAGACTGCTACACTGGCTTCTGTATACACCCTTTCCCCCGGAGAGTGGGGCCCAGACTGCTACACTGGCTTCTATACACCCTCTCTCCCCCGGAGAGTGAGGCCCAGACTGCTACACTGGCTTCTATACACACCTCTCTCCCCCGGAGAGTGGGGCCCAGACTGCTGCACTGGCTTCTATACACCCCCTCCCCGGAGAGTGGGGCCCAGACTGCTACACTGGCTTCTGTATACACCCTCTCCCCCGGAGAGTGGGGCCCAGACTGCTACACTGGCTTCTATACACCCCCTTCACCCCTGAGAGTGGGGCCCCCGTGTTTTCTAATGCACCGGTGGGCTTGTGTGCCGGCTATCACCGCCCAGGTTCATGGAAGCGATGACTGAACACACCCGTAGCTGACGGAGGGGTGGGCGAAGGTGTGTGTGAGACGCCGTAGGACACACGGCTCCTACACACCCTGGGTTGAGCCCCCCTGGGCCCCGGCTGCGAGGAGGAGGCCCTGGCCCCCTTGGGTTCCTACACCCTGGGTTGAGGCCCCGTGGGACCCGGCTGTGAGGAGGGCCCCGGGTTCTCGTCTTTATTCCTGGGTTCTTTTTCGATCCCTGTCGTCCACACGGCTCTGGGAGACCCTGCGCCTCCCTGTGACCCTCCTCCCTCTCCTTCCCTCCCTCCTTCCCTCCCTCCTTTCCTTCCCTCCTTCCCTCCCTCCTTCCTTCCCTCCCTCCTGTGTCTTGGAGGTCATGCCTGGCAGTGGCACGTCCGTCCATCCGTCTGTAAGTAGTGCATGGCCGTGGCTTGCATGCCTCCCTCCCTCGCTTGCAGCCTCCCTCCCTCCCTCGCTTGCAGCCTCCCTCCCTCCCTCCCTCCCTCCCTCCCTCCCTCCCTCCCTCCTGACCTGACCACCACCACATCCCCCAACAGAGCTTCTCCTCCTACCTGACATGACCCTCTGCCACTGTAGCTGACCACCTACCACTGTGTGTGTGTGTGGCGTCCCACTGGAGCAACAACCCTGCACTCCTCTCTTCCCTCACCTACCCGCTCGCTGGCTCGCTGGTCGCTCGCTGGCTGGCTGGTCGCTGGCTCGCTGGCTGGCTGGTCGCTCTCTGGCTCGCTCGCTGGCTGACTGGTCGCTCGCTGGTCGCTCGCTGGCTGGTTCGCTCGCTGGCTGGCTGGCTGACTGGCTTCTAATGTTGCGTCCTACATAGAGAGACTTGGCCTCTGGTGTAGAAAGTCGCCTTCACGTAATACTTCCTTCCGCTTCGTGTCCGGGGCAGTCTCATGTGTCGTCCTGCCCAGCTGCGTCCACCCACCCACCCTGGTCTGCTTGCCTGGCCACCGCCACATGGTGTGGTCAGGGAACGCACCATTGCCCTCGTTGTATGCCTCTGGGTTAACACTAAGGTGGTCTTTGTGGCGTTGCTCTTACCCCTAGTGTTATCTGTCTTTCCCATGTACTTGTCTGGTCTTCTCGTGTACTTGTCTGGTCTTCTCATGTACTTGTCTGGTCTTCTCATGTACTTGTCTGGTCTTCTCATGTACTTGTCTGGTCTTCTCATGTACTTGTCTGATCTTCTCATGTACTTGTCTGGTCTTCTCATGTACTTATCTGTTCTTCTCGTGTACTTATCTGTTCTTCTTCCCATGTACTGTCCTCCTGCAGATAACCTGGTCATAGACCATCAGGTCTGGTGTTATCTGTCCTTCCCATGTATACTGTCCTCCAGCAGATAACCTGGTCATAGACCATCAGGTCTTGTGTTATCTGTCTTTCCCATGTACTGTCCTCCAGCAGATAACCTGGTCATAGACCATCAGGTCTTGTGTTATCTGTCCTTCCCATGTATACTGTCCTCCAGCAGATAACCTGGTCATAGACCATCAGGTCTTGTGTTATCTATCTTTCCCATGTATACTGTCCTCCAGCAGATAACCTGGTCATAGACCTTCATCAGCTCCACCATATCCTCCAGCAGATAACCTGGTCATAGACCATCAGGTCTTGTGTTATCTGTCCTTCCCATGTATACTGTCCTCCAGCAGATAACCTGGTCATAGACCATCAACAGGTCTTGTGTTATCTGCCCTTCCCATTTACTGTCCTCCAGCAGATAACCTGGTCATAGACCATCAACAGGTCTTGTGTTATCTGCCCTTCCCATGTATACTGTCCTCCAGCAGATAACCTGGTCATAGACCATCAGGTCTTGTGTTATCTGTCCTTCCCATGTCCTCTCCTCCAGCAGATAACCTGGTCATAGACCATCAGGTCTTGTGTTATCTGTCCTTCCCATGTCCTCTCCTCCAGCAGATAACCTGGTCATAGACCATCAGGTCTTGTGTTATCTGTCCTTCCCATGTATACTGTCCTCCAGCAGATAACCAGGTCATAGACCATCAGGTCTGGTGTTATCTATCTTTCCCATGTACTGTCCTCCAGCAGATAACCTGGTCATAGACCATCAGGTCTTGTGTTATCTGTCCTTCCCATGTATACTGTCCTCCAGCAGATAACCTGGTCATAGACCATCAGGTCTGGTGTTATCTATCTTTCCCATGTACTGTCCTCCAGCAGATAACCTGGTCATAGACCATCAGGTCTTGTGTTATCTGTCCTTCCCATGTCCTCTCCTCCAGCAGATAACCTGGTCATAGACCATCAGGTCTTGTGTTATCTGTCCTTTCCCATGTGGAAAACGTTTTACAGCGTGATACAGGAGCACTCGCCAGTGTACAGTCCACCACATGAAGGAAGGCTGTGAATAAAGTACAGGAGCTGATTCGCATTTCTCAAGTTCGACTTGATTGCCACAGTGGTATGGAAGTGTCGAACTGGGAAGTGACGCCCTCAGTGACGTGTGCCACCAAACAACTCAGCAGTAATAAGAGAGAACTGGACTGATATAATCATATCTCTCATTATCAGTCTTATCTCTGGGATGGTTTGGCTTTTGGGTGGTGTTTCTGGAAGTGGTCTGACCAGTGACCTGTGCGAGGTCAGCCCCGTGTGACCTCTGCGGGTGTAGAGACCAGGTGGAGCAGGCATGAAGGTGAGGGACACAGAGTTCCGAGAAAGTGGCTTCACCTCTAGTGTCTCCGCCACTAAGATGGTTGTAGTAGTAGTAGTAGTAGTAGTAGTGGTAGTAGTAGTAGTAGTAGTGGTAGTAGTAGTAGTAGTAGTGGTAGTAGTGGTAGTAGTAGTAGTAATAGTGGTAGTATAATGAACTGATGTTAAAGTCTGGAGGTGGAGTGAGTCCTCCCACCCTCGGGTCGTGGCGGGGCGTGTCTTCCACGACCCCCGTCGGAAATTCCCGCGCCCAGAGCGCCCCTCCATCTCCACCCGCGCCCTCACTTGAACCCTCCCTCCCTCCTTCCCTCCTTCCCTCCCTCCCTTTACCGCTCATAGCAGACCCGACCGCGTCTGTAACCCGCGTATGAGACTCGCTACTGTGTGTCTCTCTCTCTCTCACACAAGACTTGCTACTGTGGCCATTTGGAAATATGTTAGTTTCCGGACGTGAAGACATGTGTTTGTGTGGCCTTTTAAGAGACATGGAGACAGAGATAAGATTGATAAAGCTATCATGTTCTGAGTAATGGTAGTAGTAGTGGTAGTAGTAGTGGTAGTAGTAGTGTAGTAGTAGTGGTAGTACTAGTGGCTCCATCATGGAAACAGAGATAAAACTGATCAGATTATCATGTTCTGAGACGTGTTCTTGTACGGAAGGCGCGCTCATTCAACTCTCTACCACAACATTTCCCACCAAAATAATCAGTAAATGGAAGTGGTATCCAGTGGTTGATGTAGGTGGTTGAAGGTGGGAACGGTAAATGGAAGTGGTATACAGTGGTTGATGTAGGTGGTTGAAGGTGGGAACGGTAAATGGAAGTGGTATACAGTGGTTGATGTAGGTGGTTGAAGATGGGTACGGTAAATGGAAGTGGTATACAGTGGTTGATGTAGGTGGTTGAAGGTGGGAACAGTAAATGGAAGTGGTATACAGTGGTTGATGTAGGTGGTTGAAGGTGGGAACGGTAAATGGAAGTGGTATACAGTGGTTGATGTAGGTGGTTGAAGGTGGGAACGGTAAATGGAAGTGGTATACAGTGGTTGATGTAGGTGGTTGAAGGTGGGAACGGTAAATGGAAGTGGTATACAGTGGTTGATGTAGGTGGTTGAAGGTGGGAACAGTAAATGGAAGTGGTATACAGTGGTTGATGTAGGTGGTTGAAGGTGGGAACGGTAAATGGAAGTGGTACAGTGGTTGATGTAGGTGGTTGAAGGTGGGTACGGTAAATGGAAGTGGTATACAGTGGTTGATGTAGGTGGTTGAAGGTGGGGACGGTAAATGGAAGTGGTATACAGTGGTTGATGTAGGTGGTTGAAGATGGGAATGGTAAATGGAAGTGGTATACAGTGGTTGATGTAGGTGGTTGAAGGTGGGTACGGTAAATGGAAGTGGTATACAGTGGTTGATGTAGGTGGTTGAAGGTGGGAACGGTAAATGGAAGTGGTATACAGTGGTTGATGTAGGTGGTTGAAGGTGGGTACGGTAAATGGAAGTGGTATACAGTGGTTGATGTAGGTGGTTGAAGGTGGGAACGGTAAATGGAAGTGGTATACAGTGGTTGATGTAGGTGGTTGAAGGTGGGTACGGTATATGGAAGTGGTATACAGAGGTTGATGTAGGTGGTTGAAGGTGGGAACGGTAAATGGAAGTGGTATACAGTGGTTGATGTAGGTGGTTGAAGGTGGGAACGGTAAATGGAAGTGGTATACAGAGGTTGATGTAGGTGGTTGAAGGTGGGAACGGTAAATGGAAGTGGTATACAGAGGTTGATGTAGGTGGTTGAAGGTGGGAACGGTAAATGGAAGTGGTATACAGAGGTTGATGTAGGTGGTTGAAGGTGGGAACGGTAAATGGAAGTGGTATACAGTGGTTGATGTAGGTGGTTGAAGGTGGGAACGGTAAATGGAAGTGGTATACAGAGGTTGATGTAGGTGGTTGAAGGTGGGAACGGTAAATGGAAGTGGTATACAGTGGTTGATGTAGGTGGTTGAAGGTGGGAACGGTAAATGGAAGTGGTATACAGTGGTTGATGTAGGTGGTTGAAGGTGGGAACGGTAAATGGAAGTGGTATACAGTGGTTGATGTAGGTGGTTGAAGGTGGGAACGGTAAATGGAAGTGGTATACAGTGGTTGATGTAGGTGGTTGAAGGTGGGAACGGTAAATGGAAGTGGTATACAGTGGTTGATGTAGGTGGTTGAAGGTGGGTATACGGTACATGGTACTTGCCGTGGGTACGTCATTGACGTGGTGGGGCGTACGGGCGTGTGTGTGTTGGTGGGGGATGATGGACATCATCTTTGTATATGTCTGGGGCTGTGAAACCTGGATCGAATATATTTTCCTTTTTTTCTCCTTCCATCTTCATTTTCCAACCAAAAGTTGTCATATTCAGGGAAACCACGTAGACTGGCTTGGTTGTGACTGGTATAACCTGTGGGGGTGTGTAGGGGTGTGTGGGGGTGTGTGGGGGACGCCCACAGTAGCAGCCCCCCCACAGTAGACGACACGTCTATGGGGGGGGAGGCTTGGGTGTATGCAAATTATACGTGTGTTGGGCCCCCACGTCCCACGTCCCCCCAAAAAAAAAACCCAACCACGAGCCGTGGTTTCGAGATGCGTGGCCAGACGATGCTATTTTCCCTCAATGATTAATATATTTTTTTTTCGTTAATATATTCCTTTTTAACGAAGTTTGGTTCATACGGATAGGAAGACGTTCAACGTGCATGTCGTTCATCACGTCTCGTTTATCACTGTAAATAAACTCATGTCGGTCACTGTTGACGTGCAGATGTTTCCAGCCCGTCCTGACGTGTTGTGAGGGCTACCCTGACGTGTTATGTGCTACCCTGACGTGTTATGTGCTACCCTGACGTGTTATAAGTGCCTGCCTGGCTACCCTGACGTGTTATAAGGGCTCCCCTGACGTGTTGTCAGGGCTCCCCTGACGTGTTAAGTGCTACCCTGACGTGTTATAAGTGCCTGCCTGGCTCCCCTGACGTGTTATAAGTGCCTGCCTGGCTCCCCTGACGTGTTATAAGTACCTGCCTGGCTCCCCTGACGTGTTATAAGTACCTGCCTGGCTCCCCTGACGTGTTAAGTACTACCCTGACGTGTTATAAGTGCCTGCCTGGCTACCCTGACGTGTTATAAGTGCCTGCCTGGCTCCCCTGACGTGTTATAAGTGCCTGCCTGGCTCCCCTGACGTGTTATAAGTGCCTGCCTGGCTACCCTGACGTGTTATAAGTGCCTGCCTGGCTCCCCTGACGTGTTATAAGTGCCTGCCTGGCTCCCCTGACGTGTTATAAGTACCTGCCTGGCTCCCCTGACGTGTTATAAGTGCCTGCCTGGCTCCCCTGACGTGTTATAAGTATCTGCCTGGCTACCCTGACGTGTTATAAGTACCTGCCTGGCTCCCCTGACGTGTTATAAGTGCCTGCCTGGCTACCCTGACGTGTTATAAGTGCCTGCCTGGCTACCCTGACGTGTTATAAGTACTACCCTGACGTGTTATAAGTACCTGCCTGGCTCCCCTGACGTGTTATAAGTGCCTGCCTGGCTCCCCTGACGTGTTATAAGTACCTGCCTGGCTCCCCTGACGTGTTATAAGTGCCTGCCTGGCTACCCTGACGTGTTATAAGTGCGTGCCTGGCTCCCCTGACGTGTTATAAGTGCCTGCCTGGCTACCCTGACGTGTTATAAGTGCCTGCCTGGCTACCCTGACGTGTTAGAAGTGCCTGCCTGGCTCCCCTGACGTGTTATAAGTGCCTGCCTGGCTCCCCTGACGTGTTATAAGTGCCTGCCTGGCTACCCTGACGTGTTATAAGTGCCTGCCTGGCTACCCTGACGTGTTATAAGTGCCTGCCTGGCTCCCCTGACGTGTTATAAGTACCTGCCTGGCTACCCTGACGTGTTATAAGTGCCTGCCTGGCTACCATGACGTGTTATAAGTGCCTGCCTGGCTCCCCTGACGTGTTATAAGTGCCTGCCTGGCTCCCCTGACGTGTTATAAGTGCCTGCCTGGCTACCCTGACGTGTTATAAGTGCGTGCCTGGCTACCCTGACGTGTTATAAGTGCCTGCCTGGCTCCCCTGACGTGTTATAAGTGCCTGCCTGGCTCCCCTGACGTGTTATAAGTGCCTGCCTGGCTACCCTGACGTGTTATAAGTGCCTGCCTGGCTACCCTGACGTGTTATAAGTGCGTGCCTGGCTACCCTGACGTGTTATAAGTACTACCCTGACGTGTTATAAGTGCGTGCCTGGCTACCCTGACGTGTTATAAGTGCCTGCCTGGCTACCCTGACGTGTTATAAGTGCCTGCCTGGCTACCCTGACGTGTTATAAGTGCCTGCCTGGCTACCCTGACGTGTTATAAGTGCCTGCCTGGCTACCCTGACGTGTTATAAGTGCCTGCCTGGCTACCCTGACGTGTTATAAGTGCCTGCCTGGCTACCCTGACGTGTTATAAGTGCCTGCCTGGCTACCCTGACGTGTTATAAGTGCCTGCCTGGCTACCCTGACGTGTTATAAGTGCCTGCCTGGCTACCCTGACGTGTTATAAGTGCCTGCCTGGCTACCATGACGTGTTATAAGTGCCTGCCTGGCTACCCTGACGTGTTATAAGTGCCTGCCTGGCTACCATGACGTGTTATAAGCTGCCTGCCTGGCTACCCTGACGTGTTATAAGTGCCTGCCTGGCTACCATGACGTGTTATAAGTGCCTGCCTGGCTACCCTGACGTGTTATAAGTGCCTGCCTGGCTACCATGACGTGTTATAAGTGCCTGCCTGGCTACCCTGACGTGTTATAAGTGCCTGACGTTTATAAGTGAATCTTCCGTGTGTGGTAAGTAGGATAAAGTAGGTTAAGTAGGGAACACCCAGTGTGGCAGGTTAGAGAAGGGAGGAGGAGGAGAGAAAAACGCTGTGGGGGAGTTATGCCAGCTGGGGAGCGACCTTCCTTCCAGAAATAGTGAGGCAGAGTTCATATTTCTCCCACAGTAATATGGTAAGGGTACGTGGGACTGGATTGTAGTGGGTTGTCGTGGTGGCTGGTTGTGTAGGGGGAAGAGGGGGAGAGGGTATTGGGTAGATGGAATTGTGGGTTGACGTGGTCGTGGTAGCTGGTTGTGTAGGGGGAAGGGGGGAGGAGGGGGCATTGGGTAGATGGAATTGTGGTGGGGGGGTTGTGGTGACTGGTTGTGTAGGGGGAAAGGGGGGGGGAGGGCAATTGGGTAGATGGAATTGTGGGTTGACGTGGTCGTGGTGACTGGTTGTGTAGGGGGAAGAGGGGGGACGAGGGGCATTGGGTAGAAGGAATTGTGGTGGGGTGTTGTGGTGACTGGTTGTGTAGGGGGAAAGGGGGGACGAGGGGCATTGGGTAGAAGGAATTGTGGTGGGGTGTTGTGGTGACTGGTTGTGTAGGGGGAAGAGAGGGGGGGCATTGGGTAGATGGAATTGTGGTGGGGGGGTTGTTATTGTAGTGGGTAGAGGGTTAAGGACGTGTGGCGTACCCCCTTACATGCCCCCCTCCCACATGCGGGGCCACATGTTTCGAAATCACCATTACAGAAATATGGGTTTCTGATCATGGTTGTGGAGGTTCCTTAAATGTAATTATAGTTGTGGAGGTTTCCTTAAATGTAATTATAGTTGTGGAGGTTCCCTAAATGTAATTATAGTTGTGGAGGTTCCTTAAATGTAATTATAGTTGTGGAGGTTCCCTAAATGTAATTATAGTTGTGGAGGTTCCTTAAATGTAATTATAGTTGTGGAGGTTCCCTAAATGTAATTATGATTGTGGAGGTTTCCTTAAATGTAATCATGATCGTGGATGTTTCCTTAAATGTAATCATGATTGTGAAGGTTTCCTTAAATGTAATTATAGTTGTGGAGGTTGCTTAAATGTAATCATGGTTGTGGATGTTTCCTTAAATGTAATCATAGTTGTGGAGGTTCCTTAAATGTAATCATGGTTGTGGAGGGTTCCTTAAATGTAATTATAGTTGTGGAGGTTCCTTAAATGTAATTATAGTTGTGGAGGTTTCCTTAAATGTAATCATGATTGTGGAGGTTTCCTTAAATGTAATTATAGTTGTGGAGGTTCCTTAAATGTAATTATAGTTGTGGATGTTTCCTTAAATGTAATTATAGTTGTGGAGGCTGCTTAAATGTTATCATAGTTGTGTAGGTTTCTTAAATGTAATCATAGTTGTGGAGGTTTCCTTAAATGTAATTATAGTTGTGGAGGTTCCTTAAATGTAATCATAGTTGTGGAGGTTTCCTTAAATGTAATTATAGTTGTGGAGGTTCCTTAAATGTAATTATGATTGTGGATGTTTCCTTAAATGTAATTATAGCTGTGGAGGGTTCCCTAAATGTGATCATGGTTGTGGAGGGTTCCCTAAATGTAATTATGGTTTTGGAGGCTCCCTAAATGTAATCATGATTGTGGAGGTTCCTTAAATGTAATTATAGTTGTGGAGGTTTCCTTAAATGTAATCATGATTGTGGAGGTTTCCTTAAATGTAATCATGATTGTGGAGGTTTCCTTAAATGTAATCATGATTGTGGAGGTTTCCTTAAATGTAATCATGATCGTGGAGGTTTCCTTAAATGTAATCATGATCGTGGAGGTTTCCTTAAATGTAATCATGATCGTGGAGGTTTCCTTAAATGTAATCATGATTGTGGAGGTTTCCTTGAATGTAATCATGATCGTGGAGGTTTCCTTAAATGTAATCATGATCGTGGAGGTTCCTTAAATGTAATCATGATCGTGGAGGTTTCCTTAAATGTAATCATGACTGTGGAGGTTTCCTTAAATGTAATTACGGTTGTGGAGGCTCCTTAAATGTAATTATGGTTTTGGGGGCACCTTAAATGTAATTATACCCAAGGGCTGAACCACCATCGCGGTGCTCAAAGGTCGTACCTACGCACGTACACATGGATCGTGTACGTCTTGCTCAAGGTGTACATAGTCACATAATTGACCTTCAACACGACAAGTTCTATATGCTAGACCTTCTCCATGTCTATATTATCTATCTATCTGTCTGTCTGTCTGTCTGTCTGTCTACCAAGTATAGAAAAACTACATGTTAAATAGAATTGTATAAACTCATACCGCAGTACGATTTCTCACACACACACACACACACACACATATATATATATATATATATATATATATATACTATATATATATATATATATATATATATATATATATATATATATATATATATCTATATATATATATATATATATATATATATATATATATAGTATATATATATATATATAAAGGTACGCTTCGCTTGTTAAAATGAAAGGGAATTGTTCGAGGAAAATTACATGTGAGGTCGCCAGGGGTTGGGAGGTCGAACGGGACTGGAGTGTGTACCAAGTGGATGAACCAGTCTGGTCCAGTGGGTCTCTCTCTCTCTCTCTCTCTCTCTCTCTCTCTCTCTCTCTCTCTCTCTCTCTCTCTCTCTCTCTCTCTCTCTCGAGTGTTGATGGAGGATTATGTTCCAAAGGCCATGACTCGTCCCTTCGAAAGGTAACCTGTCATTATGGAAATTGGAAAGGCACTTTGGTGACTGTAATGCACACACACACACACACACACACACACACACACACACACACACACACACACACACACACACATACATACATACATACATACATACACACATACATGTGTTCACGTCCTGGCTTGGCTGGCTGAAGTGGCGTCGTGTGAGCAGCGAGTCCACCTGTTTAGCAAGCATGTCTTCCCCCAGCCAAGGAGACAGGTTTCCACAGCAACTTTTTGGAGCTGGGAAATCGACACCCAAGACCCATATGGAATTTCCCAGGCTTCATAGTCGCTCTATATGTGTGTGTGTATGTGTGTATATATAGATAGATAGATAGATTGATAGATAGATAGACAGATAGAGGCCATTATCTATAGCATGAACCCCACCTCTTCTCTCTCTCATCCATTCTTTCCCCAGACATATTGAATGAGGCGTCGCTCCCCAGCCTTTATCGATCTTTCCGTCCAGGTTGTTTTCACTGATCTTCCCTTACTTAACATTTTCCAAAGTAGAATATTAATCATCTTTGGAATTCTGTATTCTTTTTTTCCCTGTTATGCAACTGAATCGTCGTTTTAAAGACAATATATATATATATATATATATATATATATATATATATATATATATATATATATATATATTATATATTTCTACTCGTCTTATCCATTCAAGGCTTTTCCCAGAGTTCTTAGTGAAGCATCGTTTTCCCTTCTTCATCCCACCGTGTTGTACCGTGTCATATGAGGGAAGACCATTGTACAGTGTCGTACACCACTTCATTGTATATAGCACTCTAGTTATATTTTCTCTCCTTAAATTTACAATATTCGTAGTATATTACAAAAAGCACACACACACACACACACACACACACACACACACACACACACACACACACACACACACACACATGACTTAATGTCTGACACACTGACTTAAAACCTGACACACACACGTGACTTAAGGCCTGACACACACACATGACTTAAGGCCTGACACACACACATGACTTAAGGCCTGACACACACACATGACTTAAGGCCTGACACACACACATGACTTAAGGCCTGACACACACACATGACTTAGGGCTGACACACACACATGACTTAAGGCCTGACACACACACATGACTTAAGGCCTGACACACACACATGACTTAAGGCCTGACACACACACATGACTTAAGGCCTGACACACACACATGACTTAAGGCCTGACACACACACATGACTTAAGGCCTGACACACGTGACTTAAGGCCTGACACACGTGACTTAATGCCTTAGGATGGCACCGACCAGTTCTCGTTTGAACGAACTGCTCACAACGTAATTTGCTCCCCTTGGTCTCCCGTTTTCTGTTCCGCTTCGCATCGCTGGACTCGTTTTCTATCCTCGCTCTCGTCATGTCTAGAGCTCCCCATATATCACATTATTCTTATTATTATTATCATTATTGTTTGGTAAAGAATATCTTTATGTTTACCCTTGATGATAGAAATGCAGACATATTTTCCTCGTGGATATATATATATATATATATATATATATATATATATATATATATATATATATATATATATATATATATATATATTATACTTTGTCGCTGTCTCCCGCGTTAGCGAGGTAGCGCAAGGAAACAGACGAAAGAATGGCCCAACCCACCCTCATACACATGTATATACATACACGTATATATATATATATATATATATATATATATATATATATATATATATATATATATATATATATATATATATAAATTAGGCGTTCCCTGGCTCCGCCTGGTAGTGCTTGCGCCAAAAGAAGAAGCCATCCTTATCCTGCTGCTGATTGTAGCGCAGTCTCAAAACTCCAGGAAAGAGACGAGAATGTTTGGCAGTGGTGTGTGGCTACGAGAGGCAGCCGCGGGGTTGCGTAATACGCAGATATACGCCGACAGGAACGGTAAATACGAGTCTTTGCGTTGCTGTTCGGAGGAGAGTACTTCCTCCCTATGGGGGGGGGGGGCTGTTCCCACCAGTGGACAGGGACGCGACGACAGCCTCAGTTATGTAGTGGACGATGTTGTATTTATGATGTTCTTAGATGATTTAATAAGGGATGTTCAGTGGTACATCAGGGTTGGGTAGATGTGTGGTTAGTAAACTCCACTGGGTAATTCTATATGGTGGTAAACTCCCACTGGCTATCGGTAATTCTATATGGTGGTAAACTCCCACTGGCTATCACTAATTTTGTATGGTGGTAAACTCCCACTGGCTATCAGTAATTTTGTGTGGTGGTGGTAAACTCCCACTGGCTATCAGTAATTTTGTGTGGTGGTGGTAAACTCCCACTGGCTATCAGTAATTTTGTGTAGTGGTGGTAAACTCCCACTGGCTATCAGTAATTTTGTATGGTGGTAAACTCCCACTGGCTATCAGTAATTTTGTGTAGTGGTGGTAAACTCCCATTGGCCACCAGTAATTTTATGTAGTGGTGGTAAACTCCCACTGGCTATCAGTAATTTTATGTAGTGGTGGTAAACCCAGTGGCAGGTGTGAGTGAGTGTGTTAATACCACACAAGATCACCTGTTAATGTGGGTTTAATTTGACGTTTGTGTGTTTGTACAATGCGTTGTACACTTGTACTGCTTTGGTTCCACGGTGTACAATTGTACTGTTATGGTTCCACGCTGTACAACTGTACTGATGTACTTTAGCTGTACACTTGTACTAAGGATGTACTTTTGGTTGTACACTTGTACTGAGGATGTACTTTGGTTGTACACTTGTACTGAGGATGTACTTTTGGCTGTACACTTGTACTAAGGATGTACTTTTGGTTGTACACTCGTACTGGATTTACTATGGTTGTACACGAGGATGTACTTTTGGTTGTACACTTGTACTGAGGATGTACTTTGGTTGTACACTCGTACTGAGGATTTACTATGGTTGTACACGAGGATGTACTTTTGGTTGTACACTCGTACTGAGGATGTACTTTTGGTTGTACACGAGGATGTACTTTTGGCTGTACACTTGTACTAAGGCTGTACTTTTGGTTGTACACTTGTACTGAGGATGTACTTTGGCTGTACACTTGTACTGAGAATGTACTTTTGGTTGTACACTTGTACTAAGGATGTACTTCGGTTCCACCTTCGTGCTCTTGTACTCATGACATGTACTTAGCTCTTACGGTGGCTGGGCTCCGGCTTCCGTGTCCGGTACTGGAACCTGGAGCCGTTAGAGTGCCAGGTCGTATCGCAAACCACTGTACTTCGAGGGCCTCGCGTGCGTGCGTGTGTGTGTGTGTGTGTGTGAGTGTGACTATGTGTGTGTGTGTATGTGTGTGTGTGAGTGCGTGTGTGTGTGAGTGCGTGAGTGTGTGTCTGTCTGTCTGTCAGTGTATGTGTGTCTCTGTCTGTCTGTCTGTCAGTGTGTTAGGGTGTGTGTGTGTGTGTGTGTGTGTGTGTGTGTGTGACTGTGTGTGTCTCTTTGTCTGTCAGTGTGTTAGGGTGTGTGTGTGTGTGTGTGTGTGTCTGTCTGTCTGTCTGTCTGTGTGATAGGGTGTGTGTGTGTGTGTGTGTGTGTGTCTGTTTGTCTGTCAGTGTGTTAGGGTGTGGGTGTGTGTGTGTGTGTGCGTGTGTTAGTGTGACTGTGTGTGTGTGTGTGTGTGTGTGTGTGTGTGTGTGTGTGCGTGTGTGTGTGGAGTGCGTGTGTGAGTGTGTGTGTGTGTGTGTGTGTGTGTGTGTGTGTGTGTGACTGTGTGTGTGTGTGTGTGTGTGTGTGTATAGACCCCAGAGCACGACACAGGAGGCTGCTGTGCGTGCGTGTGGCGGGTGTACGTACGGTGTGCACGCACGTGCGTGCGGTAGTTTCCGAGGCGTTCGTTGTGATTGGATTCGTGTCCTGCCCTTCCAGCCGTGTTCGTGGATTCGTGTAGCTCCCGTCCACGTCCGTCCGTCCGTCCGTGGCGTTGTACGTCACCCGGACATAACGTACGGGTCGTGTACGTGGCGGTGTACACGAGTGTACGTGTGCAAGTGGGGGGGTGGTGTGTGTGGGGGGGTGTGGTTGCGCACCATACCCGCCCTGACACCACGTGACCTTCACTCCGGCTCTTGACGTGACGGGTCGCCCCCCCCCTCAGCTCCGCTACACCACTTGATAAAGTCCCAGTGGGTCTCGTACCTTGACAGTCCCCAGTGGGGCTCGTACCTTGACAGTCCCCAGTGGGGCTCGTGTACCTTGACAGTCCCCAGTGGGGCTCGTGTATCATGACAGTCCCAGTGGGGCTCGTACCTTGACTAAGCCCCAGTGGGGCTCGTACCTTGACAATCCCCAGTGGGGCTCGTACCTTGACTAAGTCCCAGTGGGGCTCGTACCTTGACTAAGTCCCAGTGGGGCTCGTACCTTGACAATCCCCAGTGGGGCTCGTACCTTGACTAAGCCCCAGTGGGGCTCGTACCTTGACTAAGTCCCAGTGGGGCTCGTACCTTGACAGTCCCCGGTGGGGCTCGTACCTTGAGAGTCCCCAGTGGGGCTCGTGTATCATGACAGTCCCCAGTGGGGCTCGTACCTTGACAGTCCCCAGTGGGGCTCGTGTATCATGACAGTCCCCAGTGGGGCTCGTACCTTGACAGTCCCCAGTGGGGCTCGTGTATCATGACAGTCCCCAGTGGGGCTCGTACCTTGACAGTCCCCAGTGGGGCTCGTGTATCATGACAGTCCCCAGTGGGGCATTTCATTGCAGGCCTTTGACAGCCTTCCTCGAGAGAGAGAGAGAGAGAGAGAGAGAGAGAGAGAGAGAGAGAGAGAGAGAGAGAGAGAGAGAGAGAGAGTGTGTGTGTGTGTGTGTGTGTGTGCCTCCTGCTGGTGTTCACGTCGCCTTTCCCTTTCCTTTGAGGAGGAAGGAGGGAAGGAAGGGGTCATGGCTGGGGCAAGGACTCCTGCTGGGGCGCGGGGGGTGGGGGTGGGGGGTACAGGTTAACGTTATTCCCCCCCCTGCCTCTCTCTCTCTCTCTCTCTCTCTCTCTCTCTCTCTCTCTCTCTCTCTCTCTCTCTCTCTCCCTCGTATTTTCGCTCGCTTAGCACCGCCCGGGAAAAGACGTGAGAGAAAGCCATCTTTCGCTCACGTCTCGGTCTCCAGCTGTCATGTGTAATGCACCGAAACCACAGCTCCCTTTCCACATCCACATCCAGGCCTCCATATACCTTTCTGTGGGTTCCCCCCATCCCTTCCGACTGCTTTAAATGCCTTGGTTCAGTCCGCTGACATCACGTCGCTCCCAGTATACCACGTCGCTCCCTGTATACCACGTCGCTCCCATTCACGCTCCATCCCGTGCACGCCCCTCACCCTCCTGCATGTTCATCCATATCATACTAGCCACAAGACTTGATACTTTCAAATTCCTAAGTCACCCTGAGCCAGCATATGGGTTTGATGTAATCTGGTGGATATAAAAAGATAATCCACAGTTGAAAGGTAATCCACAGTTGAAAGATAATCCACAGTTGAAAGGTAATCCACAGTTGAAAGGTAATCCACAGTTGAAAGGTAATCCACAGTTGAAAGATAATCCACAGTTGAAAGGTTATCCACAGTTGAAAGGTAATCCACAGTTGAAAGATAATCCACAGTTGAAAGGTAATCCACAGTTGAAAGGTAATCCACAGTTGAAAGATAATCCACAGTTGAAAGGTAATCCACAGTTGAAAGGTAATCCACAGTTGAAAGATAATCCACAGTTGAAAGGTAATCCACAGTTGAAAGGTAATCCACAGTTAAAAGATAATTCACATTTAAAGATCATTCACAGTCAGGTAATCCACAGTTAAATATTAATTAAAATGTAATCCACGGTTAGAATATAATCCACAGTGCTTGGAGAGGGGCACCAGGCCAGAGCGTGGGAGGCACAACGTAATTAATTTACCCCGTTCAATGTAATTAATTTACCCCCACACCCCTTTTGTGGTGAATAATTGCCCCCCACAGAGATGTGCCTGCTTGGTGAACAGATGAAAGGCACATATATTGGCTGAATTGGAGGTCTGTTATACCTCAAGGGTCGTCCAGTCAGTGCCTGGGAGGGGGTCGTCCAGTGATGCTTGGGAGGTCGTCCAGTGGTGCTCTGTGGGTCGTCCACTGGTGCTGGGAGGGGTCGTCCAGTGGTACTCTGAGGGTCGTCCAGTGGTCCTCTGAGAAGGTCGTCCACTGGTGCTCTGAGGGGGTCGTATAGTGGTGCTGGGAGGGGTCGTCCAGTGTTGCTATGAGGGGGGTCGTCCAGTGGTGCTGAGAGGGTCGTCCAATGATGCTTTGGAGGTCGTACATTGGTGCTGAGGGGGTCGTCCAGTGTTGCTATGAGGGGGTCGTCCAGTGGTGCTCTGAGGGGGTCGTCCAGTGATGCTTGGGAGGTCGTCCAGTGGTGCTCTGAGGGTCGTACAGTGATGCTTTGGAGGTCGTACATTGGTGCTGAGGGGGTCGTCCAGTGGTGCTGGAAGGGGTCGTCCACTGGTGCTCGAGGAGTGAGCGGCATATTTCTCCTCACTTTTCCCGGTCATCCAGACCTGTTATCTTCCCCCACTGGAAAAGTTGTTCGTGACGAACTGGGAAAATAGGTGTGTGTGTGTGTGCACGTCCGCAGTGGTCATGCTGAGGGTGTACGTGGACGACGTGTGTACGTGTGTACGTGTGTACCTTTAATTGTACAGGCGAGAAGGGAAGGGAGTCTCGTCTGGCCATATTTCACTAGTTCATATATATATATATATATTTTTTTTTTCTTCATACTATTCGCTATTTCCCACTTTAGTGAGGTAGCGTTAGAGGACTGAGACTTTTGGGGGGAAAATCCTCACTTGGCTCCCTTCTCTGTTCCTTCGTTTGGAAAACTAAAACCGAGAGGGGAGGATTTCCAGCCCCACCCGATCCCTCCCCTTTTAATCGCCTTCTACGACACGCAGGGAATACGTGGGAAGTATTCTTTCTCCCCTAACCCCAGGGATATATATATATATATATATATATATATATATATATATATATATATATATATATATATATATATATATATATATATATATAATCGTTCAGTCGTGGTTAGGATTGTACCATGTTTCTGGACGGTAGACTCTGGCCTCACACAGACCCCCACTGCGTCAGTAGGTGGTATGGACGGTAGACTCTGGCCTCACACAGAGGCCCCCCACTTCGTCAGTAGGTGGTGTGGATGGTAGACTCTGGCCTCACACAGACCCCCACTGCGTCAGTAGGTGGTGTGGACGGTAGACTCTGGCCTCACACAGAGGCCCCCCACTTCGTCAGTAGGTGGTGTGGATGGTAGACTCTGGCCTCACACAGAGGCCCCCCACTGCGTCAGTAGGTGGTGTGGACGGTAGACTCTGGCCTCACACAGAGGCCCCCCACTTCGTCAGTAGGTGGTGTGGACGGTACACTCTGGCCTCACACAGACCCCCACTGCGTCAGTAGGTGGTGTGGACGGTAGACTCTAGCCTTACACAGAGACCCCCCACTTCGTCAGTAGGTGGTGTGGCCTTTGGCCTCCGTCAGTGCGACAGCCATGGGCTGGGAGCGGGCCTACCTCATAAACATTCTGCTGGTGTCCACAGAGAACCGCCCTGGTTGAGGGCGTGTGGAGGCCGGAGAAGGAGGAGGAGCAGGCAGGCCAGAGAGGGAGGGAGGTGCTCCTTCTGCTGCTGCTGCTCCTCCTCCTCCTCCGGCGTGGGGCAGGCGAGGGAGGGAGGGAGGTGCTCCTTCTGCTGCTGCTCCTCCTCCGGCGTGGGGCAGGCGAGGGAGGGAGGGAGGTGCTCCTGTTGCTGCCTCTCCTCCTCCTCCTCCTCCTCCTCCTCCTCCGGCGTGGGGTGTGTGCTTGCGTGCGTGCGTGTGTGTGTGTGTGTGTGCGCCCCAACTCCGCCCTTGCATGCTGGTCAGGTCTCCCGTCGCAGCTCGGGAGGTGACGTGGCACAAAATGGTGTGATTTAGAGCCATTGCCAAAGAACGAAGGAAGAAACTTTTTGTTCTTGGAGCGACTGTGTGTGTGTGTTTGTGTGTGAGTGTGTGTGTGTGTGTGAAAATTGGTTTTGGAGGTGTGGTAAGTCAGGCATAGTGATGGTGGGACCAGACACACTTGCAGGAGACTGGGACCTGGGACCGATGGCTGGGATACGTATATCCCGTATCCCAGTAAGGCTTTGATA
Source organism: Panulirus ornatus (assembly GCF_036320965.1). Taxonomy (NCBI): domain Eukaryota; kingdom Metazoa; phylum Arthropoda; class Malacostraca; order Decapoda; family Palinuridae; genus Panulirus; species Panulirus ornatus. Next base: position 7,454,556 of record NC_092230.1, on the reverse strand, counting down.
ACACCCAGAGATGAATATAGTACCTGATTGCATTGATATCTTTGGATATATTTTTTGACTGTCGGAGGCATTTGCCTGGCCTTGGTGAGTCTCTCTCTCTCTCTCTCTCTCTCTCTCTCTCTCTCTCTCTCTCTCTCTCTCTCTCTCTCTCTCTCTCTCTCTCTCTCTCAATCCTACAGCAGCACCAGCAGGAGGAGGCCAGCTAAATTTAGACCCCGCACGTCTGTCGGCTTCTAACCAAGACGACGAACCACTTGCGTTGTGGTTAGAATGACAAGAGATTGTGGGGTGTGTGTGTGTGTGTGTAGGGGGGGTGTGTACAACATGTGTGGCAGCGCCCTTGCGCCCTTGCGCGGGGTGTCCATGGCGCATTACGGAAGGGTTATCTTCTCACTCCTGTACTAGATCGCCTGAGCTAACATATGAAGAGTCAGAAGGGTGGGTTAGAAAGGCCCTGGTGAAGGTGTTGTGAGAGTGAGGTAGGATCTGTCCACCTTGAGAGAAGGGAAGGACGCCACAGGGCACTGTATTGTGGTAGGGAGGAAGGGAAGGGCACCACAGGGCACTGTATTGTGGTAGGGAGGAAGGGAAGGGCACCACAGGGCACTGTATTGTGGTAGGGAGAAGAGATGGGCACCACAGGGCTCTGTATTGTGGTAGGGAGGAAGGGAAGGGCACCACAAGGGATTGTATTGTGGTAGGAAGGGAAGGGCACCACAGGGCACTGTATTGTGGTAGGGAGGAAGAGATGGGCACCACAGGGCACTGTATTGTGGTAGGGAGGAAGGGAAGGGCACCACAGGGCACTGTATTGTGGTAGGGAGAAGAGATGGGCACCACAGGGCACTGTCGTGTGGTAGGGCAGTCGTAAGCTGGTGTTGGGTACAACAGCGAAGCTAAACAGTGAAGTAGAACGTACAAGAACCCACAGGAATGTGGCCTTCAAGTGGGATTGCTAGGCTCTTGGTACATAGTCACGTCGCTGCTCCGGATCGCAATCTTTACGTCCGTCGGGAGGTTGCGACATGGCCGGACGGACGCAGACCTGCAGGTCTACGATTTTGAAAATAAAAGAAAAAGTAAAGAATGCAGACTTGAGCATCGTACTACTGCTACTGCAGGAGAGGAATGCGTCGCTTCTACTCCTGCAGGAGAGGAATGCGTCGCTTCTACTCCTGCAGGGGAGGAACGCGTCGCTTCTACTCCTGCAGGAGAGGAACGCGTCGCTCCTACTCCTGCAGGAGAGGAACGCGTCGCTCCTACTCCTGCAGGAGAGGAATGCGTCGCTCCTACTCCTGCAGGAGAGGAATGCGTCGCTTCTACTCCTGCAGGAGAGGAACGCGTCGCTCCTACTCCTGCAGGAGAGGAACACGTCGCTCCTACTCCTGCAGAAGAGGAATGCGTCGCTCCTACTCCTGCAGGGGAGGAACACGTCGCTCCTACTCCTGCAGGAGAGGAATGCGTCGCTTCTACTCCTGCAGGAGAGGAACGCGTCGCTTCTACTCCTGCAGGAGAGGAATGCGTCGCTCCTACTCCTGCAGGGGAGGAACACGTCGCTCCTACTCCTGCAGGAGAGGAATGCGTCGCTTCTACTCCTGCAGGAGAGGAACGCGTCGCTTCTACTCCTGCAGGAGAGGAATGCGTCGCTCCTACTCCTGCAGGGGAGGAACACGTCGCTCCTACTCCTGCAGGAGAGGAATGCGTCGCTCCTACTCCTGCAGGCGAAGACAACGAACATCACAACACACTTGATGGTAGGATTACCACAGGACCTGACCCTGATACTCTTCCAGGAGGAAAATGGATCCGTCTACCACAGAAAGAGAGGCTGTACTAGCTGATGTGATGGGAGGTCACACACAAGACCTGTGTACAGGTCTGAACCTCGTGGTCCCACACAAGACCTGTGTACAGGTCTGAACCTCCTGGTCCCACACAAGACCTGTGTACAGGTCTGAACCTCCTGGTCCCACACAAGACCTGTGTACAGGTCTGAACCTCGTGGTCCCACACAAGACCTGTGTACAGGTCTGAACCTCCTGGTCCCACACAAGACCTGTGTACAGGTCTGAACCTCCTGGTCCCACACAAGACCTGTGTACAGGTCTGAACCTCCTGGTCCCACACAAGACCTGTGTACAGGTCTGAACCTCGTGGTCCCACACAAGACCTGTGTACACGTCTGAACCTCGTGGTCACACACAAGACCTGTGTACAGGTCTGAAACTCTAGGTCCCGGCCCTAGAGAGAGAGAGAGAGAGAGAGAGAGAGAGAGAGAGAGAGAGAGAGAGAGAGAGAGAGAGAGAGAGAGAGCACCAATACACCCCCCAAAAAAAGTCTACGGGGGTACAACATGAATGAGGCGCCACTCACACGCCTCGCGTACGTCAACAAACTCCCAGCTGTGCAACACGCCACGCTTCTCTTCCACTTCAAGCCCCATCTCTTCCACCCTTTCCCGTAACCACCCAAATATGAGAAAAAAAGGGAAATTGACATTGACACGCCGCATGCGGGCACCACGGTCGCCTGTGTGGCTGGACCTCGAGTGTGTGGTTGGATGTGTGGTTGCAACAGACGCCAATAATTTGAGGAATATTTCATTTCTTTTTTTGTTTCTCTACGTTCATGGCGTAGAATTAGCTCCTCTTTCTTCCCTGCTATCCTCCACTTACGCCATTATACCCATAGCGTATATGAGGTATACTTAGAGCTCTGCTCTGTGTGTCTACCCTCACCAGTGGTGCTTAGAGCCCTGCTCTGTGTGTCTACCCTCACCAGTGGGACGTAGAGCCCTTCTCTGTGTGTCTACCCTCACCAGTGGGACGTAGAGCCCTGCTCTGTGTGTCTACCCTCACCAGTGACACTTAGAGCCCTGCTCTGTGTGTCTACCCTAACCAGTGGGAGTAAGAGCCCTGCTTTCTGTGTGTCTACCCTCACCAGTGGTACTTAAGAGCCCTGCTCTGTGTGTCTACCCTCACCAGTGGGACTTTAGAGCCGTGCTCTGTATGTCTACCCTCACCAGTGGGACTTTAAGCCCTGCTCTGTGTGTCTACCCTCACCAGTGGGACTTTAGAGCCCTGCTCTGTGTGTCTACCCTCACCAGTGGGACTTTAGAGCCCTGCTCTGTGTGTCTACCCTCACCAGTGGGACTTTAGAGCCCTGCTCTGTGTGTCTACCCTCACCAGTGGGACTTTAGTGCCCTGCTCTGTGTGTCTACCCTCACCAGTGGGACTTTAGAGCCCTGCTTTGTATGTCTACCCTCACCAGTGGTACTTAAGAGCCCTGCTCTGTATGTCTACCCTCACCAATGGGACTTTAGAGCCCTGCTCTGTGTGTCTACCCTCACCAGTGGGACGTTAGTGCCCTGCTCTGTGTGTCTACCCTCACCAGTGGGACTTAAGAGCCCTGCTCTGTGTGTCTACCCTCACCAGTGGGACTTAAGAGCCCTGCTCTGTGTGTCTACCCTCACCAGTGGCACGTGAGCCCTGCTCTGTATGTCTACCCTAACCAGTGGGACTTAAGAGCCCTGCTCTGTGTGTCTACCCTCACCAGTGGCAGGTAGAGCCACAGGACCAGCTACAGTGGAGCTGTTCGGTACCCACTGCCAGCCAATCAGGCGAGATGAATACTCAACCCTTGAACTCCCTCCACCTCCCTTCCCTCCACCTCCCTTCCCTCCACCTCCCTTCCCTCCACCTCCCTTCCCTCCTTCCCTCACCTGACCTTCTTTGACCTGCGTGAGACTTTTGCACTCCCCCACCCCACCCCACTCACCCCCCACCTCATCCCACCTCACCGCCCCCCCACACCCCCCCACACCCCCCCACACACCCTTTTTTTTAGGGATACCCTCTTTCCCGACCCCCCCTCCCACCCCCCCTTTTTTTTTTAGGGGTACCTTATTAAGTTACTTTACGTGTGTGTGGGTCAGGTACTTATTAAATTCACATGACGTTCGAATCTCTCTCTCTCTCTCTCTCCCTCTCTCTCTCTCTCTCTCTCGTTAAAAGACCTGTAGCTCCCCTACCCCCCTTTTCTTCCCCTCCTCCCTCCCCTCCCTCCCCTCACCCTCCCCTCACCCTCCCTTCCTCTTCAACCACCCCCCCCACCTTCTTCCCCTTCCCCCCTCCACACACCCCACACACACACACCACTTTCCGTATGCAGTACGTGTTCTCTCCCTTCCTCCCTCCCTCCCTCCCTCCCTCCCCGTGTTTATCATTTCTATTATTTCCCCCTCTCCCTCCCCCTCCCTCCCCCTCCCTCCCCCTCCCTCCCTCCCTCCCCCTCTCCCTCCCTCCGCCACCTACCGTGTTAATTGTGTTAAGCTCCCGTGTGTTTGGTGTCGGACGCCGGCTTGGCCTGCGTGGAAAGAAGGAGGAGGAGGAGGAGGGGCGAAGGGGGGTGTTCCAATTTTATTTAATCATTTATCTATTTATTTATTTATTTATTCATCTATTTGCTGGATTATCTCCGGAAATCCGTAATTAAAGTTGATGCATTACTGTGTGGGGGGAGGGGGGGAAGGAGGGAGGGAGGGAGGGAAGGGAGGGAGGGAAAAAAGATCTGCAGTCGTGCACACGAACACGAACGTAGGCGAGGGTTGTGGCCGTTCGTGATGTCGGCTGTGGTGGTAATAATCACCCCCCCTCACCCCTCACCCCTCACTCACCCCCCCTCCCCATGGTTCGTGAAAGAGGAGGAGGAGGGGGGTGGGTGGGTGGGGTGGGGGGTGGGTGGTGTTGTGTTGAAGTGTTTGTGGTGGGGGGAAGGAAGAGGGGGGGGAGGAGGAGGAGGGAAGAAGGAAGAAGTGAGATGAAGTGGGGGGGAGAGAGAGAGAATTGGTGGTGGGGCTGCGTTGGGGGGTCTCTCTCTCTCTCTCTCTCTCTCTCTCTCTCTCTCTCTCTCTCTCTCTCTCTCTCTCTCTCTCTCTCTCTCTATCTATCTATCTATCTATTTTCCTTTGACCCTCTGTATTTATCTCTATCTCTGTCTTTATCCATCTCTCTCTCTATCTATCTCTCTTTCTCTCTCTCTCTCTCTCTCTCTCTCTCTCTCTCTCTCTCTCTCTCTCTCTCTCTCTCTCTCTCTCTGGGAGAGTCAACAGGAGGTGGGGCGCAGGCAGGGTAAACCAGGGGGGGGGGGCCTGTGGAAAGGGGAAGGGAAGGGAAGGGGAGATGGAAGGGAGAGGAGTGGGGTCTGCCTGCAGGAGATGGCCCGAGGGTCATGCAGTGGGCCCCCTCCCCCCCCCCCCCCCCCCCCCCGGGTCTTTACATCAACAGACCACCTGTCTAAACATCAACAGACCCCCCCCCCCCTTGATAACCACGTGGATAATGAGACCATTATGGAGGGGGAAGTGGGGGGGGGTCCCAGAATAACGGGGGAGAGAGAGAGAGAGAGAGAGAGAGAGAGAGAGAGAGAGAGAGAGAGAGGGAGAGGGATAAAGATATAGATAGAGAGGGATAAAGAGAGAGAAAAAGAGAGATAGACAGAGAGATAGAGATAAATAGAGAGGGTCAAAGATAGATAGATAGATAGATTGAGAGAGAGAGAGAGAGAGAGAGAGAGAGAGAGAGAGAGAGAGAGAGAGAGAGAGATAAAGACAGAGAAAAAGAGAGATAGATAGAGAGAGAGAGAGACGGATAAAGACAGAGATGGAGATAAATTGAGAGGGTCAAAGGAAGATAGATAGATAGAGAGAGAGAGAGAGAGAGAGAGAGAGAGAGAGAGAGAGAGAGAGAGAGAGAGAGAGAGAGAGAGAGAGATGTACATAACCCACAGATATACCAGGGTGTTACGTCAGGTATGAACTGCTCGTTACCATAGTGACGATTGGGGGGGGGGTGTCACATGTTAACCCCCCCCCCCACTTTATTCAAACTTTTATTCGCAATATTGTTTTTGTTGTTGTTTGTTGGGGCTTTTGTTGTTTTTGTTACTCAGCAGATGATATTGTGTGTGTGTGTGTGTGTGTGTGTGTGTGTGTGTGTGTGTGTGTGTGTGTGTGTGTGTGTGTGTGTGTTGTGTGTGTTTGTGTGTGTGTGTGTGTGTGTGTGTGTGTGTGTGTGTTGTGTGTGTGTGTGTGTGTGTGTGTGTGTGTGTGTCTGTATGTGTGTGTGTGTGTGTGTGTGTGTGTCTGTATGTGTGTGTGTGTGTGTCTGTATGTGTGTGTGTGTGTGTATGTGTTGTGTGTGTATGTGTGTGTGTGTGTGTGTGTGTGTGTGTGTGTGTGTGTCTGTGTGTGTGTGTGTGTGTGTGTGTGTGTGTGTTGTGTGTGTGTGTGTGTGTGTGTGTGTGTGTCTGTGTGTCTGTGTGTCTGTGTGTGTGTGTCTGTGTGTGTGTTTGTGTGTGTGTGCAGGTAGCGCGAGCGCGCGTGCGGACACGCTCACCCCCTTGTTCCACTTTCACCACGTGCGCCAAGGCCCCCCCGCCACGAGGGAGCGCCATGCCTCGCTGTGGACGACCAGCTGTGTGATAATACAGGAGGCCTGATGGTAGCGCAGGTGGTCTTATGGTAGAATATGTGGGTCTATGGTAGCGCAGGTGGTCTTATGGTAGTACATGTGGGTCTATGGTAGTGCATGTGGTCTTGGTAGTACATGTGGGTCTATGGTAGTGCAGGTGGTCTTATGGTAGTACATGTAGGTCTATGGTAGTGCAGGTGGTCTTATGGTTGTACATGTGGGTCTATGGTAGTGCAGGTGGTCTTATGGTAGTACATGTAGGTCTATGGTAGTGCAGGTGGTCTTATGGTTGTACATGTGGGTCTATGGTAGTGCAGGTGGTCTTATGGTTGTACATGTGGGTCTATGGTAGTGCAGGTGGTCTTATGGTAGGACATGTGGGTCTATGGTAGTGCAGGTGGTCTTATGGTAGTATATGTGGGTCTATGGTGGTGCAGGTGGTCTTATGGTAGTACATGTGGGTCTATGGTAGTGCAGGTGGTCTTATGGTAGTACATGTGGGTCTATGGTAGTGCAGTTGGGTCTATGGTAGTACATGTGGGTCTGTGGTAGTGCAGGTGATCTTATGGTAGTAGATGTGGGTCTATGGTATCACAGATGGCTACATAGCACCAGCTAGGCCTATGGTCGAGGCTATATAGCACCCGCTAGGTCTATGGTCGAGGCTATATAGCACCAGCTAGGCCTATGGTCGAGGCTATATAGCACCAGCTAGGCCTATGGTCTAGGCTATATAGCACCAGCTAGGCCTATGGTCGGGGCTATATAGCACCATCTAGGCCTATGGTCGAGGCTATATAGCACCAGCTAGGCCTATGGTCGGGGCTATATAGCACCAGCTAGGCCTATGGTCGAGGCTATATAGCACCAGCTAGGCCTATGGTCGAGGCTATATAGCACCAGCTAGGCCTATGGTCGAGGCTATATAGCACCAGCTAGGCCTATGGTCGAGGCTATATAGCACCAGCTAGGCCTATGGTCGAGGCTATATAGCACCAGCTAGGCCTATGGTCGAGGCTATATAGCACCAGCTAGGCCTATGGTCGAGGCTATATAGCACCAGCTAGGCCTATGGTCATAGTGGCGTATACTGATACAGCTGTAATATATAGAACTGGTTGTATTTTACCCTCTGTATTTCTGGGCTCTGTAACCCTCCCTCCTCCCCCCCTCCCCCCCCCTCTCATACCACATACTGATACAGCTGTAACATGTAAGAATGGCCCTATTTGGCCATTCTGTATTTCTATGTATCTACGATTTCTAGAAAGATGACGTACGTGTGTGTGTGTGTGTGTGTGTGTGTGTGTCTGTGTGTGTGTGTGTGTGTGTAATTTATGTAACCTGGGTTGTAGTGTGGGTTGGTGGCAGCTGAGGCAGATTACAGCGCTCCATATTGGCTTTTGTAATTATGGATCATTATCTGCGCCGGGGGATGTGGAGTGGAGTGGGGAGAGAGGGGAGGGAGTGGAGTGTGGGGGAGAGGAAGTGGTGGAGTGGGAGGAGTTTTTGGGGCCAAGACTTAATGGTTGAACAGATTGGCATCTTGTGTGTGTGTGTGTGTGTGTGTCAGTTTTAGCAGTTTCCAGCTATAGCGAGGTAGCGCCAGAAACAGACGAGGAAAACTTCTTCATCCGCTCCCATCCATTCTCAAGCTGTCATGTGTAATGCACCGAAACCACAGCTCCCTTTCCACATCCAGGCCCCACAGACCTTTCCATGGTTTTTACCCCACCCGTTTCACATGCCCTAGTTCAGTCCAATGACAGCATGTCTCCCCCCTGTACAGTATATCAGTCTAATTTGTTTGGTCCTGTGCACGCCTCTCACCCTCTCGCATGTTCAGGCCCCAAACACTCAAAAATATGAGTCACTGAATCCTTCCATCTCCAGTTTTGTCTCCTCTTTCTCCATGTTTCCCTCCAATTCCAACATGCA
>NC_092230.1:7376148-7441148 GCF_036320965.1 Panulirus ornatus | reverse complement strand
TAAACCACCCCCCCCCCCCATCTCCCAGGTGTACAGACGGATCCATCCACCCACCCCCCACCACAACCCACCCCCAACCCCTTCCACCTCGTCCCGTTTCAATGGGCAATTAGAGCTAGCGATCGTTAACGGAATATACCTGATTATCATTTACGAGGTCAGGTGGTTGTTGTTATTATTATTATTATTGATGATGAAGGGTTGTGGAGGTACAGGGCCAAGTGTGTGTGTGTGTGTGTGTGTGTGTGTGTGGGAAGGGTAGCTAACGACCATTAGTGGAGAAAGTCAATATTGGACAGTTTGACGGGAGGTTCGACTAATGACAGTGCTATGCGTCACGTGCCTGCTGGTTGCGCTACGTGGTAATGGTTCATAGTACGTGGTGTTCGGGGGGCGGTCATACATAGCACGTGGTGAACGGGGGTCGTGCATAGCACGTGGTGAACGGGGGGTCGTGCATAACACGTGGTGAACGGGGGTCGTGCATGGCACGTGGTGAACGGGGGGGGGGGGTGTTCGGCGGTCATACATAGCACGTGGTGAACGGTGGCCGTGCATAGCACGTGGTGACGGGGGTCGTGCATGGCACGTGGTGAACGGGGGGCCGTGTATAGCACGTGGTGAACGGGGGGCCGTGTATAGCACGTGGTGAACGGGGGGCCGTGTATAGCACGTGGTGAACGGGGGTCGTGCGTAGCACGTGGTGACGGGGGTCGTGCGTTGCACGTGGTGGTGATGGCTGCGTCATGGCATGACCAGACTCTTAGTGTGCTCAAGGGTCGTACCGTCGTGCTCAAGGGTCGTACCGTCGTGCTCAAGGGTCGTACCGTCGTGTACAAGGGTCGCACCGTCGTGCTCAAGGGTCGTACCGTCGTGCTCAAGGGTCTCGTACCGTCGTGCTCAAGGGGGTCGTACCGTCGTGTTTAGGGGGTCGTACCGTCGTGCTCAAGGGGTCTCGTACCGTCGTGCTCAAGGGGGTCGTACCGTCGTGTTTAGGGGTCTCGTACCGTCGTGCTCAAAGGGGTCGTACCGTCGTGCTCAAGGGGTCGTACCGTCGTGCTCAAGGGGGTCGTACCGTCGTGTTTAGGGGTCTCGTACCGTCGTGCTCAAGGGTCGTACCGTCGTGTTTAGGGGTCTCGTACCGTCGTGCTCAAGGGGTCGTACCGTCGTGCTCAAGGGGTCTCGTACCGTCGTGTTTAGGGGTCTCGTACCGTCGTGCTCAAGGGTCGTACCGTCGTGTTTAGGGGTCTCGTACCGTCGTGCTCAAGGGGTCGTACCGTCGTGTTTAGGGGTCTCGTACCGTCGTGCTCAAGGGGGTCGTACCGTCGTGCTCACGGTGTCTCATATCACATCACTACAATGAACTAGTCTCTTAAAAAAAAACACACCTAAAGTCATTCGTGGCCAATTAAGAATTGCTTTTACAATTCTCTCTCTCTCTCTCTCTCTCTCTCTCTCTCTCTCTCTCTCTCTCTCTCTCTCTCTCTCTCTCTCTCCCTCTCTCTCTCTCTCTCTCTCTCTCTCTGAACCTAACCCCAAGATGAAGCCTGGGGAAAGCTCACACGCCCACGCCCCCCACCAGCCGTGGGAAACGACGATACGTGTGGGGAGAGGGAGAGGTACAGGCGGGTGTGAGGGGAGGAGGAGAGGGGAGAAATAAAGGGTTTGGGAGAGGGGGGGGGGGTTGTATGGCGAGGGGTTGGGGGGGTTACTCTCTCCCCCAACCCATTCTCTCGTATTTACCTTATTTAAACTCTTCCCATTTTCCATTCTCTCTCTCTCTCTCTCTCTCTCTCTCTCTCTCTCTCTCTCTCTCTCTCTCTCTCTCTCTCTCTCTCGCGTTTTCATTCGTTATCATAATATCTTGATTTCCCATTTTTCTTCGTTTTCTATCGTAATCTTTCGTCGCGTATGGCCACATTTCCTCATCTTCTCTACCTACTCTCTTGTAGAAGGATCCAAAAGTAACTTGTCAAAGGTAACTGGTTACTCGTACACTAGCCGAACCTTCTCGTAGTAACTTTCTACGGGTGTAACTGCCAGTTACTTCACTGTAACAATGTGATGGCAGTTACCCACTGAAGATTGCCCAACCGGTTGTCCGTTTTCTGTTTGTTGTGGGTTTGTGCGAGTGGGTTTTTTGTTTTTTGTTTTGTTTACCCGAATGTTTACCCCTCGCTGTTTATGTGTGTGTGTGTGTGTGTGTGTGTGTGTGTGTGTGTGTGTGTGTGTTTATAGCATTATCTTTGTTTACATAGTTTCTCTCTAGACTATTGAATTTCTCTCTCTCTCTCTCTCTCTCTCTCTCTCTCTCTCATATATATATATATATATATATATATATATATATATATATATATATATATATATATTTTTTTTTTTTTTTTTTTTTTTTTTATACTTTGTCGCTGTCTCCCGCGTTTGCGAGGTAGCGCGAGGAAACAGACGAAAGAAATGGCCCAACCCCCATACACACGTACATACACACGTCCACACACGCAAATATACATACCTACACAGCTTTCCATGGTTTACCCCAGACGCTTCACATGCCTTGATTCAATCCACTGACAGCACGTCAACCCCTGTATACCACATCGCTCCAATTCACTCTATTCCTTGCCCTCCTTTCACCCTCCTGCATGTTCAGGCCCCGATCACACAAAATCTTTTTCACTCCATCTTTCCACCTCCAATTTGGTCTCCCTCTTCTCCTCGTTCCCTCCACCTCCGACACATATATCCTCTTGGTCAATCTTTCCTCACTCATTCTCTCCATGTGCCCAAACCATTTCAAAACACCCTCTTCTGCTCTCTCAACCACGCTCTTTTTATTTCCACACATCTCTCTTACCCTTACGTTACTTACTCGATCAAACCACCTCACACCACACATTGTCCTCAAACATCTCATTTCCAGCACATCCATCCTCCTGCGCACAACTCTATCCATAGCCCACGCCTCGCAACCATACAACATTGTTGGAACCACTATTCCTTCAAACATACCCATTTTTGCTTTCCGAGATAATGTTCTCGACTTCCACACATTTTTCAAGGCTCCCAAAATTTTCGCCCCCTCCCCCACCCTATGATCCACTTCCGCTTCCATGGTTCCATCCGCTGACAGATCCACTCCCAGATATCTAAAACACTTCACTTCCTCCAGTTTTTCTCCATTCAAACTCACCTCCCAATTGACTTGACCCTCAACCCTACTGTACCTAATAACCTTGCTCTTATTCACATTTACTCTTAACTTTCTTCTTCCACACACTTTACCAAACTCAGTCACCAGCTTCTGCAGTTTCTCACATGAATCAGCCACCAGCGCTGTATCATCAGCGAACAACAACTGACTCACTTCCCAAGCTCTCTCATCCCCAACAGACTTCATACTTGCCCCTCTTTCCAGGACTCTTGCATTTACCTCCCTAACAACCCCATCCATAAACAAATTAAACAACCATGGAGACATCACACACCCCTGCCGCAAACCTACATTCACTGAGAACCAATCACTTTCCTCTCTTCCTACACGTACACATGCCTTACATCCTCGATAAAAACTTTTCACTGCTTCTAACAACTTGCCTCCCACACCATATATTCTTAATACCTTCCACAGAGCATCTCTATCAACTCTATCATATGCCTTCTCCAGATCCATAAATGCTACATACAAATCCATTTGCTTTTCTAAGTATTTCTCACATACATTCTTCAAAGCAAACACCTGATCCACACATCCTCTACCACTTCTGAAACCGCACTGCTCTTCCCCAATCTGATGCTCTGTACATGCCTTCACCCTCTCAATCAATACCCTCCCATATAGTTTACCAGGAATACTCAACAAACTTATACCTCTGTAATTTGAGCACTCACTCTTATCCCCTTTGCCTTTGTACAATGGCACTATGCACGCATTCCGCCAATCCTCAGGCACCTCACCATGAGTCATACATACATTAAATAACCTTACCAACCAGTCAACAATACAGTCACCCCCTTTTTTAATAAATTCCACTGCAATACCATCCAAACCTGCTGCCTTGCCGGCTTTCATCTTCCGCAAAGCTTTTACTACCTCTTCTCTGTTTACCAAATCATTTTCCCTAACCCTCTCACTTTGCACACCACCTCGACCAAAACACCCTATATCAGCCACTCTGTCATCAGACACATTCAACAAACCTTCAAAATACTCATTCCATCTCCTTCTCACATCACCACTACTTGTTATCACCTCCCCATCTACGCCCTTCACTGAAGTTCCCATTTGCTCCCTTGTCTTACGCACCCTATTTACCTCCTTCCAGAACATCTTTTTATTCTCCCTAAAATTTACTGATAGTCTCTCACCCCAACTCTCATTTGCCCTTTTTTTCACCTCTTGCACCTTTCTCTTGACCTCCTGTCTCTTTCTTTTATACTTCTCCCACTCAATTGCATTTTTTCCCTGCAAAAATCGTCCAAATGCCTCTCTCTTCTCTTTCACTAATACTCTTACTTCTTCATCCCACCACTCACTACCCTTTCTAAACAGCCCACCTCCCACTCTTCTCATGCCACAAGCATCTTTTGCGCAATCCATCACTGCTTCCCTAAATACATCCCATTCCTCCCCCACTCCCCTTACTTCCATTATTCTCACCTTTTTCCATTCTGTACACAGTCTCTCCTGGTACTTCCCCACACAGGTCTCCTTCCCAAGCTCACTTACTCTCACCACCTTCTTCACCCCAACATTCACTCCTCTTTTCTGAAAACCCATACTAATCTTCACCTTAGCCTCCACAAGATAATGATCAGACATCCCTCCAGTTGCACCTCTCAGCACATTAACATCCAAAAGTCTCTCTTTCGCACGCCTGTCAATTAACACGTAATCCAATAACGCTCTCTGGCCATCTCTCCTGCTTACATAAGTATACTTATGTATATCTCGCTTTTTAAACCAGGTATTCCCAATCATCAGTCCTTTTTCAGCACATAAATCTACAAGCTCTTCACCATTTCCATTTACAACACTGAACACCCCATGCATACCAATTATTCCCTCAACTGCCACATTACTCACCTTTGCATTCAAATCACCCATCACTATAACCCGGTCTCGTGCATCAAAACCGCTAACACACTCATTCAGCTGCTCCCAAAACACTTGCCTCTCATGATCTTTCTTCTCATGCCCAGGTGCATATGCACCAATAATCACCCACCTCTCTCCATCAACTTTCAATTTTACCCATATTAATCGAGAATTTACTTTCTTACATTCTATCACATACTCCCACAACTCCTGTTTCAGGAGTATTGCTACTCCTTCCCTTGCTCTTGTCCTCTCACTAACCCCTGACTTCACTCCCCAGACATTTCCAAACCACTCTTCCCCTTTACCCTTGAGCTTCGTTTCACTCAGAGCCAAAACATCCAGGTTCCTTTCCTCAAACATACTACCTATCTCTCCTTTTTTCACATCTTGGTTACATCCACACACATTTAGGCACCCCACTCTGAGCCTTCGAGGAGGATGATCACTCCCCGCGCGACTCCTTCTTCTGTTTCCCATTTTAGAAAGTTAATACAAGGATATATATATATATATATATTATCCCTGGGGATAAGGGAGAAAGAATACTCCCCACGTATTCCCTGCGTGTCGTAGAAGGCGACTAAAAAGGGGAGGGAGCGGGGTGATGGAAATCCTCCCCTCTCGCTTTTTTAATTTTCCAAAAGAAGGAACAGAGAAGGGGGCCAGGTGAGGATATTCCCTCAGAGACCCAGTCCTCTGTTCTTAACGCTACCTTGCTAATGCGGGAAATGGCGAAGAGTTTCAAAGAAAAAGGAAGATATATATATATATATATATATATATATATATATATATATATATATATATATATATATATATATATACATATATATATACCCCAGAGCAGCTTCTGGGGGAAATAATCACACAGGATGGCAGGCAAATAACAACGTAATGTTTAACAATTGCCAAATGCTCGGTGTTGTGGGCCAGTGTGCTGTGGTTATTACAACATTACTCATATAAAGAACAAATATATATTGTGCTGGAGTTGTCTGATCATCTGAAAACAATTGAACAAAACGTATTAAGAAAAGGTCTCTTTGGAATTCACACACGTTTTTTCTGTCGTGAAGGAATATATATATATATATATATATATATATATATATATATATATATATATATATATATATTGATTGTATATAGAAACGGCCATACACGCACATATACATATATATACACTTCAACGTATGCGTACATATATATACACAGACATATACATATGTACGCATGTACATATTCATGCATTCTGCCTTCATCCATTCCCGTCGCCACCCCTCCACACATGAAAAAAAAGATATTACGTATAAATATTTTTTTTTTCATACTATTCGCCATCTCCCGCGTTGGCGAAGTAGCGTTAAGAACAGAGGACTGGGCCTTTGAGGGAACATCCTCATTTGGCCCCCTTCTCTGTTCCTTCATTTGGATAAACAAAAAAAACGAGAGGGGAGGATTTCCAGCCCCCTCAGCTCCCTCCCCTTTTTAGTCGCCTTCGACGACACGCAGGGAATACGTGGGAAGTATTCTTTCTCCCCTATCCCCAGGGATATATATATATATATATATATATATATATATATATATATATATATATATATATATACATGGTTGTGAAAGAAATGATTGCTGGATCTGCCTCCACTTTCTCCAATGTTACCGTTAATGTCTTCCGTGGGTCCTTGAAGACGTGTGTGGTGGCGGTTGCTGGCAACTTCAATTCTTTATATATTTATGGCTCTGTGTGTGAAGGAGAGACAAAAAAGATATACAATATACAAAGTCCATTGTCATTTCGCCCTTCACATGATGACTATTTCTGCTCCTGAATCCCCGGGGAAATATGTAAGAATTGGAGAAAGTTTGTTTCGGTTTGTGATCGAGTTTTGGAATGGAGGAAATGGAGCGAACTGGCAACTGGGAAGGAGTTTGTGGGGTGGGGGTGGTCACTGACTCATCCCCCCCCCCCCGCCCCCCCCCTCTTCTTCACGCCCGGCGATCCGCTCTTGTCTTTGTTAAACCTAGTTTCCACAATGGTTAACAGGCGATTGAATCGTTTACACTAAACTAGGTCAGGTTCTAGTGTTTACTCTGAGGTAGATGAGATTAAAGTGTTTACTTTGAACTTGGTTAGGTTAAATTGTTTATTCTGAACTAGTTTAGGTTAAATTGTTTACTCTGAACTAGTTTAGGTTAAATTGTTTACTCTGAACTAGTTTAGGTTAAATTGTTTACTTTGTACTAGGTTAGGTTAAAGTGTTTACTCTGAGGTAGATGAGATTAAAGTGTTTACTTTGAACTTGGTTAGGTTAAATTGTTTATTCTGAACTAGTTTAGGTTAAATTGTTTACTCTGATCTAGTTTAGGTTAAATTGTTTACTCTGAACTAATTTAGGTTAAATTGTTTACTTTGTACTAGGTTAGGTTAAAGTGTTTACTCTGAAGTAGATGAGATTAAAGTGTTTACTCTGAACTAGTTTAGGTTAAATTGTTTACTCTGAACTAGTTCAGGTTAAATTGTTTACTCTGAACTAGTTCAGGTTAAATTGTTTACTCTGAACTAGTTCAGGTTAAATTGTTTACTCTGAACTAGTTTAGGTTAAATTGTTTACTTTGTACTAGGTTAGGTTAAAGTGTTTACTCTGAAGTAGATGAGGTTAAATTGTTTACTCTAAACTAGTTTAGGTTAAATTGTTTACTCGGTACTAGGTTAGGTTAAATTGTTTACTCTGAACTAGCTTAGGTTAAATTGTTTACTCTGAACTAGTTTAGGTTAAATTGTTTACTCTGAACTAGTTCAGGTTAAATTGTTTACTCTGAACTAGTTCAGGTTAAATTGTTTACTCTGAACTAGTTCAGGTTAAATTGTTTACTCTGAACTAGTTTAGGTTAAATTGTTTACTTTGTACTAGGTTAGGTTAAAGTGTTTACTCTGAAGTAGATGAGGTTAAATTGTTTACTCTAAACTAGTTTAGGTTAAATTGTTTACTCGGTACTAGGTTAGGTTAAATTGTTTACTCTGAACTAGCTTAGGTTAAATTGTTTACTCTGAACTAGTTTAGGTTAAAGTGTTTACTCTGGAGTAAGTTAGGTTAAGGACAGACCTCAGTTCTAAGTGGTTAGGGGACATTTAACTTGGTTCTTTCAGACAATATTTTTCATCAGCAGTTTTGAAATACTTTGGTTTTGTGTGTGTGAGTTTTGGATGATATTTCAACGTTGAACTGGCCTTTTTTCACCATCAAATTTACACTTGAGTCAATATATATATATATATATATATATATATATATATATATATATATATATATATATATATATATATATATATATATAAACGAGGAGAAGAGGGAGACCAAATTGGAGGTGGAAAGATGGAGTGAAAAAGATTTTGTGTGATCGGGGCCTGAACATGCAGGAGGGTGAAAGGAGGGCAAGGAATAGAATGAATTGGAGCGATGTGGTATACAGGGGTTGACGTGCTGTCAGTGGATTGAATCAAGGCATGTGAAGCGTCTGGGGTAAACCATGGAAAGCTGTGTAGGTATGTACATTTCCGTGTGTGGACGTGTGTATGTACATGTGTATGGGGGGGTGGGTTGGGCCATTTCTTTCGTCTGTTTCCTTGCGCTACCTCGCAAACACGGGAGACAGCGACAAAGTCTAAAAAAAAAAAAAAAAAAAAATATATATATATATATATATATATATATATATATATATATATATATATTATCCCTGGGGATAGGGGAGAAAGAATACTTCCCACGTATTCCCTGCGTGTCGTAGAAGGCGACTAAAAGGGGAGGAAGCGGGGGGCTGGAAATCCTCCCCTCTCGTTTTTTTTTTCTTTTTTAATTTTCCAAAAAAGGGAACAGAGAAGGGGGCCAGGTGAGGATATTCCCTCAAAGGCCCAGTCCTCTGTTCTTAACGCTACCTCGCTATCGCGGGAAATGGCGAATAGTATGAAAAATATATATATGTATATATATATATATATATATATATATATATATATATATATGTATATATATATATATATATATATATATATATATATATATATATATATATATAGACATATATACACATTTACACGGGAGACGTCCAATCTTTCTTCTCAGCCCACTAATGTAACACAGGTCTGACAAGATTGTCAAAAAGTCAATTGAGGTCAAACGACCCACCCAGCCAAGCATGATGAATCACCCATTCGGGTCACAGATAAGGAGATTCAACTGGTAATTAGAGATTTAGCGTTTTGGAATGTAATTTCCCGTATCTATCGCTCATCTCTTGTTATCTATTGGGCGTTGGAGACGCCAAGTGACGTATGTGAATCGACATGGACGGAATAGTGTGTGTGTGTGTGTGTGTGTGTGTGTGTGTGTGTGTGCATGAGGAAGACTTGGCGCGAACAGCCTTGTGTTCATTGGCCAGCGGGAGGTCGTTCAACCCCCCCCCCCCCCTCCCCGTGAGAAATACGGGCGGGTCCCGTGTGACGCACGACGACTTCTGCTGCTGGTCATGAGCCGTGTTGTGGTGGTCCGTTGAATGTGTTTTTTTTTTTTTGCCGCTGATTGGATGGAGGTGTGGGAAAGTAGGGGGGGGTTGGGTTGCTGGGGGTGTGGGTGGTTCCGTGTTGAAGATAGCGTTGTCATTGGCTGGTGGCGAGACTACGTGGGTTGTAGAGATGTAAAAGTCGCCTGTAAACACAGAACAACCCATCATGGGGTTTGAATGAACCCTTAACGTTTGTGATTGGCTAGGCGCGTTTTTTTCCCCCCCCCTCGGCGTCTATGATTGGCTGGTTAGTATCACGGATATTGTTGATTGGCTGACGCCTTGTTCGGTCTGCATACCATTGATCCACGAGAGATAAGTGATAAGAGCATTCTTAACAAAATACCGCTCTACATATACAGTATATATATGTGGTATACCGGGGTCGACGTGCTGTCCATGGATTGAACCCGGGCATGTGAAGCGTCTGGGGTAAACCATGGAAAGGTCTGTGGGGCCTGGATGTGGAAAGGGAGCTGTGGTTTCGATGCATTATACATGACAGCTAGAGACTGAATGTGAACGAATGTGGCCTTTTTTTTTTTTTGTCTGTTTTCCTGGCGCTACCTTGCTGAAGCAGGAGGTAGCGATGCTCTTTTCTTGTGGGGCGGGGTAGCGACAGGAATGGATGAAGACAAGCAAGTATGAATATGTATATGTGTATGTATGTGATGTCTGTCTCTGTATATGTTGGTATGTATATGTATGTATATATGCTTATGTGGGCGTTTATATATGTATATATATATATATATATATATATATATATATATATATATATATATATATATATATATTATTCATTCATTTATTTTGCTTTGTCGCTGTCTCCCGCGCTAGCGAGGTAGCACAAGGAAACAGACGAAAGAAATGGCCCAACCCACCCACATACACATGTATATACATACACGTCCACACACGCAAATATACATACCTATACATCTCAACGTATACATATATATATACACACAGACATATACATATATACACATGTACATAATTCATACTCTCTGCCCTTATTCATTTCCATCGCCACCCCGCCACACATGAAATAACAACCCCCTCCCCCCTCATGTGCGCGAGGTAGCGCTAGGAAAAGACAACAAAGGCCACATTCGTTCACACTCAGTCTCTAGCTGTCATGTAATAATGCACCGAAACCACAGCTCCCTTTCCACATCCAGGCCCCACAGAACTTTCCATGGTTTACGCCAGACGCTTCACATGCCCTGGTTCAATCCATTAACAGCACGTCGACCCCGGTATACCACATCGTTCCAATTCACTCTATTCCTTGCACGCCTTTCACCCTCCTGCATGTCCAGGCCCCGATCACTCAAAATCTTTTTCACTCCATCTTTCCACCTCCAATTTGGTCTCCCACTTCTCCTCGTTCCCTCCACCTCCGACACATATCCTCTTGGTCAATCTTTCCTCACTCATTCTCTCCATGTGACCACACCATTTCAAAACACCCTCTTCTGCTCTCTCAACCACACTCTTTTTATTACCACACATCTCTCTTACCCTTACATTACTTACTCGATCAAACCACCTCACACCACATATTGTTCTCAAACATCTCATTTCCAGCACATCCATCCTCCTGCGCACAACTCTATCCATAGCCCACGCCTCGCAACCATATAACATAGTTGGAACCACTATTCCTTCAAACATACCCATTTTCGCTTTCTGAGATAATGTTCTCGACTTCCATACATTCTTCAAGGCTCCCAGAATTTTCGCCCCCTCCCCCACCCTATGATTCACTTCCGCTTCCATGGTTTCATCCGCTGCCAGATCCACTCCCAGATATCTAAAACACTTTACTTCCTCCAGTTTTTCTCCATTCAAACTTACCTCCCAATTGACTTGTCCCTCAACCCTACTGTACCTAATAACCTTACTCTTATTCACATTTACTCTCAGCTTTCTTCCTTCACACACTTTACCAAACTCAGTTACCAGCTTCTGCAGTTTCTCACACGAATCTGCCACCAGCGCTGCATCATCAGCGAACAACAACTGACTCACTCCCCCAGGCTCTCTCATCCACAACAGACTGCATAATTGCCCCTCTTTCCAAAGCTCTTGCATTCACCTCCTTAACAACCCCATCCATAAACAAATTAAACAACCATGGAGACATCACACACCCCTGCCGCAGACCTACATTCAATGAGAACCAATCACTTTCCTCTCTTCCTACACGTACACATGCCTTACATCCTTGATAAAAACTTTTCACTGCTTCTAACAACTTGCCTCCCACACCATATATTCTTAATACCTTCCACAGAGCATCTCTATCAACTCTATCATATGCCTTCTCCAGATCCATAAATGCCACATACAAATCCATTTTCTTTTCTAAGTATTTCTCACATACATTCTTCAAAGCAAACACCTGATCCACACATCCTCTACCACTTCTGAAACCACACTGCTCTTCCCCAATCTGATGCTCTGTACATGCCTTCACCCTCTCAATTAATACCCTCCCATATAATTTACCAGGAACACTCAACAAACTTATACCTCTGTAATTTGAGCACTCACTTTTATCCCCTTTGCCTTTGTACAATGGCAATATGTAAGCATTCCGCCAATCCTCAGGCACCTCACCATGAGACATATACATTAAATAACCTTACAAACCAGTCAACAATACAGTCACCCCCTTTTTTAATAAATTCTACTGCAATATCATCCAAACCCGCTGCCTTGCTGGCTTTCATCTTCCTCAAAGCTTTTACTACCTCTTCTCTGTTTACCAAATCATTTTCCCTAACCCTCTCACTTTGCACACCACCTCGACCAAAACACCCTATATCTGCCACTCTATCATCAAACACATTCAACAAACCTTCAAAATACTCACTCCATCTCCTTCTCACATCACCACTACTTGTTATCACCTCCCCATTTGCGCCCTTCACTGAAGTTTCCATTTGCTCCTTTGTCTTACGCACTTTG
Organism: Panulirus ornatus; assembly: GCF_036320965.1. Classification (NCBI taxonomy): domain Eukaryota; kingdom Metazoa; phylum Arthropoda; class Malacostraca; order Decapoda; family Palinuridae; genus Panulirus; species Panulirus ornatus. The sequence continues at coordinate 7,428,505 of NC_092230.1, read as the reverse complement.
TTTACCTCCTTCCAAAACATCTTTTTATTCTCCCTAAAATTAATGATACTCTCTCACCCCAACTCTCATTTGCCCTCTTTTTCACCTCTTGCACCTTTCTCTTGACCTCCTGCCTCTTTCTTTTATGCATCTCCCACTCATTTGCATTATTTCCCTGCAAAAATCGTCCAAATGCCTTTGTCTGTGTGTATGAGTGGATGGGCCATTCTTCGTATGTTTTCTGACGCGACCTCGCTGACGCGGGAAACAGCGATTATATATATATATATATATATATATATATATATATATATATATATATATATATATATATATATATATATATATATATATATATATATATATAAAGCACAACACTTGATAATGTTGAAAAAAAAGAGTGTCTTACATCATAGGTTCGATACATGATCGCTCGTAGTGTGTCTGCTGTTTCTAACTACTTCTGGTGAGGTCATGCGTGGGAAGGTCATAATGCATGTGAGTATTCATAAGACCATTCGGGCCACCGTTACTCCTCGGAAAAGAAACGCGTTACCCAACGGTTTCTGGTAACTGAGCCCAGGTATAATACGTTCGTGTTTCGAGTGTGTGTGTGTGTGTGTGTGTGTGTGTGTGTGTGTGTGGTTGAACGAGTGTAATTGTACGACCTTCTCGTTGGGGGGGGGGGGGGTCATGAGGCACTGTGGGGGAGGGGGGTGGATGGTCCTGACCTGACCTGACTTGACCTGACCTTTGACCCCCTTACAGGCCATGTCAAAGGTCAAGTTATCTTGTTAACTATTGAACGAATGGTACAGAGTGGTTTGGGGGGGCGTGTATTGTTCATGTTTGAAACCCCCCCCCCCCAGTGTTCATCCTGGTTGACCTCGTCTCTAATGACATATCCCTCTGCTAATGACCTCATTAATTACATACTATGTATTCGTAATGACCATGCCCTAATTATGACCTCATTAATTACATACTATGTATTCGTAATGACCATGCCCTAATTATGACCTCATTAATTACATACTATGTATTCGTAATGACCATGCCCTAATTATGACCTAATTAATTACATACTATGTATTCGTAATGACCATGCCCTAATTACACCCTCATTAATTACATACTATATATTCGTAATGACCATGCCCTAATTATGACCTTATTAATTACTATATATTCGTAATGACCATGCCCTAATTATGACCTAATTAATTACATACTATATATTCGTAATGACCATGCCCTAATTATGACCTAATTAATTACATACTATATATTCGTAATGACCATGCCCTAATTATGACCTAATTAATTACATACTATGTATTCGTAATGACCATGCCCTAATTATGACCTCATTAATTACATACTATGTATTCCTAATGACCATGCCCTAATTACACCCTTCACAGTCGTAATGACATAGTTTCTATGTAAATGATGTATACTTTACATTGTTTAAGGCTTTGAAACATCAATTTTATTCTATTTTATTTTTTTTACAAGGTTAAATTGCGTATGAGATGTATTTACACTCATGAAAATTGTAGTTAGCCTATATTGCTTTTCGAGCCTATGATGAGGTGGTTGTGAAAGGTTTTTTTTTTACCGGATTAACAGAGAGGAAACTGTAAATTGTAAATTGTAAATTAGTTTTTTTTTTCATATTTGGAGCTGGCGGTATCTGGCTACACCCCCCCCCCCCCCCACCGCTTGTGGGCGAGCCAAACGGTGGTTAGAAGCAGGGAAGGGGGAAGGTGATTGGCTAATTGCAAGGCCAGTGGGTAATTAGTGGTGGTTCTTGGAGGGTCGTTAATGATGGGGGATGGGGTGTGTGGGAGAGTGTCAGCATTAGTATGTACTTTTAAGTACATATGCAATATGACTGTGGGTGGGGTGGGGTGGAGGAGGGGTGGATGGGTGGAGGAGGGGTGGGTGGGGTGGAGGAAGGGGTGGATGGGTGGAGGGAGGGGTGGGTGGGGTGGAGAGAGGGGAGGATGTGGTGGGGTGGGGGGAGTATGTGTGAGGGGAAGGGTGAGGGTGGCAGGGGGAAGGGGGGGGAAATGGTAGGGTTGTTTGGGGGGGGGGGTGGTTTGCGTGACAGTATCCTAACGGCCGTTAACTGCTAATTAGCCTCGTTTAAGACAGGTGTTGGGATTGGACTTTGCACACCTGTCCTCTCTTCCCCCCCCCCTCTCTCTCTCTCTCTCTCTCTCTCTCTCTCTCTCTCTCTCTCTCTCACCCTATTCCCCTTCCTCCACTCCCACAGAGGAAGGGGGGGGGGGTAGAAAATAGGGGTGGCCGATAATTACACACCCCCCCCTCTCCCTGCACACACACACACACACACACACACACAGGGAGAGAGAGAGAGAGAGAGAGAGAGAGAGAGAGAGAGAGAGAGAGAGAGAGAGAGAGAAATGATGTATTTCCCCCCTTTAAATATTAAGATGTAAACCACCACCCCTTACCCCGTAAACCACCACCCCCTACCCTGTAAACCACCACCCCCTACCCCGTAAACCACCACCCCCTACCCTGTAAACCACCACCCCCTACCCCGTAAACCACCACCCCCTACCCCGTAAACCACCACCCCTTACCCCGTAAAACACCACCCCCTACCCTGTAAACCACCACCCCCTACCCCGTAAACCACCACCCCCAACCCCGTAAACCACCACCCCCTACCCCGTAAACCACCACCCCCTACCCCGTAAACCACCACCCCCTACCCCGTAAACCACCACCCCCTACCCCGTAAACCACCACCCCTTACCCCGTAAACCACCACCCCCTACCCCGTAAACCACCACCCCCTACCCTGTAAACCACCACCCCCTACCCCGTAAACCACCACCCCAACCCCGTAAACCACCACCCCCTACCCCGTAAACCACCACCCCATACCCCGTAAACCACCACCCCCTACCCCCCTCCCCCTCCTCAAAGTCCTTCGTGGTTGCACTTCAGTGTTTGATCCTTGAATACGACCCTGACGTACGACCCGTGTGGCTCGCACGACCGTACGACCCTCAGCTCTGATGACCTGGTCTTTGACCTAACTATGTGGTAGGTCAGAGGTCACGCCTTCATACCCAAGGGTCGTTCGTCTGACGCCAGGGTCGTACCGACGTGTTTAGGGCACTCACCAATGTCTTAAGTCGTATCGTCGTACTCAGGCGTCGTATCATTAACTCGTACCGTCGTGCTCAAGCGTCGCATCATTAAGTCGTACCGTCGTACTCAAGCGTCGCATCATTAAGTCGTATCGTCGTACTCAAGCGTCGTATCATTAAGTCGTACCGAAGTACTCAAGCGTCGCATCATTAAGTCGTACCGTCGTACTCAAGCGTCGTATCATTAAGTCGTACCGTCGTACTCAAGCGTCGCATCATTAAGTCGTACCGTCGTACTCAAGCGTCGTATCATTAAGTCGTACCGTCGTGCTCAAGCGTCGTATCATTAAGTCGTACAATCGTACTCAAGCGTCGTATCATTAAGTCGTACCGTCGTGCTCAAGCGTCGCATCATTAAGTCGTACCGAAGTACTCAAGCGTCGCATCATTAAGTCGTACCGTCGTACTCAAGCGTCGTATCATTAAGTCGTACCGTCGTACTCAAGCGTCGTATCATTAAGTCGTACCGTCGTGCTCACGAGTCGTATCATTAAGTCGTACCGTCGTACTCAAGCGTCGCATCATTAAGTCGTACCGTCGTACTCAAGCGTCGTATCATTAAGTCGTACCGACGTACTCAAGCGTCTTATCAAGTCGTACTGACATACTCAAGCGTCGCATCATTAAGTCGTACCGTCGTACTCAAGCGTCGCATCATTAAGTCGTACCGTCGTACTCAAGCGTCGTATCATTAAGTCGTACCGTCGTACTCAAGCGTCGTATCATTAAGTCGTACCGTCGTGCTCACGAGTCGTACCCCCGTCTTGGAGCGGCGTCGTACCGCTGTCGTGTGCGCAGTTAGGCGTGAAGATGTGGTCTACGTCCACTTGGCGACGTGTGGAAACCTCACTCCCACACCTGTACGTTTGCGACGCGTCGCACTCCAGACAGTCTGGACCCAGCGTCCCGTTTTCTATAGACCTGTATGGGTTGGAGGGGGTGACTACGTGGTATTGCCATAGGTTTTATATATATATATATATATATATATATATATATATATATATATATATATATATATATATATATATATATATATATGAATATATATATATATATATATATATATATGAATATATAATATATATATATATATATATATATATATATATATATATATATATATATATATATATATATATATATGATATATATATATATATATATATATATATATATATATATATATATATATATATATATATATATATATTAATGTGTGTGTGTGTGTGTGTGTAATGAAACTCCTCTTATACTCTAAGATTTACCTCTTTCGCACCCTTTAATTTCTCTCTCTCTCTCTCTCTCTCTCTCTCTCTCTCTCTCTCTCTCTCTCTCTCTCTCTCTCTCTCTCTCTCTCTCACGCGCAGGAATTTATTCTCACTCAATTTCGCACGCGAGTGCCAATTCAGACGCGCGCGTCTCTCGCGCGTGTGGGCCGAAAAAATAAGAAAAGAAGAAAAAATGAATTTTATCTTCGCCACCCCACCACCCTTGGACAGGGCGAACGGTACGACTTGATTTGGCAGTACGACTCCGCTGGGGGATCATTGGAGCTTAAGGGGTCGTTTCGTCTGGCCCTTAAGGGTAGGGTATGGTAGGAGACGAAGCCATCACAGCCTTAGGGGTCGTGGGGGGGTCGTACCTTCGTGCTCAAGGGTCGTAGGGGGAGGGGGTCGTACCTTCGTGCTCAAGGGTCGTAGGGGGAGGGGGTCGTACCTTCGTGCTCAAGGGTCGTAGGGGGAGGGGGTCGTACCTTCGTGCTGAAGGGTCGTAGGGGGAGGGGTGGTCGTACCTTCGTGCTCAAGGGTCGTAGGGGGAGGGGGTCGTACCTTCGTGCTGAAGGGTCGTAGGGGGAGGGGTGGTCGTACCTTCGTGCTCAAGGGTCGTAGGGGGAGGGGGTCGTACCTTCGTGCTCAAGGGTCGTAGGGGGAGGGGGTCGTACCTTCGTGCTGAAGGGTCGTAGGGGGAGGGGTGGTCGTACCTTCGTGCTCAAGGGTCGTAACGTTCACTGCACAGATGTATATGACCTCCTGCCTCACAATATTTATATCCAAACACATCAACAAATTTTTTGTTTATATATTATTTTTTTCTGTTATTCTTGATGTGTATACTTAACTTGATGTGTATATGTACCTTGATGTGTATATTTAACTTGATGTGTATATGTGACTTGATGTGTATATGTAACTTGATGTGTATATGTAACTTGATGTGTATATTTAACTTGATGTGTATATGTGACTTGATGTGTATATGTAACTTGGATGTGTATATGCAACTTGATGTGTATATGTAACTTGATGTGTATATGTAACTTGATGTGTATATGTGGCTTGATGTGTATATGTAACTTGATGTGTATATGTAACTTGATGTGTATATGTAACTTTATGTGTATATGTAACTTTATGTGTATATGTAACTTGATGTGTATATGTAACTTGATGTGTACCTGTAACTTGATGTGTATATGTAACTTGATGTGTATATGTAACTTGATGTGTATATGTGACTTGATGTGTATATGCAACTTGATGTGTATATGCAACTTGATGTGTATATGCAACTTGATGTGTATATGTGACTTGATGTGTATATGTAAGTTGATGTGTATATATAACTTGATGTGTATATGTAACTTGATGCGTATATGCAACTTGATGTGTATATGTGACTTGATGTGTATATGTAACGATGTGTATATGTAACTTGATGTGTATATGAAACTTGAGTATACGTAACGTGATGTGTATATGTATTTTGATGTGCATCTGTAGCCTAAATATGTATCTGTAACTTAATCTGTATATGCAACTAGGTGTACATATATGTAACATGTTATGTATATATGTAACTTGACATGTATATATGTAACTTGACATGTATATATGTAACTTGATATGTATGTATGTAACTTGATATGTACATATGTAACTTGATATGTATATATGTAACTTGATATGTACATATATAACTTGATATGTATATATATAACTTGACATGTATATATGTAACTTGATATGTACATATATAACTTGATATGTATATATGTAACTTGATATGTACATATGTAACTTGATATGCATAAATGTAACTTGATATGTATGTATGTAACTTGATATGTACATATGTAACTTGATATGTATATATGTAACTTGATATTATTAACATTCCAATGTGATCTGGTAACACTGGGTTCTCCTCTTTCTTCAAGGTGATGTTGTAGAGATGGCTGTGTGGTTGGTAACCCTAGCGACGCTGGTGGGGGTGGCCGAAGCCCACGTAGCCCTGACCTTCCCCCCAGCCCGAAAGTACAACCTGGACTTCCTGGACACCTTCAGGACAAAGGGCCCCTGTGGCATGCCCAAAGGTAGGTACCTGGGTGCCCTTTCTGTTTACCTGCACGAAGGGGAGGGGAAGGGCCCGGTCATGCATATAGGGGTCATGCATACCTCTCCTTTCCTCCCTTTTCTTGACCTACTCTTGGTCAAGCCTTCGCTGCCCATACCCCGTAGGTCAACACAGAATATGGTCATAATGTCATTGACTATAAGCGACTTCGATAAAATAGGTTCGGTTTGATTTTTGATTCTGGAATCTGCAGTGAAGAAGTGTGTGTGTGATTGGGAGGAGAACAAGAGTTTGAAGGATGGAGGGACTCGCTCCTGTCCGGACCATCTAGTTAGACTTGGGGTTATAATTTTTGAATGTGGGATCTGCATTGAAGAAGTGTGTGTGTGATTGGGAGGAGAACAAGAGTTTGAAGAATGGAGGGACTCGCTCCTGTCCGGACCATCTAGTTAGACTAGGGGTTATGGATTGGGTACTGGTTACACTAAGGGTATTAACATACGGTTGCCCTAATGCTTTGTAATACACGAAGGAAATAAGTGTAAATTATGCATTGTGATTATGCATTACTTCATCTTGAATGCTGTCCTGGCTGTGTGGAATAAGCTACGAAAATGGAATCCTTTTTGTCATAGAGGTGTCAGACACTCCATAACCACAGTGTAAGTCCTCGCTGAAAGATCTTGGCATAGACGAAGATTTGAGCAGCGACAGACACCATTCCATTCGGTTCGTTCTTTACTCAACAGACACATTGTTGTGGCTAGAAAACTTTTGTGAAGATACCGAATGAACATTGGCCACAACTGGCATTGTTCATCTTCGTTGTAAGTCTCCAACTGGTTGAAATACAGATCAGCGGCTTAAACTCAAGAGATGTGTTATACACCATCACTTGGTCGTGTCTTGATAACATGAGCGGGTGGTCAGCCGTGGAAGCCGGTCACCTGGGGGAATTATATGCCCTTACGCGAATGATGTTTACCTATATATATATATATATATATATATATATATATATATATATATATATTGGAAAGGATTACAATCTAGCGCGTGATCAAGTATATTCCTATGAGTCCTCGGGGAAAATGAAACACGATAAGTTCCCAAGTGCACTTTCGTGTAATTATGATATCATCAAGGGAGATACAAGAAAGGAAAATATCATTCAGTTGATATACAACGAAGAGACGTAGCTAGGACGCCATTTGGTAAACATGTTTACCAAATGGCGTCCTAGCTTGGTCTCTTCGATGTATATCAACTGACTGTTATATTTCTCTCTTGTGTCTCCCCTGATGATGTGATTATTACACGAAAGTGCACTTGGGAACTTTTCGTGTTTCATTTTCCCCGTGGACTCATAGGAATATACTTGATCACGCGCAAAATTGTGATCCTTTCCAACATATATCTGTATGTATATATATATATATATATATATATATATATATATATATATATATATAGATAGATAGATAGATAGATAGATAGATAGATAAATACATAGAGAGATGAATAGATAGTGGTGATATATGCTTTCTATCCAGCTATGTTATGTCTGTTCTGTATTGATAGACTCGTCTGTCAATTCTGTGGAATTCTGTGGTACATTTCCTCGTCTCTGAGACACAGAGAGTAGCGAAGAAATAAACTTTTGCTGTCTGTGTTTCATGTATTTTTTTTTTAAATGTATCAATGGTAGAATTTTCTTAGTGTATTGTGATGTTTTTAAGTAACGTAACTTATTTTTAGGGGGGAAATGATTGATACGTTTCGTTACATAGTTATATATTGTGTCACATAGTTACATATTGTGTCACATAGTTACATATTGTGTCACATAGTTACATATTGTGTCACATAGTTACATATTGTGTCACAGAGTTACATATTGCGTCACATAGTTACATATTGCGTCACATAGTTACATATTGTGTCACATAGTTACATATTGTGTCACAGAGTTACATATTGTGTCACACAGTTACATATTGTGTCACACAGTTACATATTGTGTCACATAGTTACATATTGTGTCACATAGTTACATATTGTGTCACATAGTTACATATTGTGTCACATAATTACATATTGTGTCACATAGTTACATATTGTGTCACATAGTTACATATTGTGTCACATAGTTACATATTGTGTCACATAGTTACATCAGTCCAGGTCACTTCATCAGTCCAGGTCACTTCATCAGTCCAGGTCACTTCATCAGTCCAGGTCACTTCATCAGTCCAGGTCACTTCATCAGTCCAGGTCACTTCATCAGTCCAGGTCACTTCATCAGTCCAGGTCACTTCATCAGTCCAGGTCACTTCATCAGTCCAGGTCACTTCATCAGTCCAGGTCACTTCATCAGTCCAGGTCACTTCATCAGTCCAGGTCACTTCATCAGTCCAGGTCACTTCATCAGTCCAGGTCACTTCATCAGTCCAGGTCACTTCATCAGTCCAGGTCACTTCATCAGTCCAGGTCACTTCATCAGTCCAGGTCACTTCATCAGTCCAGGTCACTTCATCAGTCCAGGTCACTTCATCAGTCCAGGTCACTTCATCAGTCCAGGTCACTTCATCAGTCCAGGTCACTTCATCAGTCCAGGTCACTTCATCAGTCCAGGTCACTTCATCAGTCCAGGTCACTTCATCAGTCCAGGTCACTTCATCAGTCCAGGTCACTTCATCAGTCCAGGTCACTTCATCAGTCCAGGTCACTTCATCAGTCCAGGTCACTTCATCAGTCCAGGTCACTTCATCAGTCCAGGTCACTTCATCAGTCCAGGTCACTTCATCAGTCCAGGTCACTTCATCAGTCCAGGTCACTTCATCAGTCCAGGTCACTTCATCAGTCCAGGTCACTTCATCAGTCCAGGTCACTTCATCAGTCCAGGTCACTTCATCAGTCCAGGTCACTTCATCAGTCCAGGTCACTTCATCAGTCCAGGTCACTTCATCAGTCCAGGTCACTTCATCAGTCCAGGTCACTTCATCAGTCCAGGTCACTTCATCAGTCCAGGTCACTTCATCAGTCCAGGTCACTTCATCAGTCCAGGTCACTTCATCAGTCCAGGTCACTTCATCAGTCCAGGTCACTTCATCAGTCCAGGTCACTTCATCAGTCCAGGTCACTTCATCAGTCCAGGTCACTTCATCAGTCCAGGTCACTTCATCAGTCCAGGTCACTTCATCAGTCCAGGTCACTTCATCAGTCCAGGTCACTTCATCAGTCCAGGTCACTTCATCAGTCCAGGTCACTTCATCAGTCCAGGTCACTTCATCAGTCCAGGTCACTTCATCAGTCCAGGTCACTTCATCAGTCCAGGTCACTTCATCAGTCCAGGTCACTTCATCAGTCCAGGTCACTTCATCAGTCCAGGTCACTTCATCAGTCCAGGTCACTTCATCAGTCCAGGTCACTTCATCAGTCCAGGTCACTTCATCAGTCCAGGTCACTTCATCAGTCCAGGTCACTTCATCAGTCCAGGTCACTTCATCAGTCCAGGTCACTTCATCAGTCCAGGTCACTTCATCAGTCCAGGTCACTTCATCAGTCCAGGTCACTTCATCAGTCCAGGTCACTTCATCAGTCCAGGTCACTTCATCAGTCCAGGTCACTTCATCAGTCCAGGTCACTTCATCAGTCCAGGTCACTTCATCAGTCCAGGTCACTTCATCAGTCCAGGTCACTTCATCAGTCCAGGTCACTTCATCAGTCCAGGTCACTTCATCAGTCCAGGTCACTTCATCAGTCCAGGTCACTTCATCAGTCCAGGTCACTTCATCAGTCCAGGTCACTTCATCAGTCCAGGTCACTTCATCAGTCCAGGTCACTTCATCAGTCCAGGTCACTTCATCAGTCCAGGTCACTTCATCAGTCCAGGTCACTTCATCAGTCCAGGTCACTTCATCAGTCCAGGTCACTTCATCAGTCCAGGTCACTTCATCAGTCCAGGTCACTTCATCAGTCCAGGTCACTTCATCAGTCCAGGTCACTTCATCAGTCCAGGTCACTTCATCAGTCCAGGTCACTTCATCAGTCCAGGTCACTTCATCAGTCCAGGTCACTTCATCAGTCCAGGTCACTTCATCAGTCCAGGTCACTTCATCAGTCCAGGTCACTTCATCAGTCCAGGTCACTTCATCAGTCCAGGTCACTTCATCAGTCCAGGTCACTTCATCAGTCCAGGTCACTTCATCAGTCCAGGTCACTTCATCAGTCCAGGTCACTTCATCAGTCCAGGTCACTTCATCAGTCCAGGTCACTTCATCAGTCCAGGTCACTTCATCAGTCCAGGTCACTTCATCAGTCCAGGTCACTTCATCAGTCCAGGTCACTTCATCAGTCCAGGTCACTTCATCAGTCCAGGTCACTTCATCAGTCCAGGTCACTTCATCAGTCCAGGTCACTTCATCAGTCCAGGTCACTTCATCAGTCCAGGTCACTTCATCAGTCCAGGTCACTTCATCAGTCCAGGTCACTTCATCAGTCCAGGTCACTTCATCAGTCCAGGTCACTTCATCAGTCCAGGTCACTTCATCAGTCCAGGTCACTTCATCAGTCCAGGTCACTTCATCAGTCCAGGTCACTTCATCAGTCCAGGTCACTTCATCAGTCCAGGTCACTTCATCAGTCCAGGTCACTTCATCAGTCCAGGTCACTTCATCAGTCCAGGTCACTTCATCAGTCCAGGTCACTTCATCAGTCCAGGTCACTTCATCAGTCCAGGTCACTTCATCAGTCCAGGTCACTTCATCAGTCCAGGTCACTTCATCAGTCCAGGTCACTTCATCAGTCCAGGTCACTTCATCAGTCCAGGTCACTTCATCAGTCCAGGTCACTTCATCAGTCCAGGTCACTTCATCAGTCCAGGTCACTTCATCAGTCCAGGTCACTTCATCAGTCCAGGTCACTTCATCAGTCCAGGTCACTTCATCAGTCCAGGTCACTTCATCAGTCCAGGTCACTTCATCAGTCCAGGTCACTTCATCAGTCCAGGTCACTTCATCAGTCCAGGTCACTTCATCAGTCCAGGTCACTTCATCAGTCCAGGTCACTTCATCAGTCCAGGTCACTTCATCAGTCCAGGTCACTTCATCAGTCCAGGTCACTTCATCAGTCCAGGTCACTTCATCAGTCCAGGTCACTTCATCAGTCCAGGTCACTTCATCAGTCCAGGTCACTTCATCAGTCCAGGTCACTTCATCAGTCCAGGTCACTTCATCAGTCCAGGTCACTTCATCAGTCCAGGTCACTTCATCAGTCCAGGTCACTTCATCAGTCCAGGTCACTTCATCAGTCCAGGTCACTTCATCAGTCCAGGTCACTTCATCAGTCCAGGTCACTTCATCAGTCCAGGTCACTTCATCAGTCCAGGTCACTTCATCAGTCCAGGTCACTTCATCAGTCCAGGTCACTTCATCAGTCCAGGTCACTTCATCAGTCCAGGTCACTTCATCAGTCCAGGTCACTTCATCAGTCCAGGTCACTTCATCAGTCCAGGTCACTTCATCAGTCCAGGTCACTTCATCAGTCCAGGTCACTTCATCAGTCCAGGTCACTTCATCAGTCCAGGTCACTTCATCAGTCCAGGTCACTTCATCAGTCCAGGTCACTTCATCAGTCCAGGTCACTTCATCAGCCCAGGTACTTCATCAGTCCAGGTCATTCATCGCCCAGGTACCTGAGGTCATGCCCAAAACCCGCCCACAGTCTTTTGGACGACCTGACCTTGGCGTAGTACCTTCGCGTCCGCCACCCCCCCCCCCAAAACCTCCCCCAACCCTCCCCCAACCCCCCAACCCCTCCCCAACCCCCCAACCCTCCCCCAACCCCCAACCCCTCCCCAACCCCCCAAACCCCCAACCTCCATCCCACAAAAGCGGGGATCGAACCACCGTTCTCAGAGAACAACACGGGTCCAAAGAGATATAGGGGGTGTTTACATCCAGTTCCGTTCGTTTTTCCCAGGATGAACGTCGCCCTCAAAGGGGATGTTTACATCCCGTTCATCATTCCCAGGACGAACGTCGCCCTAACTGTGGTTGAGTGGGTGTGGCGATCGAGGTGTTAGGGTGCGCGTTAAAGGCGATGGTTAAGGGCGTTGGTTGATGGTTAAGGGCGTTGGTTGATGGTGGTTAAGGGCGATGGTTGATGGGTGTGGTTGGCAGTAGCGTGTGTTGGGCCAATAGCATTAAAAGGCTTTTGGCAATGGCTTTATCACCTATCGCTCAGGTCAGGTCAGGTCAGGTCAGGTCAGTGGTGGCCCTACCTGCCCCCCCCCCCCTTCCCCCGGGGCGTGCCTCGTGTAGCCTGGTAGTTAGGGTCGCTAGGGTCGTTAGGGTCGGGTGCAGGAGGGGAATATCTTTCAGTGGGCCAAATCGAACAACATAATCACTCAAATGGCTTGTTAAAGCGAAGGTCTCGCCGTAAAGGGGGGGGGGGGGGGGGAAATCGAGGTGTGCGAAAGGGGGCGCGGGGCGGGGCGTGCGAAGGGGCGTGGCCCAGGCGGGTTGATAAAACTCTCTCTCTCTCTCTCTCTCTCTCTCTCTCTCTCTCTCTCTCTCTCTCTCTCTCTCTCTCTCTCTCTCTCTCTCTCTCTCACCCAGAGTTACAGGAGCTTTGGAAATGGAGGGGCTAGAACGCTGTGGCCCCTGTCTCTTGTGGACCTGTCTGTTGTGGCCCCTGTTTACTGTGGCCCCTGTTTACTGTGGCCCCCCCTGTCTACCGTGGCCCCGTCTACTGTGGCCCCTGTTTGCCGTGGCCCTGTTTACTGTGGCCCCTGTCTACTGTGACCCCTGTCTGCCTTGGCCCTGTCTACCGTGGCCCTGTCTACTGTGGCCCTGTCTACTGTGGCCCCTGTCTGCCGTGGCCCTGTCTACCGTGGCCCTGTCTACCGTGGCCCTGTCTACCGTGGCCCCCTCTGCTGTGGCCCCTGTCTACCGTGGCCCCTGTCTCTTGTGACACTGTCTGCTGTGACCCCCTGTCTACCGTGGCCCCTGTCTACTGTGGCCCCTGTCTACTGTGGCCCCTGTCTACTGTGGCCCCCGTCTACTGTGGCCGGCCCTGTCTACTGTGGCCGGCCCTGTCTACTGTGGCCCCCGTCTAATGTGGCCTCTGTCTACTCAACATTCGAAACATGGGTCAGGAAGGTGGCGTGTGGTGGGTGGATGGTGGTCGCTTACGACAGTGGTTTGTTCTTCTTCCACAAGTGGAGCCACTAACCCCTCGGTGATCCACAACCATGTGGAATACAGCCTTGATTAAGCCTTGGCCTCGTCGTCACCTACAACCCCTTCGTGCCATCCACCTGTACTGTACTGGCTTATCAGGCCATCCACCTGTACTGTACTGGCTTATCAGACCATCCACCTGTACTGTACTGGCTTATCAGACCATCCACCTGTACTGTACTGGCTTATCAGACCATCCACCTGTACTGTACTGGCTTATCAGACCATCCACCTGTACTGTACTGGCTTATCAGACCATCCACCTGTACTGTACTGGCTTATCAGACCATCCACCTGGCTTATCAGACCATCCACCTGGCTTATCAGACTATCCACCTGGCTTATCAGACCATCCACCTGTACTGTACTGGCTTATCAGACCATCCACCTGGCTTATCAGACCATCCACCTGGCTTATCAGACTATCCACCTGGCTTATCAGACCATCCACCTGTACTGTACTGGCTTATCAGACCATCCACCTGGCTTATCAGGCCATCCACCTGTACTGTACGAGCTTATCAGACCATCCACCTGGCTTATCAGGCCATCCACCTGGCTTATCAGACCATCCACCTGTACTGTACGAGCTTATCAGACCATCCACCTGGCTTATCAGACCATCCACCTGGCTTATCAGGCCATCCACCTGTACTGTACTGGCTTATCAGACCATCCACCTGGCTTATCAGACCATCCACCTGGCTTATCAGACCATCCACCTGTACTGTACTGGCTTATCAGACCATCCACCTGGCTTATCAGACCATCCACCTGGCTTATCAGACTATCCACCTGGCTTATCAGACCATCCACCAGGCTTATCAGACCATCCACCTGGCTTATCAGACCATCCACCTGGCTTATCAGACCATCCACCTGGCTTATCAGGCCATCCACCTGGCTCTGGTCGATCCCATAGCTTCTTCTTGCCCCTTGAGATGGTACAAAATAAGGTCGTCCCTCCCACAATCACCGACATGATTCAAGACCTTATTGCAGTGTGGTGTAGTGGTTTTATAGCGCCTAGTGGCCCCCCCCCCCCTTCCCCCACCTCGTTAAGCACACGGTGAACTACTACACCCGTTCGTTAACGAGGGCCATTACCTCCCTGAGATAATCACCCTGTGTCATTCTCCACCAAGGGCTGGTGGGTGGGTGAAACAAGTGGTGATGTAAACAAGTGTTGACCTCCTCCACCTTACACCCACGATGTAAACAAGTGGTTCTCTGTGTACGTGTGACATTGTTCACACCTTTGTGTGTGACACAGATGGTGTTGTTATTCGTGTGTCTGTTGCCGTCACTCGCTCTCCTGTAACTCTCCGTCATGTATTATGTATCCTGGGGTCTCTCTTGCTCCTGTAGCGGCTCCCTGGGCCCCGTCCATTCCACCTATGCCCACGTACTGTACCCACTGTATGCTTTGTACTAGCCTCCTCCACTTGCCCTTAGCCATGTACCCCACTCAGGCCCCCACCTGTCACCCACCTATGCCCACGTACTGTACCCACTTTATACTGGCCTCCTCCTCCTCCTCCACCTGCCCTTAGCCATGTACCCCACTCGGCCCCCACCTGTCACCCACCTATGCCCACGTACTGTACCCACTGTACGCTCTATACTGGCCTCCTCCTCCTCCTCCACCAGCCCATAGCCATGTACCCCACTCGGCCCCCACCTGTCACCCACCTATGCCCACGTACTGTACCCACTGTACGCTCTATACTGGCCTCCTCCTCCTCCTCCACTTAGCCATGTACCCCACTCGGCCCCCACCTGTCATCCACCTATGCCCACGTACTGTACTCACTGTACGCTTTATACTAGCCTCCTCCACCTAACCCCCTTGAGCCATGTACCCTTCACCCACACTCCCACTGAAATGCTCCTCCTCCTCCACCAGCCCTTAGCCATGTACCCCACTCGGCCCCCACTTGTCACTCACCTATGCCCACGTAGTGTACCCACTGTACGCTCTATACTGACCTCCTCCACCTAACCCCCTTGAACCATGTACCCTTCATCCACACTCCCACTGAAATGCTCCGTCTGTGTAAATCAAGATGAGGAATATTTCAGAAATAAAAACTTTCCATTTCAACCCCTCGTAGTGACCCACCCACCCACCCACCCACCCCAGCAGGGTGGGGGTCAACTTGCCAGCTGTAACGTCAAGTCGGGACACACACACACACACACACACACACACACACACACATACATACACACACACACGGTCCCATGTCGTCTTCTGTATCGCCTGGCTGACGTCATTCCACCTTGGGGATCTATGGGTAACTGAAGGCTTTGAGAGATTTCCCTCTAGTATGAAACCAAGATATACGTGTGACGTATCCCCTGTGCTTGTAGAAAGCTTGAACCTGTGCTTGTAGAAAGCTTGAACCTGTCTCTACGTGCTTGGGGGGAAAGATAATCTGTCGACTCGTACCCACAGTTCACCGCCATAATCTCAGTTCGACGTTGTACATGCACGTCCGCATCGCCATAGGAGCTAGGGAAAGCGTGGGAGAAGGGTGAACGAACGGCCCATGTCTTGGGTGTGTACAGATGGAAAAAAATGTGGTTTAATAAGGCCAATTCTAACTGGAGTATTACAGTTGTGAAAATACCAAGAAACCACACCACAGAGTTTGAGGTTCGAAGAAAAAGAAGAAAAAAGAGGAGAAGGAGAAGAAGAAGGAGGAGGAGAGGAAGGAAAGGGTCAAATGTTGGTGTGAGAACAAGAGGGAGAAATGGTTGAAGTTGGCAGTGGAGACATTGGACTTTTGCCGCGTCGGTAAGCGTACGACAGGTTAAATGACCTCTAATGGCTGTTTAACAAGAGGTGCCTGGTATCGTATAGGGTCAGTAGGTCGCCTGCAGTGTGTCCCATACACTCCCTTTTTCCAAAGCTGGATTGTGGTGGTGTTACCGGACTCCACCTGTAGGTGGTTCAACCGCGAGTGAAAAGTCGTCTGTTCGTAATGTCGTATCGCCGTCGGTGGCCAGACAGAAGCGCAGCCCTAAAGAAGGTACACAGTACCCTGCTCCTGATTGGAGTGCAACTTGGAAGGAGTGTGAAGCCCTTGGAAGAAGACCTAGGGTTTCGTGTGATGATAAGGCACGGCGTTGGGGTGTTCCGAGGTCGACTTCGGCCATGTCACCAGCAGGAGCAGCGATGAATGGGGCCCCCCGGCTTGTGAGCAGGGCGGAGTGCCTGCAAGGCCAGGTCACAAGGCAACACTTTCTCCCAGCTTCGCCTCACATGACCTGCGGGGTCAGAGGTCTTCCTGAGGTCAAAGGGCAACGCATGAAGTGGTGTTTTTTTTTGTGTGTGTGTGCGCGTGTGTGTGTGTGTGTGTGTGTGTTTGTTAAGCCCTTTCTGAGTGTAGGGAGTGTACTTGTGTGTACTTAGGGTTCTGGGTAAGATGGAGTATAGCATTTATATAGTTTTTTTTATAGTTTTTCTTTCTATATATATACATTGAGATGAGAGAAAGGAGAATATATATAAGACACACTGATGCTCAGGTGGGACAGGTTGACGTACGTTCCTTTGGGGTGTGAGAGGATGGTTCGATAAGGGGGCGACAGACTTGAAGGACGAGGGAGTCAGTTTGATTTCGTCGCAAAGGGCGGCAAGTCCATTGTGCCCTCCTGTAGGCGTTGACGCAGAAGGCCCTGGAGGAGGCAGGTCTCTTCAGTGAACTGGCTTACATACAACGAGGGAGTCAATCAGTCGGTTTGATTTCGTCGCAAAGGGCGGCAAGTCCATTGTGCCCTCCTGTAGGCGTTGACGCAGAAGGCCCTGGAGGAGGCAGGTCTCTTCAGTGAACTGGCTTACATACAACGTGTTTTTGGACGAGGGAGTCGATTTGATTTCGACATGTGTCGCAAAGGGCGGCAAGTCTATTGTGCCCTCCTGTAGGCGTTGACGCAGAAGGCCCTGGAGGAGGCAGGTCTCTTCAGTGAACTGGGTTACATACATGTTTTTTTGTTTTTGTTTGTTTTTTTGATGTCCGAGTAGCCGAGGCGCTAATCAAGGCCATCCCATTAAACACCCCCTTCAAGAGTGGATGAACAGCGGGGTTGACTGTGGATAGACTGCCGCAACTCGGATTCGAACCCCATGCACTCGACCTTGGGGCTGCCCCCATGAAGGCGTCAGGGTCAGTAACGCTCACCGCCACACCACGAAGTGCCTGTAACAAAGTGACGTGTTGACGAACGCTGAGCCACGCTGTCTCGTCCCCCTCCAGTATAAGAAGGGAAGAAAGTGCGACAACACTCCAAGTCTCAGACTCCGAATTTCGCGTCGCGATGGGCGAAAGACCTTATGGGAATTGTATCTGATCTCGCTCATTGTGCGATAGTTAAGTACTTAATCACCATGCAGGGATGTGTGTGTAATTATGCTGGCCGAGGTTCTGTGTGTGTGTGTGTGTGTGTGTGTGTGTGATCAGCATCACCTGGCGGGGCGAACCTCACATGGATGTCTTGCTTAAGCCAAGCCCGGGTCCGCTTGACCCGGGCTTGGCTTAACGTGTCGTGTGATCCCATGAGTGGGATTGGGAACCCGTGTGTGGGATTGGGAACCCGTGTGTGGGATTGTGAACCCGTGAGTGGGATTAGGAACCCATGAGTGGGATTAGGAACCCGTGTGTGGGATCGGGAACCCTGTGTGGGATTGTGAACCCGTGTGTGGGATTGTGAACCCGTGTGTGGGATTGTGAACCCGTGTGTGGGATTGTGAACCCGTGTGTGGGATTGGGAACCCGTGTGTGGGATTGTGAACCCGTGTGTGGGATTGTGAACCCGTGAGTGGGATTGGGAACCCGTGTGTGGGATCGTGAACCAATGAGTGGGATTGGGAACCCGTGTGTGGGATCGTGAACCAATGAGTGGGATTGGGAACCCGTGTGTGGGATCGTGAACCCATGAGTGGGATTGGGAACCCGTGTGTGGGATCGTGAACCCATGAGTGGGATTGGGAACCCATGAGTGGGATCGTGAACCCGTGTGTGGGATTGTGAACTCGTGTGTGGGATTGTGAACCCATGAGTGGGATTGGGAACCCATGAGTGGGATGGTGAACCCGTGTGTGGGATCGTGAACCCATGAGTGGGATTGGGAACCCGTGAGTGGGATCGTGAACCCATGAGTGGGATTGGGAACCCGTGTGTGGGATCGTGAACCCATGAGTGGGATTGGGAACCCGTGAGTGGGATCGTGAACCCATGAGTGGGATTGGGAACCCGTGAGTGGGATCGTGAACCCATGAGTGGGATCGTGAACCCATGAGTGGGATCGTGAACCCATGAGTGGGATCGTGAACCCATTAGTGGGATCGGGAACGCATGAGTGGGATCGTGAACCAATGAGTGGGATTGTGAACCCATGAGTGGGATTGGGAACCCGTGTGTGGGATCGTGAACCCATGAGTGAGATCGTGAACCCATGAGTGGGATCGTGAACCCATGAGTGGGATCGTGAACCCATGAGTGGGATCGTGAACCCATGAGTGAGATCGTGAACCCATGAGTGGGATCGTGAACCCATGAGTGGGATCGTGAACCAATGAGTGGGATTGTGAACCCATGAGTGGGATTGGGAACCCGTGAGTGGGATCAGGAACCCATGAGTGGGATCGTGAACCCATGAGTGGGATCATGAACCCATGAGTGGGATTGGGAACCCGTGTGTGGGATCGTGAACCCATGAGTGGGATTGTGAACCCATGAGTGGGATTGGGAACCCGTGTGTGGGATCATGAACCCATGAGTGGGATCGTGAACCCATGAGTGGGATCGTGAACCAATGAGTGGGATTGTGAACCCATGAGTGGGATTGGGAACCCGTGAGTGGGATCAGGAACCCATGAGTGAGATCGTGAACCCATGAGTGGGATCATGAACCCATGAGTGGGATCGGGAACCCGTGTGTGGGATCGTGAACCCATGAGTGGGATCGTGAACCCATGAGTGGGATTGTGAACCCATGAGTGGGATTGGGAACCCGTGTGTGGGATCGTGAACCCATGAGTGGGATTGGGAACCCGTGTGTGGGATCGTGAACCCATGAGTGGGATCGGGAACCCGTGTGTGGGATCGTGAACCCATGAGTGGGATTGGGAACCCGTGTGTGGGATCGTGAACCCATGAGTGGGATCGTGAACCCATGAGTGGGATCGTGAACCCATGAGTGGGATCGTGAACCCATGAGTGGGATCGTGAACCCATGAGTGGGATCGTGAACCCATGAGTGGGATCGTGAACCCATGAGTGGGATCGTGAACCCATGAGTGGGATCGTGAACCCATGAGTGGGATCGTGAACCCATGAGTGGGATTGTGAACCCATGAGTGGGATTGGGAACCCATGAGTGGGATCGTGAACCCATGAGTGGGATCGGGAACCCGTGTGTGGGATCGTGAACCCATGAGTGGGATTGGGAACCCATGAGTGAGATCGTGAACCCATGAGTGGGATCGTGAACCCATGAGTGGGATCGTGAACCCATTAGTGGGATCGGGAACCCATGAGTGGGATCGGGAACCCATGAGTGGGATCGGGAACCCATGAGTGGGATCGGGAACCCATGAGTGGGATCGGGAACCCATGAGTGGGATCGTGAACCCATGAGTGAGATCGTGAACCCATGAGTGAGATCGTGAACCCATGAGTGGGATCGTGAACCCATGAGTGGGATCGTGAACCCATGAGTGGGATCGGGAACCCATGAGTGGGATCGTGAACCCATGAGTGGGATCGTGAACCCATGAGTGAGATCGTGAACCCATGAGTGGGATCGTGAACCCATGAGTGGGATCGTGAACCCATGAGTGGGATCGGGAACCCGTGAGTGGGATTGTGAACCCATGAGTGGGATCGTGAACCCCTGAGTGGGATCAGGAACCCATGAGTGGGATCGTGAACCCATGAGTGGGATTGGGAACCCATGAGTGGGATCGTGAACCCATGAGTGGGATCGTGAACCCATGAGTGGGATCGTGAACCCATGAGTGGGATCAGGAACCCGTGTGTAGTGGTGGTATTTTGGGGTTTGTGTTGGTTCTCCTGGCGTATTGGGACTGGCGGAGGAGGTGAGGTGAGGTGAGGTGGAGTGGGGTCTGCTGGTGAGGTGTGGAGGGCGATCATGGTGGTGGAGGAGGAGGAGGGAGGACCAGTTTGGGTCAGGGCTGAAAGAGGGAGGAGGAGGAGGAGGTGGAGGAGGAGGAGGAAGAAGAGGAGATAGAAGAAGAGGAGGAGGAGGAAGAGGAGACAGAAGAAGAGGAGGAGGAAGAAGAGGAGATAGAAGAAGAGGAGGATGAGGAAGAAGAGGAGGAGGAGGAAGAGGAGACAGAAGAAGAGGAGGAGGAAGAAGAGGAGATAGAAGAAGAGGAGACAGAAGAAGAGGAGGAGGAAGAAGAGGAGGAAGAAGAAGAGGAGGAAGAAGAAGAGGAGGAAGAAGAAGAGGAGGTAGAAGAAGAGGAGGATGAGGAGACAGAAGAAGAGGAGATAGAAGAAGAGGAGGTAGAAGAAGAGGAGGATGAGGAGACAGAAGAAGAGGAGATAGAGGAAGAGGAGGAGGAAGAAGAGGAGGAGGAAGAAGAGGAGACAGAAGAAGAGGAGGAGGAACAAGAGGAGACAGAAGAAGAGGAGGAGGAAGAAGAGGAGATAGAAGAAGAGGAGGAGGAAGAAGAAGTGATAGAGGAAGAGGAGGAGGAAGAAGAGGAGATAGAAGAAGAGGAGGAGGAGGAGGAGACAGAAGAAGAGGAGGAGGAAGAAGAGGAGATAGAAGAAGAGGAGGAGGAAGAAGAGGAGACAGAAGAAGAGGAGACAGAAGAAGAGGAGATAGAAGAAGAGGAGGAGGAAGAAGAGGAGATAGAAGAAGAGGAGGAGGAAGAAGAGGAGACAGAGGAAGAGGAGGAGGAAGAAGAAGAGGAGGAGGAGGAGTGAGTGTGTGTTTGTGTCGTGTGTGGACGTCTTCCTGACCCCACGGGGCCCTCCCGCCCCAGCTGTTGACGTGCCCCGCCAGGTGTGGAGGGGGCCCCCCCTCCCCCGGCCCTTGCGTTGTGCCGGGAGTCCGGTAGTGCGACGCAGTCTGGAGGGTCCAGGGAAGACACCGTCCAGGTGGCAAGTCGTCGTAAACCTGAGGTCGCAACTTGGGGACGTAAAAGATGCGTTGTGATTTGCATCGTAAATTTGGTGGATTATTTTATTTTTTTCGTTTTCTTTTTATCGTAATAAATGATTTATGTTTGTTAGATTTATTGTTTGGCCTCTTGTGCACGATGGTACGACCGCTGTGCGCGATGGTACGACCGCTGTGCGCGATGGTACGACCCTTGAGCACGATGGTACGACCCTTGAGCACGACGGGACGATCCTTGAGCACGACGGTACTACGACCCTTGAGCACGACGATACGACCCTTGAGCACGACGATACGACCCTTGAGCACGACGATACGACCCTTGAGCACGACGGTACGACCCTTGAGCACGACGGTACGACCCTTGAGGGTTTCTTGGGTGAGTTGGTCGAAAGAGGACGGGTTGGAGGGGCTGGAGACACTGGGAGCGGGTCTGTTGGAGAGCTCCTTGGTCGAGTTGGTCGACAGAGTAGGAAGATGGGAGAAAAATAGGAGTTTTAATAGTTTATCAAAGGTTTAATATTTTTTCTGACCCTATTTTTTATTGTTACCAAGGTATATATATATATATATATATATATATATATATATATATATATATATATATATATATATATTTTGACGTGCTGTCAATGGATTGAACCAGGGCATGTGAAGCGTCTGGGGTAAACCATGGAAAGTTCTGTGGGGCCTGGATGTGGAAAGGGAGCTGTGGTTTCGGTGCATTATTACATGACAGCTAGAGACTGAGTGTGAACGAATGTGGCCTTTGTTGTCTTTTCCTAGCGCTACCTCGCACACATGAGGGGGGAGGGGGATGTTATTCCATGTGTGGCGAGGTGGCGATGGGAATAAATAAAGGCAGACAGTATGAATTATGTACATGTGTATATATGTATATGTCTGTGTGTATATATATATATGTGTATATTGAGATGTATAGGTATGTATATTTTGCGTGTGTGGACGTGTATGTATGTGTATGTGTATGTGGGTGGGTTGGACCATTCTTTCGTCTGTTTCCTTGCGCTACCTCGCTAACGCGGGAGACAGCAACAAAGCAAAATAACATAATATATATATATATATATATATATATATATATATATATATATATATATATATATATATGTTCATGGCCTTGTGATATTATATCAAGTCACTTGACCTTCGACAATTTCATATCTATATTTCATCAGTTTGCACAATGTCCTCTCCCACCCGCGTCACGGGCGATGACGTCACGTGGCGTGAAGCCATTTCCTCGTCTTGTCGTCCGGTGCAGAGGTTGCCAAAGGCCTTCATGGTCCGAGGACCGTCTGGGGACAATTGGCAGGCGCTTGTACACAGGCCTTCAAGGCTCGAGGACCGTCTGGGGACAATTGACATACCAGTCAGATTCTCAAGGTCTCTGTAGGCTGCCGGAAAATTGGCCTTCATATATATATATATATATATATATATATATATATATGGTCTTGGATAGTCACTTGTTTACCAAAAGGCGTCCTAGCTACGTCTCTTCGTTGTATATCAACTGAGTGTTATATTTCTTTCTTGTGGCTACCCTGATGATGTGATTATTACACGAAAGTGCACTTGGGAACTTATCGTGTTTCATTTTCCCCGTGGACTCATAGGAATATATATATATATATATATATATATATATATATATATATATATATATATATATATATATATATATATATATATATATATCAAGGCCATGATATAGGTGAACTGCTGCTCAGAATTAGGTTGATGACAATTCCCTCGTGTAGGTAGTTGTATTTGAATGGATATCACAGGAACCATCGTTAGGTTTCGACGCCAGGATAGATGGGATGGATAGTCTACAACCATGATTGGTAGACAGATGTTAACAGGTCGTCAGCTAGGATGATTATAGTGATGACCCTATGATGGTTTGGGTCGTTAGTGTGTAACACATTGATGTCGACTCTCTTGTGTCTCCTCTGATGATGTGATCATTACACGAAAGTGCACTTGGGCATGCGCTCAGTCGCAGTATAACCCGTTGGTGTATTAATAGGTTAGACATTGTATTTGTGGACGTGTTTCCAGGAGACGCATTACCCCACAACAGCACGCCTCACCGATGTGTTTAGAAGTGTCCCAGAACTAGAAATTTAAGTAGCATTTATGTGGGCGAGGGTTCGCTCCAGCGGGGAGGCCCCTGGGGTAATTTCCACCCGGGAATTACGCCTGAGGGTGAGGTAGGGTGGAGTGGAGACGTGCCTGGAGAGCGAGGTCCTCTGGTGTGAGTAGCACCACTAGTTCGAAGGTGTGAGGGGCGCCAGTGGGACAGGTCGCCTCGCGTCCTTCGGGGAAATAGAGAGAAGTGGCCGGTCCCGGTCCAGGAGTGGCCGGTCCCGGTCCAGGAGTGGTATGTGGGAGCGGCCGGTCCCGGTCCAGGAGTGGTATGTGGGAGCGGCCGGTCCCGGTTCAGGAGTGTTATGTGGGAGCGGCCGATCCCGGTCCAGGAGTGGTAGCGGGAGCGGCCGGTCCCGGTCCAAAAGTGGCGGTGGGAGTGGCCGGTCCCGGTCCAGGAGTGGTATGTGGGAGCGGCCGATCCCGGTCCAGGAGTGGCGTTGGGAGTGTCCAAATGGCGTCCTAGCTTCGTCTCTTCGATGTATATCAACTGACTGTTATATTTCTCTCTTGTGTTCTCCCCTGATGATATGATTATGACACGAAAGTGCACTTGGGAACTAAATATGTTTCATTAGCCGTTGTAACTCCGTTAAGGGCGTGTCTGTCGTCAAGGGGGTTAAGCTAACGACAGAGGAGAGGTCGTGACCTGACCTTGGCTGGCAGATGACCTCGATGACCCCTAAGGGTCAAGAGAACGAGGGAGATGAACCACAAATGAGTTGATGTGGTGTAGGAGGGTGGCGGAGGGAGGGGAGAATGGATTACTTCCTCTAGGTGGAGTGGAGTGGAGGGAGCTGATCATTGCTTCTCGTTATGATACAATTGCATTCTTTTTTTCCCTTGTCTCACTGGAGTCGGGTCGTGCCCCTGGACATGGTTTGTGATGGTTGGTGCTTTCTGCTACCCTGTCGTTGGCTTGTTTAGGCTCCAGAGGTGGAGGGAGGTGGGGGAAAATGGGGAATGGGTAGTTCAAACGTTTGGACATAGATGGGGTTCCCCACTGTGGTTGACTTGAGGGGGAAAGGTATGGTAGTTTGGTGGTAGGTCCTGGTTGGAGGGGTTCCACTGTGGTTGACTAGGTGGTTGTTTGGTGGTCCTAATGATCAAAGGTGGTTGTCGTGTTGTGGTTAAGAGGTGTGTGTGTGTGTGTGTGTGTGTGTAGTAGTAGTAGTAGTAGTAGTAGGGCCCTAAAACTTAAAAAAAAGTGTAAGTATTGCTGTACTTAGACTAGTGATGGTATTAAGTGTCTCATGTTTACGTGCAGGTGAGGATGCAGTGTTGTGAGTATTGCCAGGGAGTTTGTGTTGAGGGAGGGGTGCGTGCACGTGCGTGCGCGTGCGTGCGCCTGTACTGGGGTGGGTGGCGAGGAGGGGTCATGGCAGACACAGACCACCCTTTCATAACGCCTCGGAAATCTCGACCTCCTCGAACCCCCTTGACCTCCTTGACCTCCCCTGGTGGGTTGGATGACCTAGGCCTTGACCTGACCACTTTTCAAGCCTAGGTCAAAAAAGGCCTTTTGGGAGGTGGGGGGGCGGGGGTGGTCATTGTATCGTTGGGTCGTCCCGTCCTGCTGTTCTCAAGGGGGAGGTGGTTTGAACATAAAGACCTCGTCCACACGTCATACCCGTTGGACGTCCTGGGAATGGAAATCAGCTGAGAGGACACACACACACACACACACACACACACACATACGTCACTGTGTGGCTATAGATAATAAGTTCACGGAGTCTTGTGCTCCTATGGCCCAGCCATGACCGAACTCAATGGCATGGGCGAGTCTTATGGTTTTGTGATAAGACCCCATGACGCTCGCCTGGGCTTTGCATGGGGGGTATGTCTTATCAAAGGGTTTTAATATGGAGCCTAGCCTGCCTTGCATGGGGGGGTATGTCTTATCAGAAGGTCTAACATGGAGCCTGACCTTGCTTATGGAGCGGGATTCCAACCTTGACCTTTGGGGGGGGGGGGAGCCCACGTACGGAGGAATTTTCGAAAATGTTCCAAATTATATTTCTAGCCATTTTATCTTGACCTGCTGATGACCACTTGGGCGATAACAGATGTTCCTTGAGAACGATCGTGTGTTCACTTGGTGTGTTCTTCACTAGATTATTTACTTGATGATTGTTTAAAGATATGTGTACATTCAAGTGATGTTATATTTCAAGTTTGTGACCTCCCAGGGGGTCACATTTCAAGTTTGTGACCTCCCAGGGGGTCACATTTCAAGCTTGTGACCTCCCAGGGGGTCACATTTCAAGTGTGTGACCTCCCAGGGGTCACATTTCAAGTTTGTGACCTCCCAGGGGGTCACATTTCAAGTTTGTGACCTCCCAGGGGTCACATTTCAAGTTTGTGACCACCCAGGGTCATATTTCAAGTTTGTGACCTCCCAGGGGTCACATTTCAAGCTTGTGACCTCCCAGGGGGTCACATTTCAAGTGTGTGACCTCCCAGGGGTCACATTTCAAGTTTGTGACCTCCCAGGGGGTCACATTTCAAGTTTGTGACCTCCCAGGGGTCACATTTCAAGCTTGTGACCTCCCAGGGGGTCACATTTCAAGTTTGTGACCTCCCAGGGGGTCACATTTCAAGCTTGTGACCACCCAGGGTCATATTTCAAGTTTGTGACCTCCCAGGGGGTCACATTTCAAGCTTGTGACCTCCCAGGGGTCACATTTCAAGTTTGTGACCTCCCAGGGGTCACATTTCAAGTTTGTGACCTCCCAGGGTCACATTTCAAGTCTGTGACCTCCCAGGGGGTCACATTTCAAGCTTGTGACCTCCCAGGGGGTCACATTTCAAGTTTGTGACCACCCAGGGGTCACATTTCAAGTTTATGACCTCCAAGGGTCACATTTCAAGTTTGTGACCTCCCAGGGGGTCACATTTCAAGCTTGTGACCTCCCAGGGGGTCACATTTCAAGTTTGTGACCTCCCAGGGGGTCACATTTCAAGTTTGTGACCTCCCAGGGGTCACATTTCAAGTTTGTGACCTCCCAGGGTCACATTTCAAGTCTGTGACCTCCCAGGGGGTCACATTTCAAGCTTGTGACCTCCCAGGGGGTCACATTTCAAGTTTGTGACCACCCAGGGGTCACATTTCAAGTTTATGACCTCCAAGGGTCACATTTCAAGTTTGTGACCTCCCAGGGGGTCACATTTCAAGCTTGTGACCTCCCAGGGGGTCACATTTCAAGCTTGTGACCTCCCAGGGGGTCACATTTCTTAGCCCCCTTGGAACACAAAGAACTTCGTGTGGTGTTGTATAAAGAGAGAGAGAGAAAAAAAGATAAATGAATGTCTATGGAATCTCTCTCACACCCTGTACATCACTGGCACTCGACTTTATACACATGGAGTTCGATCGCACCAATCATGGGGGGGGGTTCTCTTAGAGTTATCATTGGGTAATTATTTTTTTTGTGAGGCCATTGCAGCTATCATGAGTGGATATTTTGTGTTTTGTGAGGCCATTGCAGCTAATTGGGTCATAGAGCACACGTACCCTTCATGCGATCTGCATGGAGACACACATTTTTTGCATCTGCGTTGCACTTGTGTGTTGATGAGTGAGCGCCCGCCCCTCACTCCATCTCTGGGGGCCCCCCAGAGATGGGGGGGTGATTGTTATCGCTTGCTCTTGGTGTGTGTGTGTGTGTGTGTTGGTACCAGCTCGACCAGCTGGTTGGTCGAGACTTGGTAGAGTGGAGGGTGGTGTCTACCATTCTGTGGACCAAGTCTTCCTGGAAGGAGGGAGGGTCTGTGGACCACGTCCTCCTTCAAGGGGGAGGTCTGTGGACCAAACCTTCCTCGAGAGGGTCTGTGGACTACGTCTTGAGGGAGGGGGGGAGGGAAGGTCTGTGGACCAAGCCTTCCTCGAGAGGGTCTGTGGAGCACGTCTTCTTCAAGGGCGTCTGTGGACCAAACCTTCCTCGAGAGGGTCTGTGGGTCTGTGGACCAAGCCTTCCTCGAGAGGGTCTGCGGACCAAGTCTTCCTCGAGGGAAGGGGGGTCTGTGGACCTAACCTTCCACGAGAGGGTCTGTGGACCAAGTCTTCTTCGAGGGGAGGGGGGAGGTCTGTGGACTAAACCTTCCTCAAGAGGGTCTGTGGACCAAGTCTTCCTCAAGGACATGGTCTGTGGACCAGACCTTCAGCCTTCGCATCACTTAACCACAACGAAATCTTGTGAAAGTTACGTCCTGGGGGTCGTGGTCTATGGCTGAGTAATATGGCACTAGTGGCCTGCAGACAGACCCATGGTTTTGGCAGTGGATGGATGTTGGGGGGTCACACACACACACACACACACACACGCACACACACGCACACGCACGCCAGCGCACGACAGGGGGTTCTCCTCGTCTCTTTCGTGCTCCTAAGGGCACGTGCGATGGGTCATACTCGCTACCGACTCTTTGAACCTTCCCTCCTACACCCCACACACGCGCGCGCGCGCAGGATCACAGGACTGGGGGAAAGTCCTGGGTGTCGACATGGAGGCTTAATCCCCCCCCCCCCCCCCCCCAGGCAGGATTCACCGACCGTGTGCGTGCCCGCGCGCCCCCCATTCCCCCGCCAGCCTAAGCCTACGCCAGCCGCGCATTCCACCCAGATCAGAGCTGGAAGGGGCTGGGCGTCCCTCCACCTTGCCTAAGGGAGGGGAGTGTCGCGACTGGGATGATTGGGAACATATATTTTTCTCGTCCCATGGGATCAAGGTAGGTGGTGGTGTGTGTGTGTGGGGAGGCTTCGTGGAGAATGGGAGGACCTTGGGTTGGGTGTGTGGGTGTGTTCGAGTGGAGGGAGTGTTGGTGGAGGAGGGATGGGTGAGTGAGTGTGGTGGAGGAGGAGGGATGGGTGAGTGAGTGTGGTGGAGGATGGATGGGTGAGTGAGTGTGGTGGAGGAGGAGGGATGGGTGAGTGAGTGTGGTGGTGAAGGAGGGATGGGTGAGTGAGTGTGGTGGAGGAGGAGGGATGGGTAAGTGAGTGTGGTGGGTCGAGGACCTTAACACAGGTGCGCCTGGAGCAGCATTTATCGTGTGTGTGTGTGTGTGTGTGTGCGTGTGTGTGTGTGTGTGTGTGTGTGTGTGTGTGTGTGTGTGTGTGTGTGTGTGTGTCGTAACCCCAAGCAGCTCCACCCTCTCCATGTTCCTCGCTCACCTGATGTGTCCCCCTCCCTCCTGGTCATCTCTGCCACCATCTGCTTCCCATGCCACACACACCCCTCCAGGGGTCTCTCCTCCTGCCCTGACATGCCCTCCTCCCTCCTCTCTCCCTCCCGCTCACTCCCTCCCGCTCACTCCCTCCTTAATCTCGACCTGACGCAGCCCCTCTCTCTCTCTCTCTCTCTCTCTCTCTCTCTCTCTCTCTCTCTCTCTCTCTCTCTCTCTCTCTCTCTCTCTCTCTCTCTCTCTTTCTCTCTCTCTCTCTCTCTCTCTCTATCTATCTATCTATCTCTCTCTCTCTCTGTCTCTGTCTCTCTCCTATGTGGATGCCGTGGCACCGCATCGCATTGCCTTCCCCTATGCTCACCTGCCTGGTGGATCGCGTCCACCCTTCTCTCTTCGCCACACCTGCCACATTGTTCTCCACTCCGTCATTCCAGCCGGCCGACCGACCTCAACCAACACTCGCCTCCAGTGAATGTCGCCTGGGATGTCGGCCACACATGCTGACTCCTTTGCTGAGGTCAGGTTGGCTCAGCTCTGAGGCGCTTCAGCAGAGAGGGTGTGTGTGTGTGTGTGTGTGTGTGTGTGTGTGTGTGTGTCCCCTACCTTCTGACCTCCATCGATTCTGAGGGACGTTCGTTGTCCAGTTGGAATGTGAGAACGAACGTCTCTTCATACCTGGAACCAGGAAGTGTATGTCATACCAAGTCCCCTGTGGTGACATTAGAGCCAAGAGGATGTCATACTGGGCGACGTTTACGTCCGGAGTCGCATTCTATAAGCTGCCAGTTTGACATTTATTGTATATTGTTTCCGAGAAGTCTAGGTTAGCCGTTGGGATGAATTCTGACGGTGTAGGTGGCGTAGAAGCTCGTAAATTGATACTGTAGATCGTAGTGGAAAATGGTTCGAAGTAGTGAAGTCGCCCAGAGCGATGGCTGTGGTCGTGTGCACGGGAAAGGTGAAGAAGAAGAGGAGGAGGAGGAGGAGGAAGGGAGAGAGGAGGAGGACCAGAGGAGTGGTTGAGGAGGTGTGGTATGGTTAGGTTAGGTTGAAGCCCTCCAGGCGAAGGGAGGGAGGGAGGAAGAGGGATAGATGAGGACCAGAGGAGTGGTTGAGGAGGTGTGGTGGGGTTAGGATAGGTTGAAGCCCTCCCAGGCGAAGGGAGGGAGGGAAGGAGGAGGAGGGAGAGAGAAGGAGGGCCAGAGGAGTGGTTGAGGAGGTGTGGTGGGGTTAGGATAGGTTGAAACCCTCCAGGCGGAAGGAGGGAAGGAGGAGGAGGGATAGAAGAGGACCAGAGGAGTGGTTGAGGAGGTGTGGAGGGGTTAGGATAGGTTGAAGCCCTCCCAGGCGGAGGAAGGGAGGGAAGGAGGAGGAGGGAGAGAGAAGGAGGGCCTGAGGAGTGTTTGAGGAGGTGGGGTTAGGATAGGTTGAAGCCCTCCCGGTCAGGTGCACTGAGGTCTTAGGACCGGACCCCCAAGGACACCTGGCCAAAGGACGAACGTGACCGCTGTACATAATCACCTGCTTGGTCATGTAACTCATCCTTTGCTTACCCTGAGAAGGGAGGGTGTCGGGGGGTCGCTTCTTGACGACGCGTCGCGATGGCTCCGTGTCATGATGAGCGCTCCATCATGACCTCGCCTTCAGATGCTGCTGATGACGCCGCCATGCCCTGCATGACAACTTAATGACATGGTCTTCAAGCAGTCGCCTTCAGTAGGGCCTGCATGACATATTAATGACATGGTCTTCAACCAGTCGCCTTGGCCTGCATAACATCTTAATGACATGGTCTTCAACCAGTCGCCTTGTCCTTCATGACATCTTAATGACATGGTCTTCAACCAGTCGCCTTCAGTATGTCCTGCATGACATCTTAATGACATGGTCTTCAACCAGTCGCCTTGGCCTGCATAACATCTTAATGACATGGTATTGAACCAGTCGCCTTCAATAGGGCCTGCATGACATCTTAATGACATGGTCTTCAAGCAATCACCTTCAGTATGGCCTGCATGATAATCCTTGCTGACGTGCCCTTCGTAAACACGGCTCCCCACATCCTTGTGTCGTAAACCTAACTGTCCCTTGGAGCCTTAACGTGTCCATCAGGTCAAAGTTATTTCCCTGTCGTGTTGGAAGCAAGTTAATCAAGGCTTGGGCCATGATGCCCCCTCCCTTCTCTCTCCCTCCTTCCCTTCCCTCCCTTCCCTCCTTCCTTCCCTCCTTCACCCACATAACCAAATAGCCTTTACTCATGCTTGCTGGATGAATTATATTCACAGATCACCTACTGTTTTTCCCTCTTATGGTGAATTGGAGTTTGATACACGAGATGCCTAGCAATGGTAGATACATGAGATGCCTAGCAATGGTAGATACATGAGATGCCTAGCAATGGTAGATACATGAGATGCCTAGCAATGGTAGATACATGAGATGCCTAGCAATGGTAGATACATGAGATGCCTAGCAATGGTAGATACATGGAGAAACCTAGCAATTGTACTGAGTGGCAAAATTGATCGCATGGCATATGTACCACTATGTATATTCTGATGGCTGGAAAATGGATTAAGTGTCTCTCATACTGGTTTGATGTACGTCACCAAATGGTGTAATTATTTCCATTCTAGGGTTACTAGAGGCCAAACTAGTGATGGATCGTTAGGACAGAAACTAATTTAAGTTAGGGACCATAATTGTGTATAGACCTTAGTTCTAATTGTGTTTTTTTTTTTTAATGGAAACTTTGGATACCACGCAACGCGTGAGGGGGTAACGCGTTACCAGAGAGTGAGGCAGCAGTGGCTTTTCCACGAAGCGGAAATTATTGAAGAAATGAAGAATGATTTGATAATTGGAGTAGTTGAAAGCCAACACCGCCATTGGTTCGCTGGAAGCCGTAGGTTTGAAGGACAGACTTGGCCAATAGTTCGTTGGAAGACGTACGTTTGAAGGACAGGCTTGGCCAATAGTTCGTTGGAAGACGTACGTGTTAAGGAACAGGCTTGGCCAATAGTTCGCTGGAAGACGTACGTGTTAAGGGACAGGCTTGGCCAATAGTTCGCTGGAAGCCGTACGTGTTAAGGGACAGGCTTGGCCAATAGTTCGCTGGAAGACGTACGTGTTAAGGAACAGGCTTGGCCAATAGTTCGTTGGAAGACGTACGTTTGAAGGACAGGCTTGGCCAATAGTTCGTTGGAAGACGTACGTGTTAAGGAACAGGCTTGGCCAATAGTTCGCTGGAAGACGTACGTTTTAAGGACAGACTTGGCCAATACTTCGCTGTAAGCGTTTGAGTGAGAGTATTTGCTTCATCTTGGACGCACTCGTGTTTGACGATGTTACGTTCGCTGTCGTACCCACGAAGTTACGATCGCTGTCGTACCCACGATGTTACGTTCGCTGTCGTACCCACGAAGTTACGTTCGCTGTCGTACCCACGATGTTACGTTCGCTGTCGTACCCACGATGTTACGTTCGCTGTCGTACCCACGATGTTACGTTCGCTGTCGTACCCACGATGTTACGTTCGCTGTCGTACCCACGAAGTTACGTTCGCTGTCGTACCCACGAAGTTACGTTCGCTGTCGTACCCACGATGTTACGTTCGCTGTCGTACCCACGAAGTTACGTTCGCTGTCGTACCCACGATGTTACGTTCGCTGTCGTACCCACGAAGTTACGTTCGCTGTCGTACCCACGATGTTACGTTCGCTGTCGTACCCACGATGTTACGTTCGCTGTCGTACCCACGATGTTACGTTCGCTGTCGTACCCACGATGTTACGTTCGCTGTCGTACCCACGATGTTACGTTCGCTGTCGTACCCACGAAGTTACGTTCGCTGTCGTACCCACGAAGTTACGTTCGCTGTCGTACCCACGATGTTACGTTCGCTGTCGTACCCACGAAGTTACGTTCGCTGTCGTACCCACGAAGTTACGTTCGCTGTCGTACCCACGAAGTTACGTTCTTTGTCGTACCCACGATGTTACGTTCGCTGTCGTACCCACGAAGTTACGTTCGCTGTCGTACCCACGAAGTTACGTTCGCTGTCGTACCCACGATGTTACGTTCGCTGTCGTACCCACGATGTTACGTTCGCTGTCGTTCCCACGAAGTTACGTTCGCTGTCGTACCCACGATGTTACGTTCGCTGTCGTACCCACGATGTTACGTTCGCTGTCGTACCCACGATGTTACGTTCGCTGTCGTACCCACGAAGTTACGTTCGCTGTCGTACCCACGAAGTTACGTTCGCTGTCGTACCCACGTTCGTACTAGGTGTCGCCCCTGATGTCCTAGACGTCTACTTCTCTTTGGCGACGTAGTAGTGTGACTTCGCTGATGTCAACATGACGGAGTGTGGCCGGAGCGAGGCGAACACGGTGAGCGTTTGAAGGTGATGTCCTCGGTTTCCTTGCGCTACCTCGCAAACGCGGGAGACAGCGACAAAGTATAATATATATATATATATATATATATATATATATATATATATATATATATATATATATATATATATATATATATATATATCTTTCAAACTATTCGCCATTTCCCGCGTTAGCGAGGTAGCGTTAAGAACAGAGGACTGGGCCTTTGAGGGAATATCCTCACTTGGCCCCCTTCTCTGTTCCTTCTTTTGGAAAATTAAAAAAAAGAATCGAGAGGGGAGGATTTCCAACCCCCCCGCTCCCTCCCCTTTTAGTCGCCTTCTACGACACGCAGGGAATACGTGGGAAGTATTCTTTCTCCCCTATCCCCAGGGATAGTATATATATATATCCGTGGGGATAGGGGAGAAAGAATACTTCCCACGTATTCCCTGCGTGTCGTAGAAGGCGACTAAAAGGGGAGGGAGCGGGGGGCTGGAAATCCTCCCCTCTCGTTTTTTTTTGATTTTCCAAAAGAAGGAACAGAGAACGAGGCCAGGTGAGGACATTCCCTCAGAGGCCCAGTCCTCTGTTCTTAACGCTACCTTGCTAACGCGGGAAATGGCGAATAGTATGAAAGAAAATATATATATATATATATATATATATATATATATATATATATATATATATATATATATATATATAATATACACACACACAGACACTCACGTGAAGCACTGATATGTGTTAACTCGCCGAAAAAACTTAACACGTTACCTCCAAGCTTTGGCATGTATATATATATATACATCAAGCTTTGAAAATAGCTTGAAATACGCTTGAAAGCTTAGACCCTCTGACTTCATTTCCCCCCGGCGAGTTTCTCGTACATGAAGGTGACTTTGTGGGTGCCTGTGTGATGGATGGGAGGTGACCGGAGTGAGCTTGTCCAAAAAATTCGTAGGTTCATACCGTGTGCAGTGGCTGTCATGTTTATGACTTTGGCTTATGTATATGATGCTATTTGGGATTGCAAGAACTGTACTGGTGTGTGTGTGTGTGTGTGTGTGTGTGTCATGAAATTGTGGCATGGTTGTAGGAACGGCAGTAGGTTAAGATGGAAACCCAAATTCCAGTGTAATATGTGTGTGGTTGGAGGAGGCGAGGGAGGGAGGGAGGCGGTACACAACAACATTGTGCCTTACGTCGCCCGGCCCGAGGGTCGAGGTTCCCGTGGTGGGCTTGGTGTGCTGGTTTGTGGGTCAGGTGTGTGTGTGTGGGGGTTTGGGTGGGTTTGTACCTGGCTACTCTCTGGGTGAACTCCGTTACTCGACCGCCTCCGTAGCGCGTGAGCTCTCCCAGGGGGAGTGGGGGAGGGGAAAACTCCCCCCCCCCTAGCCAGGTCGCTCGGCCACCCCCTCCCCTCCCTTCCCCTCCCCTACACACATACACACACACGTTTCACGTGCGACTCAAAAGTGCGTGCAGTGTGCCCGTGAGTGGGTTGGAACGGCCACGAAATGAACGCACCCCTAAGAAACATAGTTCGTGTGTGGTATTAATAGGGATACGTCGTTGGTACATATTCCCCTACACTCACACACACACACACACACACACACACTGACCAAGCGTCGGCAAGAGCCAGCCCCTGGGGGATGGGCCCTGTATGGGGTTCGAATCTTGGGCGCGGCACACGACCCACACCCAGCCCAGATGTTCACCCTCTCCTCGGAGCTAGTCTGTAAATGGGCACATAGGCTGATGTGTGTGTGTGTGTGTGTGTGTGTGTGTGTGTGTGTGTGTGTGTGTGTGTGTGTGTGTGTGATCTGCATCGGTGACTTGAATATGTATGCTGATGATGCCAAGGTCATGAGGGAGGGGAGAAGGTCGGGTTATTAAATGAGATGAGGCCTTCACAAACACACACACACACACACACACACACCCGTGGCCCCAGTCAGACACCCCAGCCCCTTAGACACTTAAGGGGCCCCCTCCTCCTGCAGTGAGTCGTAACAACCCTTCCAGTAACGCTTGTTTGAGTGTCACCCACGTACTCGAACGCCTACGAGGCACATGAAGCCTTGGGCGATGCACTCGCTCACTCCCAGCGACAGTCCCAGTACCTTCCAGTGGCTTGGGATCTCAGCAATATATATATATATATATATATATATATATATATATATATATATATATATATATATATATATATATATATATATATATATACATTGTTGGAAAAGATCACAATTTTGCGCGTGATCAAGATATTCGTATGAATCATGGGGAAAATGAAACACGATGTTACCAAGTGCACTTTCGTGTAATAATCACATCATCAGGGGAGACACAATCGCATGTTTACCAAATGGCGTCCTCGCTTCGTCTCTTCGATGTATATCAACTGACTGTTATATTTCTCTCTTGTGTCTCCCCTGATCTTTGGGATCGACACAGTCCCTCACTGGTCAGTTTTAGAACGGTATTCAAGTCGTTGGCGATGGAGGTGAGTGGTTTTCGGCAGATTGAATCGAATGTTAGGCCAGAATTAGAATTTGCTTCTCAAGTTTGGTGCCTTCACCACAAGAGGCATTGACATTTTATTAGAAGAGGCTCAGAGAAGGGCGACTAAAGCTGTGTTTAGAATTACAGGAAGCAGAGTGGAGTTCTAATAAGGAGTTAGAATCTCTATTTTTCTTCGACGTGGAAGAGAGAAGGGTTTGGAGGGGTGTGTGTGACGTGATCAAAGGCTTTCTTTCTTTTTTTTCCAAACTAGTTTACTTTCGATGGTGAGAAATTCCACAGAAGAGCAACAACGAACGCCATATAACGAATCTTATTACGAGAGATGTCTGGACACCGTTTTCTATGATCAGACTACTGGATGAATACCATTTTCTTTTTTGTCACACTAAATAAAGTTGTATGATGATGAGCCCCGTCGGGGCTGCTCCTGCTCCCCCCCAGCGAATGCAGACCTCCCTCCCTCCCCACACACGTTGCAGAGAGAGGTAATTACACTCCCCTTCTCCCTGAACTTCCCTCCCAGCTGAATGTAGACCATCGAGGACGCCTGGCCAGCCAGCGAAGCCCACCCCTCCCTCAACCCCCCTTGAGATTAGGTAGAAAGTTGGTCGACGTCTCAAAAGGATGGGTCGAATCCTACCTTTTGCTGGACCCCAGACTCGAACTTCGTAAGCCAGACGTAATGCGACGTGTTCCCTCGTGTTATACCATACGTGTGTGTGTGTGTGTGTATGTGTACGAAGCTGGTATAGGAAATATGTAGTATAGATACATATGTGGGAGAGTCTAGAGGTGACAGTACATCATGAGGATAAGTCCTGTTGTCGTTGAAGTGACTGGCGTCTGTTGTGGACTGCTGAGGTGCACCTGTTGCTGTCCGTTGTTTACAGTGAGGGAGAGGAGGAGGAGGGAGAGGAGGAGGGAGGGAACTCCAGCTTGTGAGGGAGTGAGGGGGTGGTGAGGGGTTTAGTTCCTGCTGGCCTATGCTTGCTTGCCTTCTACACACTCCTCAACCCACACCTTCCCCCTCTCTCTCCTACATGAGAGGTAGACTGTAGCACAGGGCGGGCGGTGGGGGTTACGTAACGGGACTGGGTTCCACCTCGCTGGTAAGGTTATAACAAGAGGAGGGTTGTGGTAACGCTAGTGGGGGGGGTCTTGGTGTGTCACCAGTTAACAGTATTGCTGGAGGTTGGTGTGCCGATAGGCGGGGTGTGTGGTAACACTGAAGGTTGTGTGTGTGTGTGTGTGTGTGTGTGTGTGTGTGTGTGTTTAATTACCTATGTGTTCTGTGTGGTGTATGTATTCTGTTTTTTTTTTGTGTGTGTATGTGTGTATAATTACCTGTGTGTACTGTACTCTGTTGTGTGTGTGTGTGTGTGTGTGTGTGTGTGTGTGTGTGTGTGTGTGTGTGTGTGTGTGTATAATTACCTGTGTGTACTGTTTTTGTGCATGTGTCTGTATGTGTAATTACCTCTGTGTACTGGACG
The DNA here is from genome assembly GCF_036320965.1 of Panulirus ornatus. Lineage (NCBI taxonomy): Eukaryota > Metazoa > Arthropoda > Malacostraca > Decapoda > Palinuridae > Panulirus > Panulirus ornatus. The sequence continues at coordinate 7,390,811 of NC_092230.1, read as the reverse complement.
GGGAGGGAGTTTTACATTCGTGGAGGCCCCATCTCATTAACATTCTCTCTCATCACACACCTTCAATTTATGTATGCTGTCCGCATCAAGCATTTCCTTAATACGTATGTCTTTCATAACCTAAACCTTATGTGGTAAAAGTACTTCCTTTGTCTTCCTTAAGAATTCTCTTGTTTAATTTTATATTAGGTTCTCCGGGTGTTTTTGTCTCTACATCTTTCGAAGAAAAAGAAAGAAAATGTTGACTTGTCCAAGGTCATTAGTGTGTGCTGATAAGGTAAAAGTTATGATCAGGTCACCCCTCGCTTTTCATTCTTCCTAAGTGGGGTATTTAAGGCCTCCACGCCCCTTTTACCCCCCTCTTTGTGTCTCAGGTCTCTTAATGCTGGCACCACCTTGTTTGCTCCTCCTCCACATCTTCTCTAGGAGCTCTTTGTGCTTCAGGTGTGGTGGCCAAATCTAAGATGATGATCATAAGTTTTTAGCCTTCCCTGGGGTGGGTGTGACCAGCTCGCTCAAATTATGAACGTGAATGCCATTCTGGAATTTTTTTTTCTTTCTTTTTTTTGGGGGGGGGCTCTTCTCCAGACATGTGTTGGGAGGAGGACTCTGGTAACAGGTTTGGGAGAATGTTTGACCTCAAGTCTTATCACACACACACACACACACACACACACACACAGATTCCTGCAACTTATTTCCCGCTGGATGATAATCGTATTGAAGTCTTTTGCCACCATGATCCATTCGTCCTTACTGTATACACTTAGTGTCGTTGGACTTCAGCGACCATGTGTCGTACGAACTTTGGAGTCTGACAAGGTCCCTTCCCTGTAAATTATTTTGATGCAGTCCCTCCACGTTTCCCACATCCCTCATGGTCTTTTGCATCATCTGTAAACGTATTCAAGTAGAAGACCATATCTTTTGGAAAGTCTTTTGCGTACATCAAGAAGAGTAATGGGACCCAGAGGGGAACCCTATGGCATTCCCCAAGCCACATCGACCCATTAAGAGAAGGATCCACTGAGATGTGTCCTTGGTTCCCTTCCACTGAGGTGGTCATCTTCTGTCCACTTGAGGCGTCGCCACCTTATTCCTGTTTGGTGATCTAGCTTCTTCATCAGCCTCCCTTAGGGTATAGTGTCAAACGCTTTCTGGCAGTCCAGATAGACAGTTCACCAACCTTTCTCTCTTTCCCTAGTTGGATCTCGCTCTCTCTCGTAGATATCGCACTGGTTAGGTTTGGTTAGGTTAGGTTAGGTTAGGTTAGGTTAGTCATACATAACCAACTTCCCCTAAATTCGTGCTGTCTCTCACAGAGATAATTTCTTGTATGAAATCATCCATTTGTTTCCTGTTATCTTACCCGGATATTTGCGTCCTGTTATTCGGATATTTGAATCCTGTTATCCGGATATTTGCGTCCTAGTCAGTAAGACGCATGTTTGTGTGTGTGTGTGTGTGTGTGTGTGTGTGTGTGTAATCTCTTTACATGCCAGTATAGAAGGGACCTGTTGTGTTGTTGCAAGACAGAGGGAGGAAGGGGTGTGCTGTAAAGTCACTGGGGTTGTAGCATAGGAGGTTGGGGGAAGGGGATGGTATGTGGTCCTGGGGGATGGGTGTGGTGTGTGGTCAGGTGGTGGCAGTGGTGTGTGGTCAGGGTGGTGGCAGTGGTGTGTGGTCAGGGTGGTGGCAGGCCTGAGAGGCAGGTTGGTTGGGTTGGTGTTAGCTGAGAGAGAGAGAGAGAGAGAGAGAGAGAGAGAGAGAGAGAGAGAGAGAGAGAGAGAGAGAGAGAGAGAGTGTGTGCATGTCCGGTCCACATCCCACTCGTCGTCTGTGTGACGCGCCTTTTGAAACTCCCTGACGTGTGACGGAGGAGGACGACATGCTACGCGTCGCTGGGAGGGAGGGAGGGAAGGGTGTGTGTGTGTGTGTGTACGGGGCGACTTTCACTTGAACTGTGTTGGCGCGTGCGCACGTGTGTGTGTGTGTCCGTGTGTGTGTCTCCCCTGGGGTCAGCTAAACACTCGCTATACTTTCACTTCCGCTCCGTATGGAGATACGCTGGGCTTGCATGTCCTCAGCGGGAGGATCGAGGGTCGTGGGGGAGGATATAGATATACCAGAGGAATGGAAAACGTACATTGTAAACTGTGTTGGATTGCCTTGTTGTGTGGAGGAGCGCGGATCTTCACATCGCCCCCTTCATACGCTTTTGGCTTCCCTCCAGCGAAAGTAAGTTCGCCTAGTGTTGTAGCGAGTTCGGCGAGATCGTCTGGTGTAGCGAGTTCGGCGAGATCCTCTGGTGTAGTGAGTTCGGCGAGATCCTCTGGTGTAGCGAGTTCGGCGAGATCGTCTGGTGTAGCGAGTTCGGCGAGGTCGTCTGGTGTAGCGAGTTCGGCGAGATCCTCTGGTGTAGTGAGTTCGGCGAGATCCTCTGGTGTAGCGAGTTCGGCGAGATCCTCTGGTGTAGTGAGTTCGGCGAGGTCGTCTGGTGTAGCGAGTTCGGCGAGATCGTCTGGTGTAGCGAGTTCGGCGAGATCCTCTGGTGTAGCGAGTTCGGCGAGGTCGTCTGGTGTAGCGAGTTCGGCGAGATCCTCTGGTGTAGCGAGTTCGGCGAGGTCGTCTGGTGTAGCGAGTTCGGCGAGATCCTCTGGTGTAGCGAGTTCGGCGAGATCGTCTGGTGTAGCGAGTTCGGCGAGGTCGTCTGGTGTAGCGAGTTCGGCGAGGTCGTCTGGTGTAGCGAGTTCGGCGAGGTCGTCTGGTGTAGCCGAGTTTGGCGAGATCTCGAGGCTGTGAGGATCAGCGGTCGACGGTACGACCTCCCCTGAGGACAAAGGTACGACCTCCCCTGAGGACGACGGTACGACCTCCCCTGAGGACGACGGTACGACCTCCCCTGAGGACGATGGTACGACCTTCCCTGAGGACGATGGTACGACGACCTCCCCTGAGGACGACGGTACGACCTCCCCTGAGGACGATGGTACGACCTCCCCTAAGGACGATGGTACGACCACCTCCCCTGAGGACGATGGTACGACCTCCCTGAGGACGATGGTACGACCTCCTTTGAGGTCGACGGTACGACCTCCCCCAAGGACGACGGTACGACGACCCCTTACGACAATGGTACGACTCCTTTAGGACGAGGGTACGACCGCCAAAGACGATGGTATAGCCCTTAAGAGCGACCATACGACCCCTGAGTTGGCCTTTTGACCTGGCGCTGACAAGACAGGTAGGGTCAAAGACCAGGCCATTATACTCAAGAGGTCGTACGGTCATTACGACAAGAAATCAAACACCTTCGCTCTCAAGGTTCGTCGTAACCACACTCCTTTAGGGGATCGAACCGTTGTACTCGAGAAGCGTCGATCTCGGGAGCCACGCTGGGTCAAGGTTCACTCCAGCGATGGAAGATGAACCACCCGGCCAGGACTTCGACCCTTCGAACGGACCGCTTCGCTCGGCGGATCACATGCGAACTCATCTCTCGTTAGGGCCACCCCCACCCTACCCCACCCCGCCCCTTGCGCCTCTCTCTCTCTCTCTCTCTCTCTCTCTCTCTCTCTCTCTCTCTCTCTCTCTCTCTCTCTCTCTCTCTCTCTCTCTCTCTCTCCTCGAATTGGATAGTTAAACGTCTCTCCGCCAATCAACACCTCACCCACCTCCTCCCCCGAAACGCTCCTGGAACCACTGTCGATTTCTACGCTTCCCCAAGTGTCATTTGTCTCCGTGTGTGTGTGTGTGAGAGAGAGAGAGAGAGAGAGAGAGAGAGAGAGAGAGAGAGAGAGAGAGAGAGAGAGAGAGAGAGAGAGGATGTGATCCAAGCGGTGGGCCACACCTGTGTCTGCTGTATAGGGTACCAGAGGGTCTGCAGGTGGTACCAGAGGGTCTGTAGGTGGTACCAGAAGGTCTACAGGTACCAGAAGGTCTGCAGATACCAGAGGGTCTACAGGTACCAGAGGGTCTACAGGTACCAGAGGGTCTACAGGTACCAGAGGGTCTGCAGGTACAAGAGGGTCTGCAGGTGGTACCAGAGGGTCTACAGGTACCAGAGGGTCTGCAGGTACCAGAGGGTCTGCAGGTACCAGGAGGTCTGCAGATACCAGAGGGTCTTCAGGTACCAGAGGGTCTACAGGTACCAGAGGGTCTACAGGTACCAGAGGGTCTACAGGTACAAGAGGGTCTACAGGTACCAGAGGGTCTGCAGGTACCAGAGGGTCTGCAGGTACCAGAGGGTCTGCAGGTACCAGGGGGTCTGCAGGCGCCCGTACCCGGGTACTTCCGCACACACCATCGGCAGCTGAGGGAGTGGACGGGTCGGTCAGTTCGCGTCTTAGTGCACGGGACGGTACGGCCCTTGAGCAAGACGGACGGTACGGCCCTTGAGCGAGACGGGACGGTACGGCCCTTGAGCGAGACGGGACGGTACGGCCCTTGAGCGAGACGGGACGGTACGGCCCTTGAGCGAGACGGGATGGTACGGCCCTTGAGCGAGACGGGACGGTACGGCCCCCCTTTGAGCGAGACGGACGGTACGGCCCTTGAGCGAGACGGTACGGTACGACCCTTTGAGCAAGACGGTACGTACGGCCCTTGAGCAAGACGGACGGTACGGCCCTTGAGCGAGACAGGACGGTACGACCCTTGAGCGAGACGGTACGTTACGGCCCTTGAGCGAGACGGGACGGTACGGCCCTTGAGCGAGACGGGACGGTACGGCCCTTGAGTAAGACGGACGGTACGGCCCTTGAGCAAGACGGACGGTACGGTCCTTGAGCAAGACGGGACGGTACGGCCCTTTAGCAAGACGGTACGGTACGACCCTTGAGCATGACGGACGGTACGGCCCTTGAGCGAGACGGTACGGTACGACCCTTTGAGCAAGACGGACGGTACGGCCCTTGAGCAAGGACCCTTTGAGCAAGACGGTACAGCCCTTTGAGCAAGACGGTACAGCCCTTTGAGCAAAATGGTACAGCCCTTTGAGCAAGTTGTTGCGACCCTTTGAGCACGACTTTAAGGCCCTTGAGCACGACGGTAAGGCCCTTGAGCAAGACGGTACAGCCCTTGAACACGACGGTAAGGCCCTTGAGCACGGTAAGGCCCTTGAACAAGACGGCATGGCCCTTGAACACGACGGGACGGCCTTACGAGTACGATGTTAGTCAAGACCTTTGAGCACGACGGCATGGCCCTTGAACACGACGATAAGGCCCTTGAGCACGGTAAGGCCCTTGAGCACGACGTTACGGCCCTTTGAGCACGACTATAAGGCCCTTGAGCACGACGGCATGGCCCTTGAACACGACGGTAAGACCCTTGAGCACGACGGTAAGTCCATTGAGCACGACGGTACAGCCCTTTGAGCACGACGTTACGGCCCTTTGAGCACGACTGTAAGGCCCTTGAGCACGACGGCATGGCCCTTGAACACGACGGCATGGCCCTTGAGCAAGACGGTAAGACCCTTGAACAAGACGGCATGGCCCTTGAACACGACGTTACGGCCCTTTGAGCACGACTGTAAGGCCCTTGAGCACGACGGCATGGCCCTTGAACACGACGGTAAGGCCCTTGAGCACGACGGTACAGCCCTTGAACACGACGTTAAGGCCCTTAAGCACGTTAAGGCCCTTGAGCACGACGGCATGGCCCTTGAACACGACGGGACGGCCTTACGAATATGGTAGCGTGATGGGTCACCTCGCCCATAAGGATCGGGTCAGTGACGAGGTCATCGTGCCCTTAGGGTCGTGCCTCCGTGCCCTCAAGGTCAAGGAGGTTTGAGGTCACTCCATCACAGCAACCTCAGGGTTGTGAGGCGGTGGTGCTCAAAGCGTCGGTGTTGTGCAGCTCAGGTTTCGAACCCTCGTCTCGGCAAGAGCTGAACTTCCATCGCAAGAGACCTTGAAAGATGATATTAGGGTCTGGACGCCCTTGCATTGGTCGTCAAGTTCCCCAAGGCGTTTTAATGGTTTGAAGTTTCTGGTTTATATGTGGGGGGGGGGGGGGGTTATTCCGTGCACGAGCGTGTGAGTCGGTAACTGGTTCATGGCTTCGCTGTGATGACGCGAAAGGTGTTCGAAACCCACCCAGGAGGAGGAGGAGGAGGAGTTTTTGTTCTTCGTGTGAATTGCGGTCTGGAAAGAGAGATGGAATCCCTCTGGAAGACTGGCTCTCTCTCTCTCTCTCTCTCTCTCTCTCTCTCTCTCTCTCTCTCTCTCTCTCTCTCTCTCTCTCTCTCTCTCTCTCTCTCTCTCTCCCTCTCTCTTTCTCTCTCTCTCTCTCTCTCTCTCTCTCTCTCAGCGCCTCCATTATGGCGTAAAGGTCAGTGTCCCTTGGGAAGGTACGCGTCATCTTGCAGTATCTGTACCGTAAAAATAGATATTCAATTTTACCTTTTTTTTCCTTTTCTTTTTTTAGTGGTCGTGAAGATGTCTTGGGTGTTTTGAGCACGTGCGGACGATATACGACCCTTAAGCACGACGGTACGACCCCCATGGACCAGATGGCCTTGTGTTTTAGATTTATAGGGTCTGGTGACGAAGCAGGTCGTCTTAACGCAAGGGTCGTACCGTCACATGCACCCAAGGTGGTGTCATGCAAGGGTCGTATCGTCACTTGCCCCCAAGGTGGTGTCGTGCAAGGGTCGTACCGTCACATGCCCCCAAGGTGGTGTCGTGCAAGGGTCGTACCGTCACAAACCCCCAACCTCCACCCTGGTGTATGACACCAGGGTGGTCTTTGAGACTTCGAGGTATCTGGGAGTCCCGTGGGAGAGGCACGGCATCTCTCATCAAGCCCTGGTCGTGGGAGAGGCACGGCATCTCCCCCCAAGACCTGGTCGTGGGAGAGGCACGGCATCTCCCACCAAGACCTGGTCGTGGGAGAGGCACGGCATCTCCCACCAAGACCTGGTCGTGGGAGAGGCACGGCATCTCCCACCATGACCTGGTCGTGGGAGAGGCACGGCATCTCCCCCCAAGACGTGGTCGTGGGAGAGGCACGGCATCTCTCACCAAGACCTGGTCGTGGGAGAGGCACGGCATCTCCTCCCAAGACATGGTCGTGGGAGAGGCACGGCATCTCCCACCAAGACCTGGTCGTGGGAGAGGCACGGCATCTCCCCCCCCCCCCATGACCTGGTCGTGGGAGAGGCACGGCATCTCCCACCAAGACCTGGTCGTGGGAGAGGCACGGCATCTCCCACAAAGACCTGGTCGTGGGAGAGGCACGGCATCTCCCACCAAGACCTGGCCGTGGGAGAGGCAGAGCACAGGTTTGCTGATCGTGGGTGTAACGCCATTTGGTCAACAAGTGACTGACCGAATGGAAGTAGGAGATAGATCGGCCGGAGAGGAAGCTAGATATGAGGGAGCAAAATGAGGGAGGGAAACCAAAAGTGGGAAGCTTAGAGATGAGACCCCGATGCCACACACTGTCAAAAACTGGGTATATCAAAGGCAACAACAAAGGATTCCAAGACGGAGGTCTTGTGTTTGATGGTGATCCAATTCCTTGTGTTACCCCTGGTAGGACCTCTTCGTATGCTTCATGTTCCACTGAAATTTCCACCGAGGAGAGGCTCTTAGATCAGTGGCCCTCGCTCATCTGCGACATTGCTTTCAGACTTTATAAATCACAATTTCGTAATTCACTTCGTCGGATCCTTGAGTATATTTCTTTCGTACATATATTTTTGTTGTGTGTGTGTGTGTGTGTGTGTGTGTGTGTGTGTGTGCACCCTGGCTTAGTACAAACCCTTGCTGGTTTTCGTCTGAGTAATCCTATCAAATTGTATATCTTCCTTTCGATTGTGTATGAACAGGTATCTTCCAGGTCCCTCCCTATTATTTCTGACGGCAGATTCACGTCTTCCTGTCGCAGTGGCATCGCGCTTGTCATTTTGTGGACTTGGCTCATCCAGGCGTCACTGTCGAAGCTCTCATCTCTTCTGTGGGAGTGTATCATAGGGCGTTCCATTCCACCCGGCGCCCCCAAGAACCGAGTTTTCTCACAGCGCGTCTGTTGTTGTTGTTGGTATGACGCTGTGTTCGTGTCTCTTCAGTATCTGGGTGGCTGTTTTCACCTGCGTGGTTGAAGAGATGTCACGGGTGGGTTGCGCGTCTGTTCTGGGTAGCGAGAGAAGCGAGAGGAAAAGGAGAGATCGAGCGAGAGACGAGAGACGAGACCAGTGAGTGGACGTGGAGGAGGAGGAGGAGGTGGAGGTCCAACGGAATGAATCGTGCTTGACCTTAGCTTTCCTTCCGCTGGTTCCAGAAACCGTAGGCCACACGCTGTTGCACCCTGTCTCCCTCCTCCTCCACCCCATTCCTTCCTACTGCTGGGCTTGGAGGAAATATCCTTCTCACCCGTGTGGCATATTCTAGGAAGATCCGGAGATATTCTCGTCTGATATTCGGGTCCTTTTTTGGTGCATGGGGTTCAGGTGATGATGGTCTGTGGTCTTAGTATTGCTTGGTGCCTGAGGTTCAAATGCAGAAGTGGATACAAGTAACAGACCAGAGGGTGGTCTTTGCGAGACATCATCGGATTGGATTGGATTCTCGTATCCGGCTGTCGGATGAGGTTAGGACGGATGTTATCATATCCGGATGAGTGAGGATTTGTGTACACGAGATGATCGGTCAATTTCGGTTACGTGGTCAAGGTGTCGTGTGTTGACAGGGTCTGTCATGACCTGTGATCGGGAAGGTAAGTGCTTCTTTCTACGTCTTTGGGAGCTTGGGTCCTGGAAGGGGCGAGGGAGGCGGTTCAAACGGGGGGAGATGGCCATCCCATCATACGACACTGGGAAAATGGCCATCCCATCATACGACACTGGGAAAATGGCCATCCCATCATACGACACTGGGAAAATGGCCATCCCATCATACGACACTGGGAAAATGGCCATCCCATCATACGACACTGGGAAAATGGCCATCCCATCATACGACACTGGGAAAATGGCCATCCCATCATACGACACTGGGAAAATGGCCATCCCATCATACGACACTGGGAAAATGGCCATCCCATTACACGACACTGGGGAAATGACCATCCCATCACACGACACTGGGGAAATGACCATCCCATCACGCAACACTGGGAAAAAAAATGAAAGTGTAGCTTTGAATATGAGTTTAATGTGTTGTATTACATTTGATTACATACTTTTATCTCCATCAGGACGTAATGTAGGTGTAATAATACATCCAAGAAGGGTGTTACCGTATTAATGTATGATTCCCGTGTTGGGATGTGAGGGCCTGAGGCTGGAAATGGGAGGTAACTGTCTTGGTATTCATAGCTGGGGCGTCCCCTTCCCCCACAAAGGACGTGAGGGGGGGTCTGAGGCTGGAAATGGGAGGTAACTGTCTTGGTATTCATAGCTGGGGCGTCCCCTTCCCCACAACGAGTGTCGGGTCAGCTGAAGAATATTTCCGGCTACAGCAAGACCGACTCCCAGAGACCCCCTGGATGAGGTCTGTGGTGAGTCAGGGTGAGTGACTTCCACTCCCTCCCCTCCCAACCCACCCTCCTTCCCTCCCACCACCACAGCACCCTCCCTCCCTCACCTCACTCCTTCCCTCCCTTCTCCTCGTCCTCCTCCTCCCCATTTCCTTCCTTCCCGGTACATACGGGGGAAATACCCGAGGCTCCTCTCTCGGGTTCTCGCCAAAGACACCACCACCAGCAGGATGTTGGTGCAATCCCTCCCTCCTGGTCCTCCCTCCACAGATGCGTTGTGGTAACTTTCGTTCTCTCTCTCTCTCTCTCTCTCTCTCTCTCTCTCTCTCTCTCTCTCTCTCTCTCTCTCTCTCTCTCTCTCTCTCTCTCTCTCTCTCTCTCTTTGAATTGGTTTAGTGTATATTGTGTGTGTTCATGCTTTGTTTTCTCTAAATTGAGTTGAGGTTTGTTTTGCATTCCTTTACGTGCGTTGCCGCCACATTTGTCACACACACACACACACACACACACACACACACACACACACACACACACACACACACACACACAGTACCTGCAAAGAAAAAAGGAAAAAAAGCTAGTCCATCTCTTCCCTCCCAAGACATTTTCCAAGGCGATGTCTCTCTTGCCTTTGAGTACTTTGTCATCTCTCAGGACTTGGAACTGGCAAGGTTCCTGAAGTACGTCAGGACTTGGAACTGGCAAGGTTCCTGAAGTACGTCGGGACTTGGAACTGGCAAGGTTCCTGAAGTACGTCAGGACTTGGAACTGGCAAGGTTCCTGAAGTATTCCAGGTCCATGTCTAGGGTCCGTAGGGTCTTGATCTCCTGACTGTGGCGAGTCACTGTTGAGGTGCAGCAGGAGTCGGACGCCTGGTCGTGCCTTCGGAGGGCACAGTAACCCAAGAAATATGGCATGTCGTCACATTTTCTCGCTTCCAGGCGAGAATCCGGGCTTTCTTTTCCTTAGAAATGTAAAAACCCAGCCAACTTGCGGCACAGGTGGAAGACGTACAGCGCCTAGAAAGCGAAATTACCCACGATGAAGTAGCAGCATTCGCAAAGAGTCTATAGAACATCCTTCTCTCAAGATAGCCTGAGGCGCACTAAGGTGGGTCGCTGGTGCTCACACCTATACAAACGCTGGTCTCGGTGGCCAAATGTACAATGATTTTACCTCTGAGATCGTTTGATGTCTATAACCACAACACAATAAATCTTAGCCGTGTATCGCCTTTTAAAGTATATGGGAGGAGCGAGTTGGACTGTTGCTTGCAGGCACCGTAATATATATATATATATATATATATATATATATATATATATATATATATATATATATATATATATATATATATATATATATGTGTGTGTGTGTGTGTGTGTATGTGTGTGTGTGTGTGTGTGTGTGGAAAGAATGAAATGGGTACACATATGGTTAGTGAAGGTGATAGAATGGATGGATAGACAGAGAATTAAGATGATGCAGTGGATAGACAGTGAATGATGATGACAGACAAACAGTGAATGAAGATGAGATGGATAGACATGCAGTGAATGAAGTTAATGAAGTGGATAGACATGTGATGAATGAAGATGATAAAATGGACTAACAGGCAGGGAATGAAGAAGATGAAGGTGATAGACTAGTCGTGAATGAAGAAGATGAAGGTGATAGACAGTGAGTGAAGATGATGAAGTGGATAGACAAGTTGTGAATAAAGATGATGAAGAGGATAGACAAGATGTGAATAAAGAAGATGAAAAAGATAGACAGTGAGTGAAGACAATGAAGTGGATAGACAAGTTGTGAATGAAGTGGACCAACAGACAGACAGGCAGTGCATGAAAAGAATGAAGTGTTTAAGAAGGAGTGAAGGCAGGCAGGCAGGAAGGAGGTGGGGGAGGAGATGGAAGCTGTGGAAGGAACAAAAGAATTGAGTAAATTGTTGTCTTGAGGTGGGGAAGGTGCGATAATACACGGCACCATTCTCACCTGTCGCACTGACGTCACTTCTCACCTGTCGCACTGACGTCACCTCGCACACTGACGTCATCTCCCACCTGTCGCACTGACGTCATCTCTCACCTGTCGCACTGACGTTACTTCTCACCTGTCGCACGGACGTCAACCGTCGTACTGACGTCACCTGTCGCACAGGACGTCACCCGTCGCATTGACGTCACCTGTCGCACTGACGTTACTTCTCACCTGTCGCACGGACGTCGCCCGTCGCACTGACGTCACCCCTCGCACTGACGTCACCTCTTACCTCTCGCACTGACGTCTTCTCTTACCTCTCGCACTGACGTCACCTCTTACCTCTCGCGCTGACGTCGCCTCTTACCTATCATAGCACAAGCGTCATCCACCACACAGTGACATCTCTCATCTGACGTCACCAGCCACACAGAGCCTCCTCCCCCCCCACCACCACGCTGACATCACCAGGGAGGAATGTTCCTACTTGATGCGAGTTGCAGTATGTGTGTCCTAATAGACCAATGTCCTTGGTGAGGTGAATATACATCCCGCTAGATGAGTAACATGGAGGGAGGTGAGGTATGTGGTGTGTGTGTGTGTGTGTGTGTGTGTGTGTGTGTGGATACACGAGATAAACAGACCCACACCCCCACCAAGGTCTCCAGGCGAGGTGCTCTGGCCTAATTAACACAGCTTCAAAGAAAAAGAGAAAAAAAAATGCGTTCCGCTTCAAAGCAGGCAAGCAGGAGGAGGAGGAGGAGAATAAAGGCCCCCCCTGCTCTCTCTCTCTCTCTCTCTCTCTCTCTCTCTCTCTCTCTCTCTCTCTCTCTCTCTCTCTCTCTCTCTCTGCCGTCTCCCTCAACTCCCTGAGGCCACTTGCCGAATGGGAAAGGGGTGGGTGGGAAAAAAAAAAGAAAAAAAAAATACCTTGCAGGATTCATAAGACTGAGGGAAAATGTTTTTGGTATGGTAGAATACGTCATGCATCCCTGAATGTTTTGTTATTAAGGTAATAGTCAAGATAAACTTGAGCTCTGGACTTACCCTGATCTATATTATTCCTGTTGAAAACAAAAAAGTGTACAGCCATTTTTCTTTTCTCGCTCTATGAAAGCAGGCGTCACGTGGAGGGGTGTAATGGATATTGGTATTTTACGACAACATGACCAGGAAGTGATCAATGGTTGAGAAAGTAGCACGAGATACCACTATGTAATGGTAGGGAACAAGTGATGATCAAACCTAATTTTGAAGATGTGGGGAGTGTTGAGCTGAACATCCATGTCCACCGTGAGCTGATTCTACGCATCAGTAACGTCTTTGGTAAAAAAAAAAAAGAAAAAAAAATTATGTAGTACAGTTCAAATGAACTCGGAGACCTCTTTTAAGTTTTAAGTCCATTTTCTCTCGTTGGTAGCGCTAGCGCTGCTGTAAAGAAATTTTCGATGTAGACATTGTTGGAGCCTTTACGTGTCATAAAACATACACTTAATCTACCTGGAAGACGCCTCTTTCTTGAAGAGAACATGCTTAATTCTCGCAATATGTTCATGTATTTTTTCTTTCTTTTACGCTAGGAAGAAATTGGTTTGATAGCTCTTCTCCGCACTGATACCAATTGCGGGATATCTTTACCTAAACAAGGGACCCAGAACTGCACTGCATATTCGAGGTGGGGTTTAAGTAGACCTAGGTATTAGTGGCGAGATCACATCCTTCCTCCTTTTTCTTATGAAAAGTTTCTGTTCATAAATTCTAAGATTCTATTTGCTCTCTTGGCAGCATCTTTACTTGGAGAATTGGACGTTGTTGGAGAGGGCGACCCCTAGATCTCTCACACAAATGGTGTCCTTTATCTTGTGGCCCATCTATTTCATCATCGAATATTTTCTCTTTAGGTTTCCAACGTGTAAGAGCAGACATTTACTGACGTTAAATGGCATTTGCCATTTTCTCGACTATTTAGTGGTATTATCCATATTCCCTTGTAGTTTTTAGCCTATCTTCTTCCGTTCATATGGCATTGCTGATCTATGTGTCACCTGCACATTTGGACACTGGGCTATGTAGCCTCCACGTCAATAGCGTTAATGATGAAAAGTATAGGCCCAAATATGGCTCCTTGGAGAACCCCAGTAGTAATGGGTGACCACGGTAATCATTCCCCCCATTCATCACAGCTCTCTGCTTCCTACTAGTCACGTAACTAGGCTTATGTCTTGACTTCCTATGCCACCACCAATATACCCCAAGGCCTGGCCAATCCAAGGTGAAGCACTTTGACGAATTTTTTCTGGCATTTTAGTAATATCAATTCCCTTTGTCCCGTCGTGGGAACTGACTTGGTTGTGATTGAGATTCGAAGGAGGTTCATGTAGAGGACGAACGTGACGTTGTCATGATTTGAACCAATTTAGTTCATCCTATTATTCACCTCTCCTCCCCCACACCCACCTTACTAGCCTAGCCGAAATGGACTTGGCCTTGAGTTTATTTAGCAATATTTGTAGGATCATTTCAAAGTGGAGGCGTGTAAACAAGCCTCATTCAGAACAACTTGACCATTTGGTGTGATTATGTACACCCGACACATGTATATTAGCTTCAACGGGACGGGTTCATTGGATTTTAGTATGAACATTGTGACTGTGCTCGTCTCGGTAGGGTTGGTTATGTGTGGTGTCTCGGTAGGGTTGGTATGTGTGGTGTCTCGGTAGGGTTGGTAAGTGTGGATGCGAGACGCATTTCTTAATGATGGTGGAAGCTGCTTTGTATAATGATTACTCTCGACCTAACGGTGTTGTCATTATATATATTATCCCTGGGGATAGGGGAGAAATAATACTTCCCACGTATTCCCTGCGTGTCGTAGGAGGCGACTAAAAGGGTGAGGGAGCGGGAGGGCTGGAAATCCTCCCCTCCTGTTTTAGTTTTCCAAAAGGAGGAATAGAGAAAGGGGCCAAGTGAGGATATTCCCTTTAAGGTTCAGTCCTCTGTTCTTGACGCTACCTCGCTAAAACGGCAAATGGCGAGTATATATATATATATATATATATATATATATATATATATATATATATATATATATATATATATATAATATTTATTATACTTTGTCGCTGTCTCCCGCGTTAGCGAGGTAGCGCAAGGAAACACGTCAGAATGGCCCAACCCACCCACATACACATGTA
>NC_092230.1:7143648-7371148 GCF_036320965.1 Panulirus ornatus | reverse complement strand
AGAGATGGGAGAGAGGGAGGGAGAGATGAGAGAGAGGGAGGGAGAGATGGGAGAGAGGGAGGGAGAGATGGGAGAGAGGGAGGGAGAGATGGGAGAGAGGGAGGGAGAGATGGGAGAGAGGGAGGGAGAGATGGGAGAGAGGGAGGGAGAGATGGGAGAGAGGGAGGGAGAGATGGGAGAGAGGGAGGGAGAGATGGGAGAGAGGGAGGGAGAGATGGGAGAGAGGGAGGGAGAGATGGGAGAGAGGGAGGGAGAGATGGGAGAGAGGGAGGGAGAGGGAGGGAGAGATGGGAGAGAGGGAGGGAGAGATGGGAGAGAGGGAGGGAGAGATGGGAGAGAGGGAGGGAGAGATGAGAGAGAGGGAGGGAGAGATGGGTGAGTGAGTTTGGGGGGTGTGGTGGTGTAACATTGTATTTCGGGGGGGGGGGCGACACAGGGCCTTCGCCCCCTGACCCGAATTGGTCATGCAAAACTACCTCCCCTAGTTGACCACAAGCGGAGAAAGATAATGTTAAGCCACGGACAGACGGTCTGTGTGTGTGTGTGTGTGTGCGCGGACCATCGGGTCTGGGTCATTCAGCCTGGCATGGCCCGTGTTATGCATGGAGGCCCGTGTTCATGCAGCTGTGGAGGGAGAGGAGAAAAAAGGAAAGAAAAAAAGATGAAGGAAGTGAGAATGCAGAGGAAGGAAGGAAGGAAGGAAGGTCGCCACGGTCGAGGAGAGGGTAAAGAGCGGGTTGCGTCCTTGTGCCCCGCCGTTCTGTTCGCGACGCATGACGCACAGCGACGCTTGACGCGCAGCGACGCTTGACGCACAGCGACGACTGACGCACAGCGACGCTTGACGCACAGCGACGCATGGTGCACAGCGACGCTTGACGCACAGCGACGCATGGCGCACAGCGACGCATGACGCACAGCGACGACTGACGCACAGCGATGCATGACGCACAGCGACGCATGGCGCACAGCGACGCATGACGCACAGCGTTGTCGCAAGCTCTGCGATCATGCCCGCTGAGGCGAACGACTGCGCTCCTTTCCGTAGCTGGGTTGCGTTGGTCTCCTTCTCCCTCAACCTTCCCAGCAGACCCGTGCTTCACCTGGGGGTCCCAGCAGACCCCGTGCTTCACCTGGGGGTCCCAGCAGACCCCATGCTTCACCTGGGGTCCCAGCAGACCCCGTGCTTCACCTGGGGGTCCCAGCAGACCCCATGCTTCACCTGGGGGTCCCAGCAGACCCCATGCTTCTCCTGGGGGTCCCAGCAGACCCCGTGCTTCACCTGGGGTTCAACACGGGGCACACTGGTGGAGAAGCTGGGACATAGACGTCTGTCTATGTCTGTCTGTCTGTGTCATGCCCGGGTCCTGGGTGTGTGTGGGTGTGGTCTGTGTCATGCCCGGGTCCTGGGTGTTCCCGTGTGTGGGTGTGGTCTGTGTCATGCCCGGATCCTGGGTGTGTGTGGGTGTGGTCTGTGTCATGCCCGGGTCCTGGGTGTGTGTGGGTGTGGTCTGTGTCATGCCCGGGTCCTGGGTGTGTGTGGGTGTGGTCTGTGTCATGCCCGGGTCCTGGGTGTGTGTGGGTGTGGTCTGTGTCATGCCCGGGTCCTGGGTGTGTGTGGGTGTGGTCTGTGTCATGCCCGGGTCCTGGTGACTGTTTCTGGCAGCAGCTGGAGTGGTGGTGGAGGTGACCCCGGGGCGGGGCAGATGTGGTGACCCCGGGGCGGGGCAGATGTGGTGACCCCGGGGCGGGGGGCAGATGTGGTGACCCCGGGGCGGGGCAGATGTGGTGACCCCGGGGCGGGGGCAGATGTGATGACCCCGGGGCGGGGCCAGATGTGGTGACCTTGGGGCGGGGGGCAGATGTGATGACCCCGGGGCGGGGGCAGATGTGGTGACCCCGGGGCGGGGCAGATGTGGTGACCCCGGGGCGGGGTAGATGTGGTGACCCCGGGGCGGGGCAGATGTGGTGACCCCGGGGCGGGGCAGATGTGGTGACCCCGGGGCGGGGCAGATGTGGTGACCCCGGGGCGGGGCAGATGTGGTGACCCCGGGGCGGGGGCAGATGTGGTGACCCCGGGGCGGGGCAGATGTGGTGACCCCGGGGCGGGGGCAGATGTGGTGACCCCGGGGCGGGGGCAGATGTGGTGACCCCGGGGCGGGGCAGATGTGGTGACCCCGGGGCGGGGCCAGCTGTGCAACAAGTGACCTCCTCCCACCCTCCCGCTCCCCAGGATTTTAAGATGGCCACTGTGGCCAGGGTTTTATATATTTTTCAATTTTTATTACCGCTTCACTTTTCTCCTCGACACCTCCCCTCCATACTCTCTTTTTGTCTGTGTCCTCTCACGTTCCCTTCCCTGGCCCAGGTAGGTCTCTCTCTCTCTCTCTCTCTCTCTCTCTCTCTCTCTCTCTCCAGACCACCTGTTCCTCCGGCCGGTTTTGATGATGAGTCGTCTCGCGTCCCTGGCGGCTTCTGATGTAGTAACACAAGACCGGGCTTATCTTAGGGCCTCGGGCGTTGAACGAAAGGGTTTCGTAACTGTTCAATACGTGAGTAGCCCTTTGAGAGGTCATTTACATGCGACTGTGTCATTACTTGGCCACGAGAGGCGAGGGGTCAGCACCTGTAATGAACCAGTGGTGAAAACCAGGTAGGTAATTCCAGACTTGATGACAGAAGTGCGTCAAGGGAGACGGGTAATGTCTTGCGTACAGTCAGCCCTGGACATAGATGCGTCGCCCGTGTCTGTGCTGAGGAAGGGAGGAGAGAGGGGGTCGTGGGGTCTTCCTCCTGCGTCTCTTGTCTGTCTGCGTCTGGATCTTTGCCCGTGTTCTTAACGCTGGTGTGGGGACCACTTAAACGCCTCGTACGACTCTAGAAGGATTATCTGGTAGGCTGTAGTACGAGGCCTGGCTGTAAAGGGATCTGGTTGGGGTCGACAAGAGAGGAAATCGTCGAAGATGAAATCAAAGCAGAGATTCAGCAGAAATATATAGACGCTGTCTGATTCAACTCCGGTAGTGGCCTGGGCTGTGTTGTGGTCAGGAGTGAAGGTGAGGGCTCTTTGAGATGGCCAGCCTACTGCAGACCCCCATGTTCACTGCTGGAATATGTATTCTGAAATCAAAATACATATATATACTCCGGTTCTTGGCGGAACTTTGCGAGCCGTAGACGGATTTAACCCACCCCATCCAGTGGTGAGGGAAGATTCAAGAATGGCTTCCATTGGTAAGTCGTCACAACACCAAGTATATATTCTGGCAGTTTTTCCCCCCAGCTCATGTTGGCGTTCTGTAGGAGCGAACTGATTCGATAAGTCACTGAAGCAAAGGCGGGGCTGTAGTGGCCTGCTGGGTCGCTGCTCGATCTCCTCCAACCCACGCACAAGGCATATGAAACCCCCCCCCCCCAACCTCCCCACAGACGAGAGTGTGTGTGTCTGTCTTGGCGATAGATAAAGACAGGATGGGAGACAGAGGATCCACCGACCTTGCCGGAGAATGAGAGCAGACAGGGTGACTGAGTGTGTTTCTCCAAACGCCCAAACAGAAACGGTTCAGGCAAGGACACACACAACATTGACTCATGGGTGGGTTAATGGGACGAGACCAGCCCTCATGGGTGGGTTAATGGGACGAGACCAGCCCTCATGGGTGGGTTAATGGGACGAGACCAGCCCTCATGGGTGGGTTAATGGGACGAGACCAGCCCTCATGGGTGGGTTAATGGGACGAGACCAGCCCTCTCGGGTGGGGTTAATGGTACGAGACCAGCCCTCACTGTGTGAGGCGTCAGGTGCCAATAATAGTGGGCCATTGTTGTGGGAATATATCTATGTGTGGTTTTCTCAGTATCTAGAAGAATATTTTCAACCCCGTCCTTCCCCTTCCTCCCTTACATTCAGTTGTACTGGGGGTCAGACAGACTCTTTTGATTTTCGTGGTTTCCTGAAGTTAATTGACATTTAGGTATACTTTATTTTGAATGGATTT
Source organism: Panulirus ornatus (assembly GCF_036320965.1). Classification (NCBI taxonomy): domain Eukaryota; kingdom Metazoa; phylum Arthropoda; class Malacostraca; order Decapoda; family Palinuridae; genus Panulirus; species Panulirus ornatus. The sequence continues at coordinate 7,367,150 of NC_092230.1, read as the reverse complement.
TGATTGTCAATACAAATACTTTAGAATATTCAGAACCCATTGTTGTCCATACAAATACTTTAGAATATTCAGAATCCATTCTTTTAACTTTATGAAAATATATGAATAATTTTGATAGTTCATTTTTTTAATAGTTTTGTATCTAGAAAATTATTATACACAGCTGATGGCCTATAGCTGTTGACGTGGCTATTAGATAGGCTATTGAATCTGAAGGCTTAGGCTTTGGCTGATATAATTCCTTTGAAGATATAGATAATAGGGTATTGAATCTGAAGGCTTAGACTTTGGCTGATATAATTCCTTTGAAGTCATAGATAATAAGCTATTGAATCTGAAGGCTTAGGCTTTGGTTGATATAATTCCTTTGAAGTCATAGATAATAGGCTATTGAATCCTAAGGCTTAGGCTTTGGCTGATATAATTCCTTTGAAGTCATAGATAATAGGCTATTGAATCCTAAGGCTTAGGCTTTGGCAGATAGAATACCTTTGAAGTCCTTATACTTATCAGTCGACCTCTCTGTCTATCACCCTGAGTCTTTGAATCAATCATACTCCTCTGTATAATAGAAACAAAATACTGATCATGGGAAGGGAGGTCGCTGAAGGCCACAGAATTTATCGTCTGATTATATACCGTGTGTGTGTGTGTGTGTGTGTGTTGAGTCACGCCAGCCCCAAGCTCGCGTGTGGGGCTCGCTGAGCCAGTCCCCTCCCCAAAGTTGGCGAGGCATCAGCCCCTGTACAGAGCTGTGGTGGGGTCTGGCCTGGTGGTGAGTGAGTGTTTGGCTAGCCTGCTCGCCACGCACCATGTCATTCACGGACCTATATATGACTGTTGGGCCATTTACCCCCCTGAGCGTGAAGGTAATTTTCGTGATTCAGTCGACCCATTCGTGATTCAGTCGACCCATTCGTGATTTAGTCGACCCATTCGTGATTTAGTCGACCCTTTCGTGATTTAGTCGACCCATTCGTGATTTAGTCGACCCATTCGTGATTTAGTCGACCCTTTCGTGATTTAGTCGACCCTTTCGTGATTTAGTCGACCCCTTCGTGATTTAGTCGACCCTTTCGTGATATATCGACCCTTTCGTGATTTAGTCGACCATTTCGTGATTTAGTCGACCCTTTGGTGATTTAGTCGACCCTTTCGTGATTTAGTCGACCCTTTCGTGGTTTAGTCGACCCATTCGTGGTTTAGTCGACCCTTTCGTGATTTAGTCGACCCTTTCGTGGTTTAGTCGACTCATTGTTCGAAGCTGAAGTTATGGGATGTTAGATGATGACATGATGTTCATCTTGGTGTTCAAGGTCGTGAACATTAGATGATGTTCACGTTGGTGTTCAGCGTCGGGAATCATGTTGGTGTTCAAGGTCGTGAACATCACATGATGTTCATATCGGTGTTCAACATCGGGAACATCACTGGGAGTAACATACGTGAGAGATAACACTTATGGAAGTTCTCCTTGTCTCTCCCGACCCTTAGAACGAAGGGTGACCTCCGCTTCTCTGACAATTTGACTTTGATCCTTCAATACTGAGGTGTACATCTTCCCCCCGACGCTGAGTAAACATGACCTGGCTTGGTGTAGGTCAACGCATCTTCTTCCCCCCCCCCCCCCCAGCCTAACATCACCACAGTGACCCTTGACCTTCGCGATCTCCAGCCCAAACGCAAACCATTGTCTTTGACCTCCATAGGGGCAATAGACATGGCGTCTTCCATTGGGGGAGGTGACCTGTGTGTGTGTGTTGGTGGTGTTGTCGAGGAGGGAGGAGTCTTGATGTGGGGGAAGAGGAGGAGGAGGAGGAGGAAGTATCATGGTTGAGGTGGGTTGAGGTGGGTTAGATCCACGAGGCCAGCCACACCTGGCAGTGAAAGCGGGCGGCATCTGGCGCAGCCAACCCCTCCTGACGTAGCTTGGCTGGCCTCGCTCTGCTGGAGGGAGGGAGGGAGGAGGCGCGAGGAGGGAGGGAGGGAAGCTCGGGACCCATGGCTGGGGTGGACGTCACGGGAGCGGGAGGCAGGTGGGAACAGTGGCTGAGGAGGTAGGTGGGAACAGTGGCTGAGGAGGTAGGTGGGAACAGTGGCTGAGGAGGTAGGTGGGAACAGTGGCTGATGTGGTGGTTGGAGGGGCGCTACTGAGGTTGGGTTAATGGCATATTGCGTCCAAGTCTACCAGAACCCGGGGTCGTCTGGGAGCCGTTTTGATCCACTGAGCATCTCTCTACGACCCTTGGGTGGTATGACCTGGCGGCTTTTGACCTCGGTCCTTAAGGGTCAGGTGAAAAGGGTCAGGTCATCCTACTGTCTATACGAGACTTGTACGAGGAACCTACCATATTCGACCAGAGCGCCCTGACGCTATATACCCTATACTAGTGCCCATGGTGGCCCCTTGTACCAAGTGATGGGATTAAACTGGACATCCAAATGGAGGTCATAAGGTCACGTACCATAATTGACCTCAGAACGACCTCGTTAAACACTTATCTCAAAATCCCACGTCGAGATAACAGACGAAGTCTCTCATACTCCCCAAATCCGTAAATATATATATACATATAGAATGCAGTAATTGACCTATTTTCACGGAAGGAAATGTAACAAGACATGTAACGAGGCCTTCACAAAGTGTCATCTCATTAACATTGCCACTGATTGGGTGGCAGGTGACGACAGCGTGTGACCCCGCATGACCAAATGACCCTCGATGAAGAAGAAGAAATGTATTTGGTGACCCCACTCACCCTACAGCTGTACTTGTAGTGTTCATCCCCGACACCCACACTCGATGGTCAGAGGTAGCAGGTCAGAAGACAGCCAACTGTAATCATAGACGCCCTAACTTTGTCTCAACGAGAGGCGACATTTGGCTCCAATATTTCTTAATATCCTCACTGCCCGAAAGGCGCATTTCCACTCTGGACACGACGAAGATTATGGGCCCTTAAAGGCATCCAAACCCGTGTGCTGAGTGGGCGTCAGAGCTCGCACCTGTGTTTGCTCACTAATTCCGTTGCTGGTTAAGAACCAGAACTTTTCCCATTTCTTGGAAGGATGTGTTCGTACATCCCATCCCATCTCCAACCATTACGATTTCGGAGAATCTTGTGTAGTAGTCCATATGTCCAAAGCTTTTGACATTGTGTAGCATCGGGGTCTAATCTCTTAACTTCCTCTTTTGACTTCCCTCCCTCTCTTTGCTCCCTCATATCTAGCGTCCTCTCTGGCCGCTCTATATCCATGGTTCTTGGTAGATCAGCCTCTTCCTCTTACTCCATCAACAGTGGTGTCCCTCCCTCCTAAACTTTTTACCTTTTTGTCAACGATTTCCATTCTTCCACAAATACCCAAGTTGCATTCATACGCTGACGAGTCGACACTGCATTCCTCCACATCCTTCATTCCTGTTCCTTCTCCTCTCACTCGATCCACGTCTCGTCTCGACACAACTTCTCCAATAAACTCAGACTTGGACGGGATATTTCAGTGGGTTGGACGAAATCTAGTTGTTTAATGACTGTAACATCCACTCAGTCATGGAAACCCCACATTACAGGAATAGGTAAGTCTGCCTCCAAGAAACTGAGAGTCCTTTTTAGATGTCGGGATTTCGTTTATTCCAAACAACTGCTCCGTGTATGCAAAGCAGTATTCCTTGTATGGAATACTGCTCTCACATTTTGGGTGGTTCTAGCTCTTTATCTTCACTTATAAACTGCCTCAGGCTAACTCCAAACCTTGAAAGCTTGCCTTAGACCACAATGTTGGTACACTTTCCCTCTTCTATAGGTATTACTTTGGTTTTTGCTCCCGAGAACTGGCTGCTTGTGTGCCCCCCAACACCACCAGCTCGACCACGCAATACTCGGCAAGCTGCTGTCTCACATGATTTTTGTGTGGCCATTGGCAATTCAAGGGTGGGCCGTTTTGATAACTGTTTCTTTCCCTACACCCCCAAGCTTTGGAACTCTGTACCCTCTCATGTCTTTCCCAATAACTATGACCTGGCAGCACATTTTAAAAGACAGGTTTTTCACTTCTTCCAAAGTTCGTCAATACTTTCCCATGTTTCTTCTTCTTCTTCTTCTTCTTCTTCTTCTTCTTCTTCTTCTTCTTCTTCCCTTTCATCAACCTCTCTACATTTCAGTTAAGGCCCGGCCTTGATGTGAACTCTTGTCCATGACTGGAACCTACAGTGTTGAGAATGTAAACATGTAGTTCGTCTTGTACGCAACGCCCCAACGATCTTAATTTACTTTGCTCCAGTTCCTGAGTGTACTTTACCCACTATCCCCTCATACTACTGTCCTCTACACTCTCTAATTACCATCCCCCACTATCCTCGCACACTATCCTCCAGTTCCTGTCCTTTTAACGACCCCACTATCCTTCCCATCTGTAATGCTCCGTGGATTACACAGTTCCTGTAACAGATCTGTAATTTAGCTGACTGACGTCTCAAATAACATCATCCAGACAGCTTTACTTAATGTAACGTGCATGGCTTGAGTAATGTTCGTATAAACATTATTTGCAGCTTATTCTCAAGACGGGAGTAATGTATATATATACTTGGCGGTGCGTGCGCGTTCCTGAAATTATCACGGGACCTGGGCTGGAGTTTGGACAGGGGGAGGGGTTATGGCGCCGCCCTCCCGCCGAAAATTAGGAAATAGCAGAGGAAGCAAAAGGCGATATATATATATATATATATATATATATATATATATATATATATATATATATGTATATATATATATATATATATATATATATATACGTGGACATATCGCCGACTTCATAATTATACGTAGTTATTATGTTGTTTATTTTGGGTTGACTTTGAGCGTATATATATATATATATATATATATATATATATATATATATATATATATATATATATATATATATACGTGTTTTTTTTTTCCAAAAGAAGGAACAGAGAAGGGGGCCAGGTGAGGATATTCCCTCTAAGGCCCAGTCCTCTGTTCTTAACGCTACCTCGCTAATGCGGGAAATGGCGAATAGTATGAAAAAGAAAAAAAAAAAAAAAAAAAAAAAAAAATATATATATATATATATATATATATATATATATATATATATATATATATCCTTTATTTCATACTATTCGCCATTTCCCGCGATAGCAAGGTAAATGGACGGAAAAGAGTTCAAAGAGTTCACTCTCGTGGAGGACCTTATCACTGAAGAGTTCATCATTTCCCTGCTACTGTTTGGGGCGCAGCCTGGAGGTTGTAGGAGTCTCGTGAAATGGTACTTAGGATAATGATAATAATAATAGTAATAATGATAATGATGATAATGATAATGATAATAACAATCAGTGGTAATAGTGATAATTATTATTATTATTATTATTATTATTATTATTATTATTATTATTATTATTATTATTGATATTATTATTATTAATTATTATTTATTGTTATTATTATAATTATTATCATCATTATTTTATTATTATTATTATCATTATTATTATCATTTATTGTTATTATTATCATTATTATAATGATAATTATTATTATCTATTATTATTATTGTTACGTAAATTGATAATAAGTATGATGATAGTAGCATTAATAACAGTAATAATGTCACGTTATCCTGATCTTATATATTATAATTAACTCTATAGAACGCTCAAGAATAGATTAAACTGTGATAACTGGTATCAAACACCATTTAGATATATTTAGAATTGCTCGTAAATGAATAAATGAATTTGTTCCTGTGTGAATTATTCCTTGATATATGTACAAGATAACCCCAGGATATATGTACAAGATAACTCCAGGATATATGTACAAGATAACCCCAGGATATATGTACAAGATAACCCCAGGATATATGTACAAGATAAACCCAGGATATATGTACAAGATAACCCCAGGATATATGTACAAGATAACCCCAGGATATATGTACAAGATAACCCCAGGTTATATGTACAAGATAACCCCAGGTTATATGTACAAGATAACCCCAGGTTATATGTACAAGATAACCCATGGTTATATGTACAAGATAACCCCAGGATATATGTACAAGATAACCCCAGGATATATGTACAAGATAACCCCAGGATATATGTACAAGATAACCCCAGGATATATGTACAAGATAACCCCAGGATATATGTACAAGATAATCCCAGGATATATGTACAAGATAACCCCAGGATATATGTACAAGATAACCCCAGGATATATGTACAAGATAACCCCAGGATATATGTACAAGATAACCGCAGGATATATGTACAAGATAACCCCAGGATATATGTACAAGATAACCCCAGGATATATGTACAAGATAACCCCAGGATATATGTACAAGATAACCCTAGGTTATATGTACAAGATAACCCCAGGATATATGTACAAGATAACCCCAGGATATATGTACAAGATAACCCTAGGTTATATGTACAAGATAACCTCCTTGAGGGAAGATGTAGCGACCCATGAGTATCATAAGATAACCTTGCCCTTTGACCTTGTCCTTACAGGTCGGGGTCACAGACAAGGTCATAGTTAGGGCGTATTGTACCACTGTGCCCAAGGGGTCATATACCCGTTTAGTGAAGAAATTAACCAGTTAAGGTATAATTGCCGCGGTATATCGATGTATATGTTGTGTATAATGTAGCAGAGGTATGCTACGTAGACTGTGTCGTGGGTTTTCGCGTAGATAATGAATTAGATTACGAAATATATTGCTTAAAGGGACGCGTTCGTTGTGTGTGTGTGTGTGTGTGTGTGTGCCGTAGATGTGTTTTTTTAAGACGCTTGTGTTTCGTACAAACAATAATGCTGTTATTTAATATAAACTTTTATATATCCAAATGGTAACGAGAATATTACATGAATTATTAGTCTTCGTAGCCAAGAATAGGAGCGACTGAGAGAGAGATGGCGTTGGTGGGAGTGAGAGAAAAAGACCAGTAATTTCAAGTTTGATCTCTGTTCATATCTGCCTCTATCCAAATAGAAGCGCAGATCTGCGCAGCGCCCACCACCTGGCTTGGGGTTATGGTGTCCCTGAATATGCTAGAAGACGTGTGTTAGCCGAGGCGAAAGTACAAGAAGAAGAAGGAGGAGTTAGGAGGAAGTTGAAGCTAAATATGGAACACGGAGCGGTTGGCGCGTGCGTGCGTGCGCGCTCTCCTCCCAGCCACCTGGGGGTGACGTCACATCGGTTCCGTTACTAAAACCTTCAGACATTTCTTCCTCTATGGTCACTTTCCTCTCCATTATCATCCAGTTATCTGTAGTTATTGTAATTATCGTTTCCGCAGTCCATAAATGGGTATGTAAGTCTGTAAGTGTGGTGTAGATAATTTTCTATCACTTTTCATTCATTCATTCCTGCATTCTTCTGTTTGACTTTTCTCTCTCTTGTTCTCTGTTCATTCGTTTATTGATTCATTGTAGAATAACCTGTTTTCTTTCACTCTTCATTCCTTAATTCATTTCTTTATTCACATACCTTCATATACTTCATTTTTTTCGTTCACTCTCATTCATATCTTCTGAATTCACCTTCCTTCATTTATTCATTTCATTATCCTCCTTTCATTCATTCATTCATTCATTTCTCCACCATTGATTAATACACAATTCACTTTCATTCATCCAGGAACCTTGTTTACAATGAGGCTTTTAGAAGGTCCAGTTTCTCTCTCTCTCTCTCTCTCTCTCTCTCTCTCTCTCTCTCTCTCTCTCTCTCTCTTCTCTCTCTCTCTCTCTCTGGGAGTGAAAGGCTCTTCGTAATTTAGGCCGGTCAAATACATTCTCCTCAGCTGTTTATGTCCGACTCCACTTTCTTTGTGTGTTTTTGTTGGACCTCTTTTTTGTTGTTGTTGTTGTTGCGCGCGCGTGTGCGTGTGTGTATGTGTTTGTGAGGAATAATGTACTTGTTGTGCGTATGTTGTTTTGAAAGTTTTCATGTTCGTGTAGATTTTGTTGTTTAGTGTGTGTGTGTGTGTGTGTGTGTGTGTGTGTGTGTGTGTAGCTATAGACCATTTGGTTCGCTAGTAAACAAAGATTAATACACACACACACACACACACACACACACACACACACACACTATGCAGTTAGCATTAATATTGAGCTGGTCTGATGTGTGATGACTCCATTCTAAGAGATGGGAAGGTTATGGGAAGAAGGGAAAGATGAAAATGAAAAAAAGAGGAGGAAGGGAATCCCACACCGTGGCTGTAAGGGAGGAATGGCAAAACAACGGCCCATCCTCGTGTGGTTAGTCTACATAAAAACTATGGGAAGCTTTTTTTTTTTTTTCCCCAGTCGCGGACCCAAATTTAAGGGGGATATGAAGTAGGCAGACAGCTAACTAGAGATCTGTCGCAAGAACGAGCCTTGGAGACACGAGAATTGGTAACATGGAGTGAAAATGAGTGGAAATGTCTACTCCAAAATAGACAGACACATACGGTACGTCTGCGCCATGGTGTTTTGTTAGCATTCACGGGATGTGGTTATGCCAGACATGAGTGTGTTACTGGAGGGTTAGTAGATTGTAGCCTTTTGGAGCGCTGATGGCGGGGAAAGAGTGAATTAGAGGAAGGGGAGGATAAGGTTAGAAATGGCGTTTTTTTGCTTTATGTTAATTTTGACCCGGTTTATTGCTACCGTCTTTTGAGATGGTGTGATTTAAGGAAGAGAAGGTGGTTACTGTGAGGAGATAGTCAGAGTGGCTGGTTGGACAAGACCTGGTCGTATCCTAGTATGAAGTAGCTGGTAGATCTACACAAAACTGGTCGTATCCTAGTATGAAGTAGCTGGTAGATCTACACAAAACTGGTCGTATCCTAGTATGAATAGTTGGTAGATCTCCACAAAACTGGTCGTATCCTAGTATGAAGTAGTTGGTAGATCTCCACACAACTGGTCATATCCTAGTCTGAATAGCTGGTAGAACAAAACTGGTCGTATCCTAGTATGAAGTAGCTGGTAGATCTACACAAAACTGGTTGTATCCTAGTCTGAATAGCTGGTAGAACAAAACTGGTCGTATCCTAGTATGAAGTAGCTGGTAGATCTCCACCAGACTGGTCGTATCCTAGTATGAAGTAGCTGGTAGATCTCCACCAGACTGGTCGTATCCTAGTTATCATTCGTGTGTGTTTACTGACTATGGTTCCCTGTGGTAATATCTTGCCACAGCTTCGCCGTAACGGGTATTTCTGGTCTTTCAACCCTTTTCTTTCCGGCGTATTTATTTCCAAATTCCCTCCCTCTATTTCCATTTCCCTCCAAAATTTTTGAATAACTATAAGCGTGAGCTTTATTTCATGTGGGTCCAGTACACACTTCTTCCAGGAAGAAGTGTTGAACTATGTCATCTTTGATCTGGCGTCACATTTACCGTAACCCGCTGCTCAAGACTGGTTTCTGAAGTGCTTTTCGCAAAAGGTCGTGTTCGTTCAGTTCTCAAGCCAACGACATGTGTTATACAGCGGATCGAACCCCGGTTTCTGTGAACATATGCAATGTGGAGGTGGCCGGGGGCCCCCCAACCCTCATTTTCTTTTTTTTTTTTCAGTTCTCTCTTGAACAAAATTGATCCAAGTCTCATTAAAAGCAAAACTGACCCAAGTCTTATTATGTCAGGGAGCAAAATACTGACAGATCCCCTATTCAAGGACTCGCTCAGTTGCAAGTTGTTGCAACAGTATTGCTTAACAACCCCTTTTTCCCCCATACTATGATAGGTAATTGAAGGCAAAATATCTAGAGAAGCCAAAATATCTAGAAAAAAATATCAAAAAATATCATTTTCAATTATACGATGCGTACGATCCATTTTCCCATTATTTCAAATTCGCATTTTGGATCTATATAAACAGATATTCCTCAATATCTTTTTTTTTTCTTTTCCTTTTTACGAGCATGACCAAGTTTCCCATGTCTAGTTTGAGCGTCGTTTCCCCCTCGCTCGAACGCCTTACGAACGTCCATTCGTTCCATCAATTCTTCGTGAGGTGCTCGCCACTTGAGCCGTCGTTGGCTCTTTCGAAAACGAAGACTTTAAATGTCTTTAAAATGTCATTTGAGACAACTTGTACGTGGAAGAAACGCAATGTTCTTTGAAAAATATGAATGTCACACTGTGTTTAATGGGTAATACTAGCCCCCTCCCCCATGACGTGGATGGATGCAGGTGAAAGAAAATGTAATCTGGGTTGTGTGGGAGGGAGGGTGACGCGCCACACACCGCATTTTCTTTCTCCTGACGGAGGAAGGGAAGCTGCTCCTCCTGCTGGTGGTGGTGGTGCCTTGTGGCGACGCGTCCCCCATCGCCATGCCTTCCTGGAAACCTTCTTTCTTCTATACTTGTTTCTACTTACTTCTATACTTCCTCATCTTTACTCTCTCTCTCTCTCTCTCTCTCTCTCTCTCTCTCTCTCTCTCTCTCTCTCTCTCTCTCTCTATATATATATATATATATATATATATATATATATATATATATATATATATATATATATATACGCTTATGATATTCCCCCCCGCCCCTACCCTACCAGTACTTGGTCGCCGTTTCTTGCATTAGTGTGGTAGCGCCGGGAACAAAGGAAGGAAGGGCCGCCCGCATTCGCTCTCCCGGTCAATGGCCATTGTACCCAGACTCAAAAAGATCTCATCTATGATTGGCTACAGACACAGTTTAAGATCATCATTCGAGGTTCATCTTGTACAGTCATTTGATAATTTAAGGAAAAGTAGTGACATTATTTCGTTTTCCATGAGACTGACTCGTTAGTTACTTGTCCACTGGGGCACAAAACGAGTGAATTAACGAGAGGTTCACACACACACACACACACACACACACACACACACACACACACCATTGTCGATACAAGGCTTTTGTTGAAAAGGCATCATCACCCAGTGTTGTTCGTTCTTGCCAAATTTCGGTTCACACAATAACCCAACAGTTACAGAATTTTAAATGTGACACAGTTAACACACACGGACGACGAGCTAATAATATATATATATATATATATATATATATATATATATATATATATATATATATATTATCCCTGGGGATAGGGGAGAAAGAATACTTCCCACGTATTCCCTGCGTGTCGTAGAAGGCGACTAAAAGGGAAGGGAGCGGGGGGCTGGAAATCCTCCCCTCTCATTATTTTTTTTTTTAATTTTCCAAAAGAAGGAACAGAGAAGGGGGCCAGGTGAGGATATTCCCTCAAAGGCCCAGTCCTCTGTTCTTAACGCTACCTCGCTAACGCGGGAAATGGCCAATAGTTTGAAAGGAAAGAGAAAAGAAATATATATATATATATATATATATATATATATATATATATATATATATATATATATATATATATATATATATCTCCAGACCATATTCTACGCCGGTGTGTGTGGAAATGAAGTGACATTGAGGGTAAGATGGAGAATTTGCCTGAAACACACACACACACACACACACACACACACGCCTCGAGCGGCCAAGAAGGTATAAAAAAAAAATCCATTTTCCAGATACCTAGTGACAGCATTAGGATCCTGTTCCTCCATCAAGAAACAGAATATTGAAATTGAATCGAATCTCGTTTTCATTTTACTGTTATGAACGTGACGAGTGTCCAGGTAATATTTCATTTATTGAACCTTTTGTTCCTGGAAGGTGTTCGTATATATTGTTTGTATCTATTCTCCTCGTATTTTGGTATGTTATTAACTTAATTTTTGTCTAATATTAACGTTTGCTCATTGCGTAATGTAAATCGTCGAAGTCGTGGAAACTGTGGTGTGATAATGGTCTACTCCCAGTACGCAGTTGTGCCAAAAAAGGATTGAGCGTATATACGCTATTAGCATAATTTGTATGAATTATGTACTTGTGTATATATGTATATGTCTGTGTGTGTATATATATATGTGTACATTGAGATGTATAGGTATGTATATTTGCGTGTGTGGACGTGTATGTATATACATGTGTATGGGGGTGGGTTGGGCCATTTCTTTCGACTGTTTCCTTGCGCTACCTCGCAAACGCGGGAGACAGCGACAAAGCAAAATAGATAATAAATATATATATATATATATATATATATATATATATATATATATATATATATATATATAGGCATGCGAACATTACAACTTATAGACTCTTGTCGGCAACATAACTCAAAGGTCACCTTTGTATGACCCAGTTTTCTCATTATGAAGGAAACTGTCTCATTTCCGAGTCCCGCACCAGCCAGGGGGAGGTGGGGGTTTTTTTTGGCCAGGGTCGACAGCATTTTCTCTACAACCCACCGCCCTGTGAGGTGAAGGTATCATGACTTTCAGATCTTCATGCTACGAAAGGCCGACCGACCGACGCTTGGGGGGTAGCTAGATGGCGCCATCTTACGGCAGATAAGTTAATCAACCACTATTCCTGGGTCTCCTCCTACACGCCCACTGTATCTTTAGGAATATTTTGAACCGTTGGGGTAGTGATGTAGGAAGTGTGTCTCTGTACCAGTGTGATATAGGTGGGGGGTTAGCTTTGATAACAGCTGTAACACTCGCCCTCTTCCTCCTACCACTCTACTTTGGGTTATGTTCCTCTTTGTCAGCCACTATGGCAAGACAGACCCCAAACTTTTCAAACTTGGAATGATGAGTGTTGTGGGAACTGGACCCTACTCCTCACAACATTAAATAACATATTGGTTAGTCCTGGGGTATTATATAAGTGTTGTGGGAATTGGGTACAACGCTAGACAATATATGGGTTAGTCCAACGTATTTTCTGGTCTATTTTGCCTCTCCATATTTTATTTTCTAATTATTTTTCTTACTTTTGGTCGTGTAAATTGTGTATATATACATATATATTTTTTTAGGCAAATGACAGCTGCCTATTTGACTGCTACACAATGATTATATAAGTTTAGTACATGAATAAATTGGATGTATGTTAAGATATCAGATTGGGACTTGGGGAAGCCAAAAGAATTGGCAAACGACAGAGGGATGAAGAAGAAAAAAAAACAGGCTCAAGTATGGCGTTCCTCTCTCACTTCGAATCACAATTTTGAACCTAATTCGTCGACTGAGGATTGGTCATGTTTACATAGGGTCAAGCTAAAGAAGACGTGCTCTAGTTTGTGACACCAACAGCTGCCATATTACCATAGAACATCAACATACTGACGGAATGCTAAAAATATGCTAAGTCTTCTGAAAGTTCAAGAGTTAATGTAAGTTACTGTATTAATGGATCTCATAAAGGAAGGCAGGGGATTTGATTTCTCTACAAATATGTTTACGTAAGATTTAGCATACCCTAGAGTTCAAAGGAAGCTAAACTACATATATATATATATATATATATATATATATATATATATATATATATATATATATATATATATATATATATATTCCTATGAGTCCACGGGGAAAATGAAACACGATAAGTTCCCAAGTGCACTTTCGTGTAATAATCACATCATCAGGGGAGACACAAGAGAGAAATATAACAGTCAGTTGATATACATCGAAGAGACGAAGCTAGGACGCCATTTGGTAAACATGTGATTGTCCAAAACGATGTGTTTCTCTTTGAAACGACCCCATGGAATGTGTATTAGGTCTTCATCAAGTACGGTAGAAGGTTCCTGAAAAGGAAATCCATTTTGATTGCGATCGCTTGAGCGGGAAGGCAAACTGAGCTGTGGTTACGAGCATGGCTGAAGGTTGTCTTAGCTAGTACTACATAAGGACGACACAGCAGTTAATACGGCCATTTTCCCCCCCTTTTCTTCAACTACCTATATTCATTGGCCGCCCTAAACATGATTATCACAAACCCAAATTGTGGTTAGGTTATATCATTGTCACAGCTCTGGGTTTTGAACCAGGGGAAATTAGAACGTAAAATGTCTGTTTGTTTATATTTCTGGCTAGGTTAAGTAGCTTATTTTTGTTCTATTGAACCAGGGAGATTAGAACGTAAATGTCAGGTTTGGGTTTATATTTCTGCTTAGGTTAAATAGCTTATTTTTGTTCTACAATATTCTGGTCTACTTTGGGGTGCAAAATGTCTGCTGGTGAGTGGGCCTTTTCTAATTCCTGTGCCCAATTTAGCCCTTCTTTAGCCTAACTGTCGTGGCCGAAGTCATGTGTGATTTTAATACAAAATAGAGGATCAGTCATGTATCTTGAAGAAGATCAGGATCGATAAACTTAATTAGCGATGAATCATTGAAGATTCGTCTATGAATATCGTGGGATGACAACGGTACGAAAGTCCCCATCAGGCAACTGTTGGCCAAGCGGCCTGTGAGGGTACGATAATTGTCAGCATTGGAACCCCGCCTGGCCCATCCCCATTACTGACCTTGACCTCGCTACTCCATGAGCCCCTCCCCCTCACCCCCCTTGCATCATTTCTTCTTAACCACCAGTTCTCTAGGTCTTCTGTTGGATATATTGAGACCATTTAAAGTTGCCAATTTCTTATATTCACCACCTGGACCCATTATCTCTCTCTCTCTCTCTCTCTCTCTCTCTCTCTCTCTCTCTCTCTCTCTCTCTCTCTCTCTCTCTCTCTCTCTCTCTCTCTCTCTCTCTCTCTCTCTCTCTCTTTTTACATGGCCTTGAGCCAGCCAGTTTAATCAGATCTCTTCCTACAAATGTCAAGGACAGGTCGTAATTATTATTATTTTTTTCCTACCATTTGATTAGTGTTTTTTGTATAGGTTTGTGTGTGTGTGTGTGTGTTACAGTGAGAGAATTTTGCACATGTTACTCCATATGTACACACACACACACATACACACACCAGTTTGAGAGTGTACGTTCGTGGACAGAATGACAGCAGTCCACATGAGTGGGTGGTGCCACCTGGGTAAGAGGAGTGCCACTCTACAAGGCTACATTTATATTTATAATTTATGATCGTACGAGACAATAATTGAATACGGAAATCGTCTTGATGTACTGGTAAAATTGCAGATGATTTTGTTCATGCATTTTCCCCCCCATTGTCAGGGAGACAATGATTCATGTCTTTTAATTTTAAGAAAAATGGAAGACAGAATTCTTCTTTGTATTATCATAAATGGCAGGTTATTTTGTTAATGCCTTTTTTCTTTTTTTTATTTCCAGGAGACATCAGGACCACGCTACTACAAGGTTCATCTTTCAATGTCACTTGGCACTTAGCCTATCCACATAAGGTTAGTCCCGGCTCAAACTTGTACCTAGTGTTCTAGACACCTGTTGGTGTGTTCTTCTGTACCTTGTGTTCTAGACACCTGTTGGTGTGTTCTTCTGTACCTAGTGTTCTAGACACCTGTTGGTGTGTTCTTCTGTACCTAGTGTTCTAGACACCTGTTGGTGTGTTCTTCTGTACCTAGTGTTCTAGACACCTGTTGGTGTGTTCTTCTGTACTAGTGTTCTAGGACACCTGTTGGTGTGTTCTTCTGTACCTTGTGTTCTAGGGACACCTGTTGGTGGTGTTCTGTACCTAGTGTTCTAGACACCTGTTGGTGTGTTCTGTACCCTAGTGTTTAGACCACCTGTTTGGTGTGTTCTTCTGTACCTTGTGTTCTAGACACCTGTTGGTGTGTTCTGTACCTAGTGTTCTAGACACCTGTTGGGTGTGTTCTGTACCTAGTGTTCTAGGACACTGTTGGTGTGTTCTTCTGTACCTAGTGTTCTAGACACCTGTTGGTGTTGTTCTTTTGTACCTAGTGTTCTAGACACCTGTTGGTGTGTTCTTCTGTACCTAGTGTTCTAGACACCTGTTGGTGTGTTCTTCTGTACCTAGTGTTCTAGACACCTGTTGGTGTGTTCTTCTGTACCTAGTGTTCTAGACACCTGTTGGTGTGTTCTTCTGTACCTTGTGTTCTAGACACCTGTTGGAGTGTTCTTCTATACCTAGTGTTCTAGACACCTGTTGGTGTGTTCTTCTGTACCTAGTGTTCTAGACACCTGTTGGTGTGTTCTTCTGTACCTAGTGTTCTAGAAACCTGTTGGTGTGTTCTTCTGTACCTAGTGTTCTAGACACATGTTGGTGTGTTCTTCTGTACCTAGTGTTCTAGACACTGTTGGTGTGTTTTGCTGTACCTAGTGTTCTAGACACCTGTTGGTGTGTTCTTCTGTACCTAGTGTTCTAGAAACCTGTTGGTGTGTTCTTCTGTACCTAGTGTTCTAGACACATGTTGGTGTGTTCTTCTGTACCTAGTGTTCTAGACAATTGTTGGTGTGTTCTGTACCTAGTGTTCTAGCCACCTGTTGGTGTGTTCTTCTGTACCTAGTGTTCTAGACACCTATTGGTGTGTTCTTCTGTACCTAGTGTTCTAGAAACCTGTTGGTGTGTTCTTCTGTCACAACAGATGATAGAATGAGATTTAACATTGCACTTTACAGTGCTCATAGATTTTTGAAATAGATATATATAAAAACCTATGACATTGCACTGCAACTTGATCATACTTTTTTTTTTTAATTTTCCAAAAGAAGGAACAGAGAAGTGAGCCAGGTGAGGATATTCCCTCAAAGGCCCAGTCCTCTGTTCTTAACGCTATCTTGCTAATGCGGGAAATGGCGAATAGTACGAAAGATATATATATATATATATATATATATATATATATATATATATATATATATATATATATATATATATATATATATATATCTTTCAAACTATTCGCCATTTCCCGCGTTAGCAAGGTAGCGTTAACAACAGAGGACTGAGCCTCTGAGGGAATATCCTCACCTGGCCCCCTTCTCTGTTCCTTCTTTTGGAAAAAAACAAAAAAAAAAAAAGATGGGAGGATTTCCAGCCCCCCCGCTCCCTCCCCTTTTAGTCGCCTTCTACGACACGCAGGGAATACGTGGGAAGTATTCTTTCTCCCCTATCCCATATATATATATATATATATATATATATATATATATATATATATATATATATCATTTATTCATATTGCTTTGTCGCTGTCTCCCGCGTTTGCGAGGTAGCGCAAGGAAACAGATGAAAGAAATGGCCCAACCCACCCCCATACACATGTATATACATACACGTCCACACACGCAAATATACATACCCATACATCTCAATGTACACATATATATACACACACAGACACATACATATATACACATGCACACAATTCACACTGCCTTTATTCATTCCCATCGCCACCTCGCCACACATGGAATACCATCCCTCTCCCCCCTCGT
Source organism: Panulirus ornatus (assembly GCF_036320965.1). NCBI lineage: Eukaryota > Metazoa > Arthropoda > Malacostraca > Decapoda > Palinuridae > Panulirus > Panulirus ornatus. Next base: position 7,349,847 of record NC_092230.1, on the reverse strand, counting down.
GTATGCGGGGTAGCGCTAGGAAAAGACAACAAAGGCCTCATTCGTTCACACTCAGTCTCTAGCTGTCATGCAATAATGCCCGAAACCACAGCTCCCTTTCCACATCCAGGCCCCACACAACTTTCCATGGTTTACCCCAGACGCTTCACATGCCCTGATTCAATCCATTGACAGCACGTCGACCCCGGTATACCACATCGATCCAATTCACTCTCTTCCTTGCCCGCCTTTCACCCTCCTGCATGTTCAGGCCTCGATCACTCAAAATCTTTTTCACTCCATCTTTCCACCTCCAGTTTGGTCTCCCACTTCCCCTCGTTCCCTCCACCTCCGACACATATATCCTTTTGGTCAATCTTTCCTCACTCATTCTCTCGATGTGACCAAACCATTTCAAAACTCCCTCCTCTGCTCTCTCAACCACGCTCTTTTTATTTCCACACATCTCTCTTACCATTACATTACTTACTCAATCAAACCACCTCACACCACATATTGTCCTCAAACATCTCATTTCCAGCACATCCACCCTTCTGCGCACAACTCTATCCATAGCCCACGCCTCGCAGCCATACAACATTGTTGGAACCACTATTCCTTCAAACATAGCCATTTTTGCTTTCCGAGATAATGTTCTCGACTTCCACACATTCTTCAAGGCTCCCAGAATTTTCGCCCCCTCCCCCACCCTATGATTTACTTCCGCTTTCATAGTTCCATCCGCTGCCAGATCCACTCCCAGATATCTAAAACACTTTACTTCCTCCAGTTTTTCTCCATTCAAACTTACCTCCCAATTGACTTGACCCTCAACCCTACTGTACCTAATAACCTTGCTCTTATTCACATTTACTCTTAACTTTCTTCTTTCACACACTTTACCAAACTCAGTCACCAGCTTCTGCAGTTTCTCACCTGAATCAGCCACCAGTGCTGTATCATCAGCGAACAACAACTGACTCACTTCCCAAGCTCTCTCATCCCCAACAGACTGCATACTTGCCCCTCTTTCCAAAACTCTTGCATTCACCTCCCTAACAACCCCATCCATAAACAAATTAAACAACCATGGAGACATCACACACCCCTGCCGCAAACCTACATTCACTGAAAACCAATCACTTTCCTCTCTTCCTACACGTACACATGCCTTACATCCTCGATAAAAACTTTTCACTGCTTCTAACAACTTGCCTCCCACACCATATATTCTTAGTACCTTCCACGGAGCATCTCTATCAACTCTATCATATGCCTTCTCCAGATCCATTAGTGCTACATACAAATCCATTTGCTTTTCTAAGTATTTATCATACATTCTTCAAAGCAAACACCTGATCCACACATCCTCTACCACTTCTGAACCACACTGCTCTTCCCCAATCTGATGATCTGTACATGCCTTCACCCTCTCAATCAATACCCTCCCATATAATTTACCAGGAATACTCAACAAACTTATACCTCTGTAATTTGAGCACTCACTCTTATCCCCTTTGCCTTTGTACAATGGCACTATGCACGCATTCCGCCAATCCTCAGGCACCTCACCATGAATCATACATACATTAAATAACCTTATCAACCAGTCAACAATACAGTCACGCCCTTTTTTAATAAATTCCACTGCAATACCATCCAAACCTGCTGCCTTGCCGGCTTCCATCTTCCGCAAAGCTTTTACTACCTCTTCTCTGTTTACCAAATCATTTTCCCTAACCCTCTCACTTTGCACACCACCTCGACTAAAACACCCTATATCTGCCACTCTATCATCAAACACATTCAACAAACCTTCAAAATACTCACTCCATCTCCTTCTCACATCACCACTACTTGTTATCACCTCCCCATTAGCCCCCTTCACTGAAGTTCCCATTTGCTCCCTTGTCTTACGCACTTTATTTACTTCCTTCCAGAACATATTTTTATTCTCCCTAAAATTTAATGATACTCTCTCACCCCAACTCTCATTTGCCCTCTTTTTCACCACTTGCACCTTTCTCTTGACCTCCTGTCTTGACCTCCTGTCTCTTTCTTTTATACATCTCCCACTCATTTGCATTTTTTCCCTGCAAAAATCGTCCAAATGCCTCTCTCTTCTCTTTCACTAATAATCTTAGTTCTTCATCCCACCACTCACTACCCTTTCTAATCAACCCACCTCCCACGCTTCTCATGCCACAAGCATCTTTTGCGCAAGCCATCACTGCTTCCCTAAATACATCCCATTCCACCCCCACTCCCCTTACTTCCATTGTTCTCACCTTTTTCCATTCTGTACTCAGTCTCTCCTGGTACTTCCTCACACAGTCTCCTTCCAAGCTCACTTACTCTCACCACCCTCTTCACCCCAACATTCTCTCTTCTTTTCTGAAAACCCATACAAATCTTCACCTTCGCCTCCACAAGATAATGATCAGACATCCCTCCATTTGCACCTCTCAGCACATTAACATCTAAAAGTCTCTCTTTCGCGCGTCTGTCAATTAACACGTAATCCAGAAAACGCTCTCTGGCCATCTCTCCTACTTACATACGTATACTTATGTTTATCTCGCTTTTTAAACCAGGTATTCCTAATCACCAGTCTTTTTCAACACATAAATCTACAAGCTCTTCACCATTTCCATTTACAACATTGAACACCCCATGTATACCAATTTTCCCTCACTTGCCACATTACTCACCTTTGCATTCAAATCACCCATCACTATAACCCGGTCTTGTGCATCAAAACCACTAACACACTCATTCAGCTGCTCCCCAAACACTTGCCTCTCATGATCTTTCTTCTCATGCCCAGGTGCATATGCACCAATAATCACCCATCTCTCTCCATCAGCTTTCAGTTTTACCCATATTAATCTAGAATTTACTTTCTTACATTCTATCACATACTCCCACAACTCCTGTTCCAGGAGTAGCGCTATTCCTTCCCTTGCTCTTGTCCTCTCACTAACCCCTGACTTTAATCCCAAGACATTTCCAAACCACTCCTCCCTTTACTCTTGAGCTTCGTTTCACCAGACCCAAAACACATCCAGGTTCCTTTCCTCAAACATACTACCTATCTCTCCTTTTTTCACATCTTGGTTACATCCACACACATTTAGACACCCCAGTCTGAGCCTACGAGGAGGATGAGCACTCCCCGCGTGACTCCTGGTTCCCATTTTAGAAAGTTGAAATACAAGGAGGGGAGGATTTCCAGCCCCCCGCTCCCTCCCCTTTTAGTCGCCTTCTACGACACGCAGGGAATACGTGGGAAGTATTCTTTCTCCCCTATCCCCAGGGATAATATGTAGATGAATATATATATCTGTTTCCTTGCGCTACCTCGCAAACGCGGGAGACAGCGACAAAGCAAAATAAATAAAATAAATAAATATATCTGTTGATAAATTCATTGTTGGTTCTGTTTCCTGTTGTTGTTAGTCTTACTGTTGATTCTTAGTTACCAGGTGCTGTTACTCTTACTGTTTCGCCTGAATTACCTTCTGTTTACTGGATTTACTGTTGCTGTTGAGTTACCTGTGGCCGGTGGCAAGCAGACGGTAGTCTAAGGTCAGAAGACACCTCAAGAGGTGATGTTTACGTGGACGGTCTTAAAACCCTCTTGGTGGCACTTGGTATCCTGGTAACGTCTCCCAACTGGTTACTGGTTCTCAATTCTTTTAAAAGTTTTGCGTTACAGGAGACAGCAGCTCCTCCGTAGCAATGGGTTAACAGCTCTCCAATTCCTGGTGATGTCTTCTGGGTGTCAGCAGAGGAGAGGCCGGGGCTGTAAACACGCCTTCCTGCATCATTTTGATCCACCCCGCCACACTCCTTGGTCTTTCAACCAACATTTTCCTTCGAACTAGATGGCAAAGGATCACAGCTTGTATTAGACGTTAACTTTCACAGCCAGATATAGGGCACTTCGTTAAAAAAAAAGACACTACAAACATGTCCGCCGTACATTATTTGTACTGGCATGTTTACTATATTTTAGAAAATGGGCTGTCATAGTAGTCTTCTTGTATGTAGTAATATTAATGCGATATTTCGTTTTCTTAGAATTTAATGATAGTGGTGATCTACTCTATTGTCAGTGTGACAGGAGCAATGTATATGCCATAGCAGAATAGTACCTAAAAGATCATAACCTTAAGACAGTGTAAAACTGTATTTCAACAACTTCAATGGTAGACTCATGAGAATTCAATGTGGTTTTGAATGGGTTGGCTTCAACCTTAAAAGGAATTTAGGCTGGACCGTGACGCATGGCATAGGTTTCGAATCCTAGTGGCACCAGTCTGTCCACAGTCCAACCCAGCTGTTCATCCATCCATAAAGGGGTTGGTTGATAAAATGGATTTACCTGGCATCGCCAGACAGGATGATATAGGCAGGACAGCCCTGCTTTTGAAAAGCATGTTCCTCTCTGCCCTGAGGTACCTTGAGGATGCGCGGAATTGACCCACTTTAGTAGATAAGGAGCAAACACTTCTCCTCCCTCTTCCAATTAGTGCCATTAATCCACACGACTGCACGGAATGTTTATAGTCGTAATGCACACGTACACGTAAATATTTATATTTATTTATAATACTTTGTCGCTGTCTCCCGCATTAGCGAGGTAGCGCAAGGAAACAGACGAAAAGAATGGCCCAACCCACCCACATACACATATATATTGGAAAGGATCACAATGTTGCGTGTGATCAAGATATTCCTATGAGTCCACGGGGGAAAAAATGAAACACGATAAGTTCCCAAGTGCACTTTCGTGTCATAATCACATCGTCAGGGGAGATACAAGAGAAAAATATAAGTCAGTTGATATACATCGAAGAGACGAAGCTAGGATGCCATTTATGAATGCTCGTTGTATGTCTTTGACAGTGACAAAGTATATGTGTGTGTGGATGTGTATGTATATACATGTGTATGTGGGTGGGTTGGGCCATTCTTTCGACTGTTTCCTTGCGCTACCTCGCAAACGCGGGAGACAGCGACAAAGCAAAATAAATAATAAATATATATATATATATATATATATATATATATATATATATATATATATATATATATATAGGCATGCGAACATTACAACTTATAGACTCTTGTCGGCAACATAACTCAAAGGTCACCTTTGTATGACCCAGTTTTCTCATTATGAAGGAAACTGTCTCATTTCCGAGTCCCGCACCAGCCAGGGGGAGGTGGGTTTTTTTTTTTGGCCAGGGTCGACAACATTTTCTCTACAACCCACCGCCCTGTGAGGTGAAGGTATCATGACTTTCAGATCTTCATGCTACGAAAGGCCGACCGACCGACGCTTGGGGGGTAGCTAGATGGCGCCATCTTACGGCAGATAAGTTAATCAACCACCATCCTTGGGTCTCCTCCTACACGCCCACTGTATCTTTAGGAATATTTTGAACCGTTGGGGTAGTGATGTAGGAAGTGTGTCTCTGTACCAGTGTGATATAGGTGGGGAGTTAGCTTTGATAACAACTGTAACACTCGCCTCCTTCCTCCTCCCACTGTATTTGGGTTATGTTCCTCTTTGTCAGCCACTATGGCAAGACAGACCCCAAACTTTTCAAACTTGGAATGATGAGTGTTGTGGGAACTGGACCCTACTCGTCACAACATTAAATAACATATTGGTTAGTCCTGGGGTATTATATAAGTGTTGTGGGAATTGGGCACAACACTAGACAATATATGGGTTAGTCCAACGTATTTTCTGGTCTATTTTGCCTCTCCATATTTTATTTTCTAATTATTTTTCTTACTTTTGGTCGTGTAAATTGTGTATATATACATATATATTTTTTTAGGCAAATGACAGCTGCCTATTTGACTGCTACACAATGATTATATAAGTTTAGTACATGAATAAATTGGATGTATGTTAAGATATCAGATTGGGACTTGGGGAAGCCAAAAGAATTGGCAAACGACAGAGGGATGAAGAAGAAAAAAAAATAGGCTCAAGTATGGCGTTCCTCTCTCACTTCGAATCACAATTTTGAACCTAATTCGTCGACTGAGGATTGGTCATGTTTACATAGGGTCAGGCTAAAGAAGACGTGCTCTAGTTTGTGACACCAGCAGCTGCCATATTACCATAGAACATCAACATACTGACGGAATGCTAAAAATATGCTAAGTCTTCTGAAAGTTCAAGAGTTAATGTAAGTTACTGTATTAATGGATCTCATAAAGGAAGGCAGGGGATTTGATTTCTCTGCAAATATGTCTACGTAAGATTTAGCGTACCCTAGAGTTCAAAGGAAGCTAAACTACATGTATATATATATATATATATATATATATATATATATATATATATATATATATATATATATATATATATTCCTATGAGTCCACGGGGAAAATGAAACACGAAAAGTTCCCAAGTGCACTTTCGTGTAATAATCACATCATCAGGGGAGACACAAGTGAGAAATATAACAGTCAGTTGATATACATCGAAGAGACGAAGCTAGGACGCCATTTGGTAAACATGTGATTGTCCAAATTGATGTGTTTCTCTTTGAAACGACCCCATGGAATGTGTATTAGGTCTTCATTAAGTACAGTAGAAGGTTCCTGAAAAGGAAATCCATTTTGATTGCGATCTCTTGAGCGGGTAGGCAAACTGAGCTGTGGTTACGAGCATGGCTGAAGGTTGTCCTAGCTAGTACTAGATAAGGACGGCACAGCAGTTAATACAGCCATTTCCCCCCCCCCCTTTTCTTCAACTACCTATATTCATTGGCCGCCCTAAACATGATTATCACAAACCCAAATTGTGGTTAGGTTATATCATTGTCACAGCTCTGGGTTTTGAACCAGGGGAAATTAGAACGTAAAATGTCTGTTTGTTTATATTTCTGGCTAGGTTAGATAGCTTATTTTTGTTCTATTGAACCAGGGAGATTAGAACGTAAATGTCAGGTTTGGGTTAATATTTCTGGTTAGGTTAAGTGGCTTATTTTTGTTCTACCATATTCTGGTCTACTTTGGGGTGCAAAATGTCTGCTGGTGAGTGGGCCTTTTCTAATTCCTGCGCCCAATTTAGCCCTTCTTTAGCCTAACTGTCGTGGCCGAAGTCATGTGTGATTTTACTACAAAATAGAGGATCAGTCATGTATCTTGAAGAGGATCAGGATCGATAAACTTAATTAGCGATGAATCATTGAAGATTCGTCTATGAATATCGTGGGATGACAACGGTACGAAAGTCCCCATCAGGCAACTGTTGGCCAAGCGGCCTGTGAGGGTACGATAATTGTCAGCATTGGAACCCCGCCTGGCCCATCCCCATTACTGACCTTGACCTCGCTACTCCATGAGCCCCTCCCGCCCACCCCCCTTGCATCATTTCTTCTTAACCACCAGTTCTCTAGGTCTTCTGTTGGATATATTGAGACCATTTAAAGTTGCCAATTTCTTATATTCACCACCTGGACCCATTATCTCTCTCTCTCTCTCTCTCTCTCTCTCTCTCTCTCTCTCTCTCTCTCTCTCTCTCTCTCTCCTCTCTCTCTCTCTCTCTCTCTCTCTCTCTCTCTCTCTCTCTCTCTCTCTCTTTTTACATGGCCTTGAGCCAGCCAGTTTAATCAGATCTCTTCCTACAAATGTCAAGGACAGGTCGTAATTATTATTATTTTTTTCCTACCATTTGATTAGTGTTTTTTGTATAGGTTTGTGTGTGTGTTACAGTGAGAGAATTTTGCACATGTTACTCCATATGTACACACACACACACATACACACACCAGTTTGAGAGTGTACGTTCGTGGACAGAATGACAGCAGTCCACATGTGTGGGTGGTGCCACCTGGGTAAGAGGAGTGCCACTCTACAAGGCTACATTTATATTTATAATTTATGATCGTACGAGACAATAATTGAATACGGAAATCGTCTTGATGTACTGGTAAAATTGCAGATGATTTTGTTCATGCATTTTCCCCCCCCATTGTCAGGGAGACAATGATTCATGTCTTTTAATTTTAAGAAAAATGGAAGACAGAATTCTTCTTTGTATTATCATAAATGGCAGGTTATTTTGTTAATGCCTTTTTTCTTTTTTTCATTTCCAGGAGACATCAGGACCACGCTTCTACAAGGTTCATCTTTCAATGTCACTTGGCACTTAGCCTATCCACATAAGGTTAGTCCCGGCTCAAACTTGTACCTAGTGTTCTAGACACCTGTTGGTGTGTTCTTCTGTACCTAGTGTTCTAGACACTTGTTGGTGTGTTCTTCTGTACCTAGTGTTCTAGACACCTGTTGGTGTGTTCTTCTGTACCTACTGTTCTAGGCACCTGTTGGTGTGTTCATCTGTACCTTGTGTTCTAGACACCTGTTGGTGTGTTCTTCTGTACCTAGTGTTCTAGACACCTGTTGGTGTGTTCTTCTGTACCTAGTGTTCTAGACAACTGTTGGTGTGTTCTTTTGTACCTAGTGTTCTAGACACCTGTTGGTGTGTTCTTCTGTACCTAGTGTTCTAGACACCTGTTGGTGTGTTCTTCTGTACCTAGTGTTCTAGACACCTGTTGTTGTGTTCTTCTGTACCTTGTGTTCTAGACACCTGTTGGTGTGTTCTTCTGTACCTTGTGTTCTAGACACCTGTTGGTGTGTTCTTCTGTACCTAGTGTTCTAGACACCTGTTGGTGTGTTCTTCTGTACCTAGTGTTCTAGACACCTGTTGGTGTGTTCTTCTGTACCTAGTGTTCTAGACACCTGTTGGTGTGTTCTTCTGTACCTAGTGTTCTAAACACCTGTTGGTGTGTTCTTTTGTCACAACAGATGATAGAAACAGATTTAACATTGCACTGCACCGTGCTCATAGATTTTTGAAATAGATATATATATATAAAAAACCTATGACATTGCACTGCAACTCGATCATACTTTTCTTTTTAATTTTCCAAAAGAAGGAACAGAGAAGTGAGCCAGGTGAGGATATTCCCTCAAAGGCCCAGTCCTCTGTTCTTAACGCTATCTTGCTAATGCGGGAAATGGCGAATAGTACGAAAGATATATATATATATATATATATATATATATATATATATATATATATATATATATATATATATATATATATATCTTTCAAACTATTCGCCATTTCCCGCGTTAGCAAGGTAGCGTTAACAACAGAGGACTGAGCCTCTGAGGGAATATCCTCACCTGGCCCCCTTCTCTGTTCCTTCTTTTGGAAAAAAACAAAAAAAAAAAAAGATGGGAGGATTTCCAGCCCCCCGCTCCCTCCCCTTTTAGTCGCCTTCTACGACACGCAGGGAATACGTGGGAAGTATTCTTTCTCCCCTATCCCATATATATATATATATATATATATATATATATATATATATATATATATATATATATCATTTATTCATATTGCTTTGTCGCTGTCTCCCGCGTTTGCGAGGTAGCGCAAGGAAACAGATGAAAGAAATGGCCCAACCCACCCCCATACACATGTATATACATACACGTCCACACACGCAAATATACATACCCATACATCTCAATGTACACATATATATACACACACAGACACATACATATATACACATGCACACAATTCACACTGCCTTTATTCATTCCCATCGCCACCTCGCCACACATGGAATACCATCCCCCTCCCCCCTCGTGTATGCGGGGTAGCGCTAGGAAAAGACAACAAAGGCCTCATTCGTTCACACTCAGTCTCTAGCTGTCATGCAATAATGCCCGAAACCACAGCTCCCTTTCCACATCCAGGCCCCACACAACTTTCCATGGTTTACCCCAGACGCTTCACATGCCCTGATTCAATCCATTGACAGCACGTCGACCCCGGTATACCACATCGATCCAATTCACTCTCTTCCTTGCCCGCCTTTCACCCTCCTGCATGTTCAGGCCCCGATCACTCAAAATCTTTTTCACTCCATCTTTCCACCTCCAGTTTGGTCTCCCACTTCCCCTCGTTCCCTCCACCTCCGACACATATATCCTTTTGGTCAATCTTTCCTCACTCATTCTCTCGATGTGACCAAACCATTTCAAAACTCCCTCCTCTGCTCTCTCAACCACGCTCTTTTTATTTCCACACATCTCTCTTACCACTACATTACTTACTCAATCAAACCACCTCACACCACATATTGTCCTCAAACATCTCATTTCCAGCACATCCACCCTCCTGCGCACAACTCTATCCATAGCCCACGCCTCGCAGCCATACAACATTGTTGGAACCACTATTCCTTCAAACATAGCCATTTTTGCTTTCCGAGATAATGTTCTCGACTTCCACACATTCTTCAAGGCTCCCAGAATTTTCGCCCCCTCCCCCACCCTATGATTTACTTCCGCTTTCATAGTTCCATCCGCTGCCAGATCCACTCCCAGATATCTAAAACACTTTACTTCCTCCAGTTTTTCTCCATTCAAACTTACCTCCCAATTGACTTGACCCTCAACCCTACTGTACCTAATAACCTTGCTCTTATTCACATTTACTCTTAACTTTCTTCTTTCACACACTTTACCAAACTCAGTCACCAGCTTCTGCAGTTTCTCACCTGAATCAGCCACCAGCGCTGTATCATCAGCGAACAACAACTGACTCACTTCCCAAGCTCTCTCATCCCCAACAGACTGCATACTTGCCCCTCTTTCCAAAACTCTTGCATTCACCTCCCTAACAACCCCATCCATAAACAAATTAAACAACCATGGAGACATCACACACCCCTGCCGCAAACCTACATTCACTGAAAACCAATCACTTTCCTCTCTTCCTACACGTACACATGCCTTACATCCTCGATAAAAACTTTTCACTGCTTCAAACAACTTGCCTCCCACACCATATATTCTTAGTACCTTCCACGGAGCATCTCTATCAACTCTATCATATGCCTTCTCCAGATCCATTAGTGCTACATACAAATCCATTTGCTTTTCTAAGTATTTATCATACATTCTTCAAAGCAAACACCTGATCCACACATCCTCTACCACTTCTGAAACCACACTGCTCTTCCCCAGTCTGATGATCTGTACATGCCTTCACCCTCTCAATCAATACCCTCCCATATAATTTACCAGGAATACTCAACAAACTTATACCTCTGTAATTTGAGCACTCACTCTTATCCCCTTTGCCTTTGTACAATGGCACTATGCACGCATTCCGCCAATCCTCAGGCACCTCACCATGAATCATACATACATTAAATAACCTTATCAACCAGTCAACAATACAGTCACGCCCTTTTTTAATAAATTCCACTGCAATACCATCCAAACCTGCTGCCTTGCCGGCTTCCATCTTCCGCAAAGCTTTTACTACCTCTTCTCTGTTTACCAAATCATTTTCCCTAACCCTCTCACTTTGCACACCACCTCGACTAAAACACCCTATATCTGCCACTCTATCATCAAACACATTCAACAAACCTTCAAAATACTCACTCCATCTCCTTCTCACATCACCACTACTTGTTATCACCTCCCCATTAGCCCCCTTCACTGAAGTTCCCATTTGCTCCCTTGTCTTACGCACTTTATTTACTTCCTTCCAGAACATATTTTTATTCTCCCTAAAATTTAATGATACTCTCTCACCCCAACTCTCATTTGCCCTCTTTTTCACCACTTGCACCTTTCTCTTGACCTCCTGTCTTGACCTCCTGTCTCTTTCTTTTATACATCTCCCACTCATTTGCATTTTTTCCCTGCAAAAATCGTCCAAATGCCTCTCTCTTCTCTTTCACTAATAATCTTAGTTTTTCATCCCACCACTCACTACCCTTTCTAATCAACCCACCTCCCACGCTTCTCATGCCACAAGCATCTTTTGCGCAAGCCATCACTGCTTCCCTAAATACATCCCATTCCACCCCCACTCCCCTTACTTCCATTGTTCTCACCTTTTTCCATTCTGTACTCAGTCTCTCCTGGTACTTCCTCACACAAGTCTCCTTCCCAAGCTCACTTACTCTCACCACCCTCTTCACCCCAACATTCTCTCTTCTTTTCTGAAAACCCATACAAATCTTCACCTTCGCCTCCACAAGATAATGATCAGACATCCCTCCAGTTGCACCTCTCAGCACATTAACATCTAAAAGTCTCTCTTTCGCGCGTCTGTCAATTAACACGTAATCCAGTAACGCTCTCTGGCCATCTCTCCTACTTACATACGTATACTTATGTTTATCTCGCTTTTTAAACCAGGTATTCCTAATCACCAGTCCTTTTTCAACACATAAATCTACAAGCTCTTCACCATTTCCATTTACAACATTGAACACCCCATGTATACCAATTTTCTCTCACTTGCCACATTACTCACCTTTGCATTCAAATCACCCATCACTATAACCCGGTCTTGTGCATCAAAACCACTAACACACTCATTCAGCTGCTCCCCAAACACTTGCCTCTCATGATCTTTCTTCTCATGCCCAGGTGCATATGCACCAATAATCACCCATCTCTCTCCATCAGCTTTCAGTTTTACCCATATTAATCTAGAATTTACTTTCTTACATTCTATCACATACTCCCACAACTCCTGTTCCAGGAGTAGCGCTATTCCTTCCCTTGCTCTTGTCCTCTCACTAACCCCTGACTTTAATCCCAAGACATTTCCAAACCACTCCTCCCCTTTACTCTTGAGCTTCGTTTCACTCAGAGCCAAAACATCCAGGTTCCTTTCCTCAAACATACTACCTATCTCTCCTTTTTTCACATCTTGGTTACATCCACACACATTTAGACACCCCAATCTGAGCCTACGAGGAGGATGAGCACTCCCCGCGTGACTCCTGTTTCCCATTTTAGAAAGTTGAAATACAAGGAGGGGAGGATTTCCAGCCCCCCGCTCCCTCCCCTTTTAGTCGCCTTCTACGACACGCAGGGAATACGTGGGAAGTATTCTTTCTCCCCTATCCCTAGGGATAATATGTAGATGAATATATATATATGTTTCCTTGCGCTACCTCGCAAACGCGGGAGACAGCGACAAAGCAAAATAAAAATAAATAAATAAAAAAAATATCTGTTGATAAATTCATTGTTGGTTATGTTTCCTGTTGTTGTTAGTCTTACTGTTGATTCTCTAGTTACCAGGTACTGTTACTCTTACTGTTTTTTGCCTGAATTACCTTCTGTTTACTGGATTTACTGTTGCTGTTGAGTTACCTGTGGCCGGTGGCAAGCAGACGGTAGTCTAAGGTCAGAAGACACCTCAAGAGGTGATGTGTACGTGGACGGTCTTAAAACCCTCTTGGTGGCACTAGGTATCCTGGTAACGTCCCCTAACTGGTTACTGGTTCTCAATTCTTTTAAAAGTTTTGCGTTACAGGAGACAGCAGCTCCTCCGTAGCAATGGGTTAACAGCTCTCCAATTCCTGGTGATGTCTTCTGGGTGTCAGCAGAGGAGAGGCCGGGGCTGTAAACACGCCTTCCTGCATCATTTTGATCCACCCCGCCACACTCCTTGGTCTTTCAACCAACATTTTCCATCGAACTAGATGGCAAAGGATCACAGCTTGTATTAGACGTTAACTTTCACAGCCAGATATAGTCACTTCGTTAAAAAAAAAGACACTACAAACATGTCCGCCGTACATTATTTGTACTGGCATGTTTACTATATTTTAGAAAATGGGCTGTCATAGTAGTCTTCTTGTATGTAGTAATATTAATGCGATATTTCGTTTTCTTAGAATTTAATGATAGTGGTGATCTACTCTATTGTCAGTGTGACAGGAGCAATGTATATGCCATAGCAGAATAGTACCTAAAAGATCATAACCTTAAGACAGTGTAAAACTGTATTTCAACAACTTCAATGGTAGACTCATTGAGAATTCAATGTGGTTTTGAATGGGTTGGCTTCAACCTTAAAAGGAATTTAGGCTGGACCGTGACGCATGGCATAGGTTCGAATCCTAGTGGCACCAGTCTGTCCACAGTCAACCCAGCTGTTCATCCATCCATAAAGGGGTTGGTTGATAAAATGGATTTACCTGGCATCGCCAGACAGGATGATATAGGCAGGACAGCCCTGCTTTTGAAAAGCATGTTCCTCTCTGCCCTGAGGTACCTTGAGGATGCGCGGAATTGACCCACTTTTGTAGATAAGGAGCAAACACTTCTCCTCCCTCTTCCAATTAGTGCCATTAATCCACACGACTGCACGGAATGTTTATAGTCGTAATGCACACGTACACGTAAATATTTATATTTATTTATAATACTTTGTCGCTGTCTCCCGCCTTAGCGAGGTAGCGCAAGGAAACAGACGAAAAGAATGGCCCAACCCACCCACATACACATATATATTGGAAAGGATCACAATGTTGCGCGTGATCAAGATATTCCTATGAGTCCACGGGGGAAAATGAAACACGATAAGTTCCCAAGTGCACTTTCGTGTCATAATCACATCGTCAGGGGAGACACAAGAGAGAAATATAAGTCAGTTGATATACATCGAAGAGACGAAGCTAGGACGCCATTTATGAATGCTTGTTGTATGTCTTTGACAGCGACAAAGTATATGTGTGTGTGTGGAGGTGTATGTATATACATGTGTATGTGGGTGGGTTGGGCCATTCTTTCATCTGTTTCCGTGCGCTACCTTGCAAACACTGGAGACGGCAACAAAGTATAATAAATGATATAATGAAATATATATACTTGTATGTATGTATAGGGAAATAACACTTTGGGGTTAAGTTACCTCTGTGGCAACTTCACTGTATGTTTCTCTGGCCCTCCTTCAGTAAAAGAAATGAAAGCTCTTGATTTGCAACGCCATGTACATTCAGGAATACTAGTTTCCCTACTGCATGGCAATCTCATCTTGCATGCTTAGTTAGATGCACTGTTGAAAATTTTAATTCTATTCATCCTGTAGATAATTTTTTTTTTTTTTTGCCATTTGTGAAGCCTTCTTCATATTTTCCACTCAATTCTTGGGTCTTTTCTTCCAGATAAACATCCTTCCTTATTGGTAAAAAGTACCAGATTATTGTTTTGATTTGCAAGTTCCTTAATTTCCTTGTCCTAAATGCCCCTTGTATTCGCCAAACCCTGTATATCATTATGAGTCCATCTTCTGAGTCATTTATCATTACTCAATTTTTGGCTTCAAAATATTTTTGAATTTTTCCTTGCTACCAGAACCCATAATTTCTTTATCTCTTTCTGTCTGTGTTTTAAGTGATCTGATGGTATGTAGCTGAATCATATAATAATTTTTTGTCCCTTTGTTAATCATCAAGCCAACCCCATTTCTCCAATTTCTCCATTCAGCATTTATCACTGTTCATAATCATTGCAAGGGCTTTATCTGTGAGACAATGTGTTGATTTATTTAGAGGAATTGCAACAATCTCTCCTCATCATTCACTGATAGGTCTTTCTGGTCTTTAGCTATGGGCATCTTTAACAAATGTTACTCTTCCTCTTCTTCACTTTTCCAGTCTGATGGTACTATAGCTTCTCTCCCATAGACAAAGCAACTCTCTTTGCTTATTGTTTCTCCTGTAACTCTACCTTGGATGACTCTAACGTTCTTTCACTCCCTGATGCTCCTCTCACTATTCCTATTCCCCTTTCTATAATCTCATTTTAGAACTGGCCGAAAAGCACTTCTCTCTCTGGACACAAGCAAGGCATAAGGTCTCGTAGGAATCTGTCCATGTGTACTAAACTTTCAGTACACCTATGCTGTCTCGTATTTTTTTTTTTTTTTTCAAAACCAGGACTTTCCTTTCCTCTTGGAAGCATGCTTTAGTAAATTCTTCCTTAAGAAAGGTGACCATTCTAACCCCTCTAACTATTGTCCTGTTGCTTTGACATTTATAATTTCATAAGTCTCTGAATCCGTTCTCATCTCTCATATCCTCAGGCATTTTGAATCTTGGTCCTCTCTCTGATCACCAGTATGGCTTGTCAGTCGAGAGCCACTGGTGATATTCTTTCCCATCGAACTGTCTGGTCATCATCCCTTAAAAATTTGGGGAATCCTATGTTGTTGCCGTTAGTATATTCAAAGCTTTTGATGGGGTGTGGTATTGGGTTCTCATCTCTAAGCTCTTGTCTAACATAGTCAAAAGAGGTCCATCTCATAAACTCTCCCAGACTAACTACAAAACTTGTCTCACTTGCCCTATGCTGCAGTGTTTGGTTCACTTTCCTTTTTCTATAGGTTTCACTTTGCTTTTCACTCCCGAAAGCTGGCTGACTGTGTGCTTTCACCTCTACCTAGACCATGCAATACTTGGCAAGTTGCTGCATCACATGATCACTGTGTGGCCATCAGCAACTCAAGGATGGTCTGTTTTGATAACTGTTTCTTTCCCTACACATCAGAGCTGTGGAACTCTCTACCCTCTATTATCTTTCCCAATAACAATGACTTGGCACATTTTAAAAGAAAACTTTCACTCCCTCAAAAATTCCTAAACACTCTCCCATGTCTCTTTTTTCCCCTTTATTAACACCTCACTCTTTCAATTAAGGCCCTTGGTTGATGTGGCCTTTTTTTTTTTCTTAAGAGCCTCGAAGGTATATACATTTTATTTATTATACTTTGTCAATGTTGCTTGCATTAGCGAGGTAGTGCAAGGAAACAGACGAAAGAATGGCCCAACCGACCCGCATACACATGTATATACATACACGTCCACACACAGCACATATACATACCAATAAATATCAATGTATACATAGATACATACACACACAGACATATACATACATGCACATGTACATAATTCATACTGTCTGCCCTTATTCATTCCCGTTGCCACCCCGCCAAACATGAAATGACAACCCCCTCCCCTCGCATGTGTGCGGGGTAGCACTAGGAAAAGACAACAAAGGCCACATTCATTCACTCTCAGTCTCTAGCTGTCATGTATAATGCAACGAAACCACAGCTCCCTTTCCACATCCAGGCCCCACAAAACTTTCCATGGTATACCCCAGACGCTTCATATGTCATGGTTCAATCCATTGACAGCACGTCAACCCCAGTATACCACATCGTTCCAGTTCACTCTATTCCTTGCACACCTTCCACCCCCCTGCATGTTCAGGCCCCAGTCACTTAAAATCTTTTTAACTCCATCTTTCCACCTCCAATTTGGTCTCCCACTTCTCCTCGTTCCCTCCACCTCTGACACATATATCCTCTTTGTCAATTTTTCTTCACTCATTCTCTCCATGTGACCAAACCATTTCAAAACACCCTCTTCTGCTCTCTCAACCACATTCTTTTTATTACCACACATCTCTCTTACCCTTTCATTACTTACTTGATCAAACCACCTCATCACATATGGTCCTCAAACATCTCATTTCCAGCACATCTACCCTCCTCCACACAACTCTATCTATAGCTCACGCCTTGCAACCTTATAACATTGTTGGAACCATTATTCCTTCAAACATACCCATTTTTGCTTTCCAAGATAACATTCTCGACTTCCACACATTTTTCAACGCTCCCAGAACTTTCGCCCCCTTCCCCACCCTATGATTCACTTCCGCTTCCATGGTTCCATCCGCTGCCAAATCCACTCCCAGACATCCAAAACACTACACTTCCTCCAGTTTTTCTCCATTCAAACTTACCTCCCAATTGACTTGTCCCTCAACCATACTGTATCTAATAACCTTGTTCTTATTCACATTTACTCTTAACTTTCTTCTTTCACACACTTTACCAAACTCCATCACCAGCTTCTGCAGTTTCTCACCTGAATCAGCCACCAGCGCTGTATCATCAGCGAACAACAACTGACTCACTTCCCAAGCTCTCTCATCCACAACAGACTGCATACTTGCCCCTCTTTCCAAAACTCTTGCATTCACCTCCCTAACAACCCCTTCCATAAACAAATTAAACAACCATGGAGACATCACACACCCCTGCCGCAAACCAGCATTCACTGAGAACCAATCACTTTCCTCTCTTCCTACACGTACACATGCCTTACATACTCGATAAAAAAATTTCACTGCTTCTAACAACTTGCCTCCCACTCCATATATTCTTAATACCCTCCACAGAGCACCTCTATCAACTCTTGTCATATGCCTTCTCCAGATCCATAAATGCTACATAGAAATCTATTTGCTTTTCTAAGTATTTCTCACATATATTTTTCAAAGCAAACACCTGATCCACACATCCTCTACCACTTCTGAAACCACACTGCTCTTCCCCAATCTGATGCTCTGTACATGCCTTCACCCTCTCAATCAATACCCTTCCATATGATTTCCCAGGGATACTAGCAAACTTATAACTCTGTAATTTGAGCACTCACTCTTATCCCCTTTGCCTTTGTACAATGGCACTATGCAAGCATTCCGCCAGTCCTCAAGCACCTCACCACAAGTCATACACACATTAAATATCCTTACCAACTAGTCAACAATACAGTCACCCCCTTTTTTAATAAACTCCACTGCAATACCATCCAAACCCGCTGCCTTGCCAGCTTTCATTTTCCACAATGTTTTTACTACCTCTTCTCTGTTTACCAAATCATTCTCCCTCTCACTTTGCACACCACCTCGACCAAATTACCCTATATCTGCCACTCTGTCATCAAACACACATTCAACAAACCTTCAAAATACTCTCTCCTTCTCACATCACCACTACTTGTTATCACCTCCCCATTAGCCCCCTTCACTGATGTTCCCATTTGTTTCCTTGTCTTACGCACTTTATTTACCTCCTTCCAAAACATCTTTTTATTCTCCCTAAAATTTAATGATACTCTCTCACCCCAATTCTCATTTGCCCTCTTTTTCACCTCTTGCACCTTTCTCTTGACCTCCTGCCTCTTTCTTTTATGTATCTCCCAGTCATTTGCATTATTTCCCTGTAAAAATCGTCCAAATGCCTCTCTCTTCTCTTTCACTAATAATCTTAATACTTCATCCTACCACTCGCTACCCTTTCTAATCTGCCCACCTCCCACGCTTCTCATGCCACGAGCATCTTTGGCACAAACCATCACTGCTTCCCTAAATACATCCCATTCCTCTCCCACTCCCCTTACGTCCTTTGTTCTCACCTTTTTCCAGTCTGTACTAAGTCTCTTCTGGTACTTCCTCACACAAGTCTTTTTCCCATGCTCACTTGGTCTCACCACACTCTTCACCCCAACATTCTCTTCTTTTCTGAAAACCTCTACAAATCTTTACCTTTGCCTCCACAAGATAATGATCAGACATCCCTCCATTTGCACCTCTCAGCACATTAACATCCAAAAGTCTCTCTTTCGCGCTCCTATCAATTAACACATAATCCAATAATGCTCTCTGGCCATCTCTCCTACTTACATATGTATACTTATGTATATCTCTCTTTTTAAACCAGGTATTCCCAATCACCAGGCCTTTTTCAGCACATAAATCTACAAGCTCTTCACCATTACCATTTACAACACTGAGCACCCCATGTACACCAATTATTCCCTCAACTGCCTAATTCGAAGGTCGTGTCAAGCTACATGTCAATGGCTCTCAAAATCTTCTTACTTTTACTTGGCTGTTTTATTCACTCAGTTGTAAAGGATTATTGCTTGAATATCTTTGTCTTTCATTCTTTTTCATCTTTCCTATAATGTGATTTTGTAGTGCTTGCATTTTCATTTGCTTCACATGTCTTTCATGAGAGTTCCATCTCTGTTCTAAAAATTGCTGTTATTTGTTTTTCAACAAATTTCTTTTTTGCTTTTGAGTTTTCCCTTACTTACTAGTATTTTTTGGTATACCTTTATTCCTGATTCTTTAGCCACCACCTGCTTTACAAGACCTTGAACATTATTTTTGTATTCTGTTAGTTCATCTTCTCTAACTGTTTTGCAGTAATCGAGTTATAAAGTCCCAGTCAAAACAGTAACCTCCATTTTTCTTCTCTCTTATCGTACTTTCTTCTTCCATATGTTTTTGACTGTTGTACCATACCTAACTGTCTATGAACATTCTGGCCAGTCTGGAAATATTACTTCATTTTCAAACTGTAAATCACAGATCATCATTGTCTCTACCTTATGGAATATTCATCACAAATACCATTTCACACCCAACCTCACACTGACTTGTATACCTGAAATATGAAACTGCACCACTGTTAACCAACATTGGCATTACATAATCAATTTTTCTTGTGCCCATAAACAGGGTGGATTTCGCCTTGAACTGTTGGATGCCCAGGAGCGGCCCCTTACTGACCTCACCCCTGTAACTGCAAATTCCAAGTTCCTCTCTAATGATGCAACGTAAGTTGGTACAGTATTTTTTATATGTCCTGTCAGTTAAAACTTCAGAAATAGATGCTTTGTTTTGTAGTGAATTAATCCTGCAATCATATTACAAAAACCTGGATTGTGTTAATACCTATTTGATATTATGTGTATGTATATGGGGAGGGAACTGTTCCCCTTTAGGACTACACCTCTCATCTTTGTTTTCTTGTCTTGTTGTTTTTTGAATGTGTCATTGGTGGTTGCATTAGCTTCCTCTTAGCTTCATTTGCTTTCCGAGTCCACAATAGCGTTGCTGAATGCTTTGTCACATCCCTCCATATTCCTCATTTGCCTGACTTTGAATTGTGCCCACTTGTTCTGGATTCTTTTAAAGTATCATTGAACTATTCTATATTAATGTTGTCATAACTTTTTGGAATTGTATGTGTATTTTCTACACCTTTTGTTTTTCCATCATGAGCAAAAGGACTTCTATCCCCTAACTGTAGCTCATTAATTCTTGTATCATTTTTATTGCATTTCTTCTGGACCTTTCACATTCATCAATTTTTCAAAATTCTCTTTCCATCTTCCTTTCACTTCCTCAGCAACTTCCCTTCCTTACTTTTCACATTTACATTTCTACTTATCCTGTCACACCTCCTTTCAGTACAATATCTTATTTTTTCTAAACTCTTCACTTGACTTTCTTCCAAGATTTTCATTTACACTTTCTTTGCTTTCCTACATCAGCTTCTTAATAATGTTATGCAACTTGTATTCTTCCCTCCTCCTTTGAACGTCCTGTTTAGTTCCTCACATATCCTTACATCATCCTTTACAACAGTTCCCTCTGAATCCCTGAATATAGATGACCAACTGCCAGGGACTTGCCTTTTGGTGGCACTAAAAAATAAAATCACACTTCCCTTTGACAATGTTGCACTTTATATCACTGATTTACTGCACTTTTTACTTCATGGTGCTATCCAGTCACTTACAAATTAGGCCTCTTGAAAAAGGAAATGGATGAATTATAGTTCTTGATTTACTCGAGTTGGCAACTCCTTCATTTGATTTGAACCTAGGAAGCTTTTACCCCAAACACCATTTGAATTTGCAAAATTACTAGATATATATGCACGTACCTCTCATGGGGCCCCTTTATACTCTACTCCTCCTGTAACTTGTACATGATAGGCTTCATGAGCTGTAGATCCTCCAGAATATTGAACAAAAAGAGGGATCACTTCCTGGACTTCTTTCTACAACTATCATGTGTTTTTTGATTGATGGGCTCTTGCTTAATGTTTGATATTTTAGAAATACATTGTAGGATATAGGTTATTAATGATGATAGAATTTTGTTGATGCTGTGAGATTAAATGCTGAGATCTTTAGCTCAATTTCATTCTCTAGTGTTGTCCACTGATGAGCTTTTGTGAATTAATCATGAATTGTACTATAGTATAGTCTTGTAAACTTTTCTTACAGTGCCCAAGGCTTCAAAATCATCTTGCCCTCTGATATAGAATGCAGGGGCTGCACCATCAGGCTCCTGCGTCAGGCATCTGAATGGGGTAGCAAGTATCAGTTTTGGTCCTGTGCTGATGTTGATATTCTGCAAAGTAAGATATTCCTCATTGTGATTATTATACTTATTTATCATTAACCAAAACTTGACAGTATAGAAAAAGCATTAACATGGTAATACTTTAATTTCACCGAAAGATGAGAATATTTCTGGGAAATCAAGGTGTTAGATGTTGATTTTTCCTAGTTGTAAAATTTAGATGATAGAAATCTCCAGCTCATTAAGGAAGCTGTCTAGGTACTCGTAAGATATGCTATCCTTATTATTTCATTTTTTTCTCAAGCTTTCTTGTATTTGTTACCTTGTAATCATTAACTGCATTTTGATTTCTCTAATGTGAATAGAATCCACAGGCATTTATATTTTTAGAAAATGATTCTGTAGAACTCGGGTCTCCATCTTTAACTCAGCTAACTGGCAATGCCTTGGATGCCCTTGGCTTTTGCTTGCTTGTGATTGTATTTCAGGAATTAGTTAGACATCCTTGAGAATAGATGTTTAAGGACTTGAAACTGTATTGCAATTTACAAGAAGTCAGTTACTTATGAAAGAGATTTGTAGTGTGTGCAAAGTAAGATCTTAAAAACAAAGAAAAGGTTCTAATGGGATTTTGAAGTTTTAGAGATGTTTACTTCTTACTGAATAGTCAATTGAACAAGAGTGACAGAATCTGCATCCCCATATAGGGTCATTTGGGTCATTTCCCTTCATTCCTGTTCAGAGATGCTTGCACTTAGATATCAAAAGCTCACACCCAATAGTCACCTTGAATGGACAACCACACCCACTGAAAAAAACACCTACCATTCTGGGCATCACATATGACACACACACACATGACATTAACTCTCAATACCCGTAAACTTACCTGTGCTTCATTGTTACATGCATCTTCATCATGTGTTATGTTCATTGATGGATCTTTGAAAACCAAAGAATTGACTGATATGATTTTCCGTTTCACACAGGGGACTGTTTCATGCACACCATTTTGTGGTCATGTGCATCATTTTGTGAAGTCTATCAGTTTTTGTAGTTGCAGCTAATTATTGACTTTAGTTATGGTATATGTTTGACATAGATGTAAAACATATTTTTGTCCAGATTTACCTTATTTTTCTTTTGTCTTGCAGGAAAGAATTATAAGGAAACGTGTAGTGGCAGAGGCAGGTATATGATTACTCGATGTCGTTGCAACAAGCGTTTCTATGGTGATCGCTGCCAATATGAAAATGAGTGTGAAGAAGATAGTGATTGTGGTCTTTATGGGCAATGTGTTGACATAGATGCAACTACTTACCCAAAGAAGCAGTGTTATTGTCGGCAGGGACGATTTGGTCCAAAATGCTCTAAATGTATGTTTTGGGGTTTGGTGATTAGTTGTACTGTATATTGATAACTTGTTGTAGTGAAAGATGGGTGAAATATCAGATAATTTCTTGAATTTCTAGCATTACCATTGCTGTTCATGTTTGCTCTTATAATCCCTTACCTCAAATATTTTTTCATGGCAAAATGGATATAACACTGGTTTATGTATTGCTTCTTTTTTTCGTACATAATTTTGATATTAATATTAATGAAATCACTTGTTTGACTTTGAATGAAGATCTTTCTTTCAGCATCTTTGGTCAGAAAGAGAGAAAATATCAACTTTGGTGTATACTCTAAGAAGGAGTTGAGTGATAAAATGACCCTGTACTGGAGGGTTTTACGTCAAGAGGGTGAGATAGAGATGGTGCTTGTTAATAACGGGTCTTCATATGCTGCTTTGGGTTGGAGGCCTCGGGATATAACCAAAAAGTGTAAGGAGTTTCCTTACATACGCGAAACAGTGAACGATGGTGCAGCTTCTTCTGGATCACAAGCCCGAGCCGAGCCTGAACCTAAGGCAGAAGCCGAACCTGAACCTGTATCTGAACCTGAGCCTGAACCTGTGTCTGAGCCTGAGCCCGAACCTGTGTCTGAAGGCGAGCCCGAACCTGTGTCTGAAGCTGAGCCCGAACCTGTGTCTGAAGCCGAGCCCGAACCTGTGTCTGAAGCCGAGCCCGAACCTGTGTCTGAAGCCGAACCCGAACCTGTGTCTGAAGCTGAGCCAGAACCTGAGGTGGAACCACAGGCAGAGGCAGAACCACAGGCAGAGGCAGAAACACAAGGTAAGGCTGAACCTGGTAATAATTAAGATTTTATTTTAGATTTAGTCTTTGTTTATACCAAAACATTTTAAAGGAAGCAGTTGCCAGCATTTCTCTAATGAAAATATTGTTCCTTCTACTATAATTGACGGTTTGGCACTTCTTTATGAATACAGGCTTTACCTTCTGGGATAACAGTAGATTATTTGATGGTCTAGTTGGGATGTGTATTTGATGAATGTTGAGAAGGGAATAATTTTTGGTGATGGTTGTTAAATGTTGAGAATGTGTAGTTTATAAAGGAAACTCAAAATGTAAAGGAAACTCAAATAAGGGAAGTTTGCTGTAAAAATACTCACCAAGAACATTTTTTATTTTCTGTAGTTGTAACTCCACTGCTTGCCTTATTTGATATAGGCACACCTCTTTGTTAAAGGGCTAAGGTGGCTTTTGTAAATAGTGTATGATAGTGGAAATCACTAGATTATAGCATGCCCTATCATTCAGCTACAATGGGTTTTCAGAGATTTTTTTTTGTAATACCCTCAGTGTAGGTTTTTTTTTTTTTTTTGCTTTGTCGCTGTCTCCCACGTTTGCGAGGTAGCACAAGGAAACAAACGAAAGAAATGGCCCAACCCACCCCCATACACATGTATATACATACACGTCCACACACGCAAATATACATACCTATACATCTCAGTGTACACATATATATACACACACAGACACATACATATATACCCATGCACACAATTCACCCTGTCTGCCTTCATTCATTCCCCATTGACTATTCATGTAGGTAGAATCATTAACATAAATTGAAAGGAAAAAAGTCACTCTCCTAGTTTGAGAAAACAGATTACTTGAAAATAGATACATTATACTGAAAAAAGATTAATTGAAAAGGAAAGAAGTGGGATGATGAAAGATGGATTGTAGTTTTATGATGATAAGGAAATTATAATAAATCTAACCCTGTAGCTTCTTTGTAATGTGGCACAGTGCAAGACCAGCAAGCCTGACTCTTCAAGTTTATTCTAGATGTTGCTTCATCATTTGCAAGTCATTGGCAGTACTTCCTTCATACTTTTGAACATTCACTACATAAATTTCATAATGGAGACAGGGGATTTGCCAGGCGTGAAAAATTTTTGATAAGCTTTGGCAAATTTTATTGTAATTTGAACATTATCAGACTGTTGTCTCTTGCTGTACAGAACATGGAAAATAATGCTTTGTGCACAAGAGCTTGTTTATTAATCCCATAGCTGCATGGTGAGTTTAGACTTCTTTCTCTTTGGGTGAATCAAAAAAGTCACTTGGAATACACAGGATTTTTTTTTCATCAAATATAAAGCAATAGAATTCATAGTTCTGACACCATTTCATGAAAATAGTCTGTCAGTGATGATGTGATTAAGCTATGGGATACACTTGTAGAGATCTGAAGGTCTCATGATATTTTTATAGCCTTCATTGATAAATGTGATTTTACCCACTTTTGTAGGAAAAAGTAATGTTTCTTCATCTGACTTTATATGGTGGAGCTTTAGCATCATATTTGGAAATTTCATGGTCTTTTTATGATGGAAAAGTAGAAAATTCTAAATGTTTTCACTTTTTGCTACGGAGAAGCGACATCACTGAGAACTGCCCTTGGTGTCATATTACGAACCAAAGTGTTAAAGAATAAATGAACACTTATAAAAAGCATTTTCTAATAAGGCCAACAGACATTTTGCCAGTATTCATTAACATTTTCCAATAAAAAAAGAAAATCAGAATATCAGTTAGTCAAGTAAGTAGCAGTTGGTAGGCAGCCAACAACCAGGGAGGTATACTGTATTACCAGTTACTTGGGTCAGAGGAGTGCAACTTGACAACTACCAAAGAGCTGGCTCGAAATGCAGCCATCACTAACCCTTCCAATACCCAGGTAGGGTAGTACTGATATTATAACCCCCTGGGCAGTAGCTGCCCAACAACTACTGCTTCCAGCAAAAACAATTGAAACAATGATTTTGTATTTTGAGTTAAGAGGTGAACATTCTTTGTTTAGGAAAACTTACTTGAATTCCTAGACTGCCAATTTTAAGTGCCAGTGACAGGGGAGTGGTGATGGGCACTGCTGATGTCAAATCCCAAGAGAAAGTGTGCAGCCATCCACTGTAGTCATTGGTTTAATGAGGCTTCCATGTAGCTCCGGTGCTTTGTTTTCTTGTTTGGGTTGCCATCTGTGGCTCATCAACAGGGATTATAGTGCACATTGAATGCAACCTCTAGCAGGGAATTATGTGCGGATATTGACACCAGTAGCTTCTTGCTTTGTAAAGCTTCACTTCATGCCATAGCACCAACAGGGTTAAGCAAGTGAACATTTGGATATTACTGTTTCTTGATATGCTCTTCATAGATGTTGACTATGAGGGACTTGTGTACTTGGGTACATGGATATTTGCTGGCCACCCCAGAAGGTGTAAAGTTCATTTACCTCGCAGCAAATGCTTCCAAGACTTTTGCGTCATATGTAAGAATTTGTATAGAGAGTTTTTTTTTCTGTGCAACTACAAAAACAAAGTTGTCATCTCTCTGACACTGCGTAATGCATCGCAGTAATTATGATTGTGTCATGCCATCCTTGGCTGGCTTGGAGTAAAAGCTAAACAGGTTGTGTTACTGTTTACTAAATGTAGCCCGAGTCTTTATTCATCACATTTGTTTACTGTTGCCTCTAAGCAGTTTGGCTACCCTAAAATTTTGACTGACTGAATTTGGAACTTTAGCATCAGTGAAGGATTTAGTTAAGTTTGGCCTCAATATGATGATGCTATGCTAAAACATTAAAGGAACTAGTTATTTGCAGATGTCTCTACAGGTCCCTTAAATTCAAGTAAAGAAATTTTTCCATGTCCTGAATCATTTGTTCATTAGAAAATTGCATGTGATAATTTTTGGGAAGGATATAATCAGCATACATAAGCACTTTCTTTAATACATTGTTTTAAAGAGATCTGTAGAGATAGGAAGTGAGTATACAATCCCCTTTTCTTTAATAACAATAAAAAAACAGTAATTCAGTAATTTTATGGTGATGGAATCTGTTATGGTTATGTAATACACTATTGTATAGTATTTAAGAATAGCACTGATAACTGGTGTGTTACTCATTTATCGTGATATAGCATATTGAGATTTTTAAAGTGAATCATAAACAACTGTGATAGAAATATTCGACTTTCTTGGCCTTGAGATTACCCAAGCTGATAAATCTTTGAGATTGGATATCAAATTGCTGTCATCCCTGCTGAAACAAGAACAACTTCATCTCTAGTTTTCAGTCCCACATCCTCATTATCAGCTTTTCCACATTTATCTAATGCTGTAAATGGAGTACATTTTATTATGCAGTTACTTCTTTTCCTTTTATAATGGTATCACTGACAGTTAACACCATGAAGCTAGCTGTAGTATCTTCTAATGGCCTGTCTCCTATAAGTTTCCCACCATGAAATACAAAACAAAAGCCCCATCGTTCTCAGGTTTTACCACATTTTCACTCAATCCCATAATAGCAAGTACCTCTGCAGCTTCCAGACTAACAATAGTTTTAACAGTGACTTCTACAAATATCCCTGCAACTACAACCATGACCACAATGAAAGTGATGTCAACCACTGTCACTGCCTTGCCACCTACTACGACCACTACTGCCCATCTAACAACTACTACAACTGCCCCTCTGATAACCACAACAACTACTACCACCACCACAACAACTGCAAGTCCTTCAACCACTAGTACTATGACTACAACTAGTACTGCTGCTGTTACCACTACTACAACTGCTACTACAGCAACAACAGCAAACACTCCTACTTCTACTGCTGCAGCTACTACTACTACTGCTGCTACAACAACAACGACTGCTACTTCTACTACTAGTAAATCCACCACAGAAATACCTACAACCACCACCACTGTAATCACAACTCCAACAACCACTACTACTACACCTAAAACAACTCGAAGAAGAAAAATCAGTGAGTTATACTGCATGTGGTAAATAAGTGTGAACTCTACAGTGTTGTGATTGTTTTTGAAAATCACTTGCTTGTGTACTTTTTCGATATTTGCACATGCTTATGGATGACAATATACGTAGATGGAAAACCTGTTGAAATGATTTGTAATAATTGCATTTCATGATGATAGGATGAGCATTTATTAAATGCCTTTGCCTTGTATCATGTTACCATGATTCATCGTCTTGGCATGATGATGAACTCTTGTTTAGAATGCTTTTTGAATTTTACATAACCCCTTCTGCCTTTACTCATGTCTATATTCTGAAGGTGTTTGTTTGCAGAAATGTCTAAGGCTGTTGTCACACTTCTCTAGATTTAGATATTCATAGCTGAGGTAGAGGTGATTATGAATAATTTTGAAGTTAAAGAATTCATTTGATACTAGGGCATAATCAGATTTTAGTGTTGACATTATACGTGAGATTTATTTATTTTTTCATTAGGTTTATGTTAAAGAAATAAGAAAATATGTATATTTACAAAAAAGTATGATTTTTTTTTAACGTACTGAAGTGTGTAACATCTTGGGGAAGTGTATGGGAATATATGATGCCTCTTTTTGCAGAAGGTAGTGAATAAAGATTGTACAGATGATTAGAAAATTAAAGTAATGCATGCATGATGAAAAATTTGAAATACAGAATCATAAATGTATCTCTCCATTTACATACATTTGTTTTTTCCACGTTGATAGAAAGATTACCTGCAGAACCTTGCATTGATATCTTCACTGACCAGGGGATGCAATATATGTTTAGTATGGTAAAGAAGACTGAAAAGGCAGTGAAAGAATGGAGAGTGGTGATTTATTTGAGAAAGGGGATAACAAGGATTGCCAGAATGTTAGTTATATCTCTAATAGAACACATAAGTGGATGGAAAAGTATTGGACAGAAGGTTAAGAATACAAGGCGAGGAAAAGTAGGAGAATAGCAACATTGTTTTAGACCAGGAAGAATGTTAGATCTAATATTGGTGTTGATGATAATGTACAAGAAGAGATTGGATTGGATTAAGGGATACACATGATAGACTGTCTAGACAAAAGCTGTGTGAAACCTGAGCAACAAAGGGGGACTGGAGGAAGGGGTATTGCAGGAAAATTTCAGGTAGAAATAGAAGCATTAGAATGGAAAGAGGAAAAGTCCTTTAGAGGATAAGAAAGAAAAAGAGAACTTTTAGTTGGTCAACTGGTAACTCTGAAATGAATTCTGTGATATGGTCTCGTAGCACATTTCCATCCCAAGGGATGAATCCAAAATATATGTTCATGTTAATTGTATCATCCCTTTAAAGGTTTAGAGCCTCTACAAGATCCATTAATAATTTTGCTATACAAAGTAAGTCTTGCATATTCAATGAACTTCCATAGTTGCTGATTATTATTGAAAGATTTATGTGGAAGTAAGAGTGCCATAAAGAATGTATCTTCATATGCCATATATTTTGTCTTATTAAGAGGTTATGATTGAATTACATGACTTCAAGAGACTCGAAGATGAATATCATTACGCGAACATTAGATAACAGAAATTTGAAAAGCAGTGTTACTGATGTGTCAGAAATGTAGAGTATGATTTAATGAAACCTTTGACCCCATTTTCAGGTAGCATGAAGCATGAGTAATGCATTTAATACACTATTAGTCTTAAGTATCTTCAGCAGTTTGCATGTGATCTGTAGCCTTGCATAGTTTCAGGTTATCATTCTCTGACAGTTGTACTCAGATGCACTTTGTTTACATGATGTATTAAACATTGTGATTATATTACCAAAATGGAGATTTGCAAAGATTAAACACTTGAGTACTGGAATAAATAAATCTTTAGCTTGTTACCACAGATTATTTATTAGTTAACAGAAGTCTGAGTATGCTCACTGAATATAACCTTGAGTTCATCTTGCAGTATATTTTCCTGTATACAAGTTTTGTGTGTTGGGCAGTAAGCTGGAAGGACTGTGAGCATCTTTCTCCAGATGAAATGTTTCTGTACCACTGGAATGACCTGAAATAATTTAAAATCCTCTATTTTACAATAAGATAAATCATCAGACAAGATGCAGAGCAGTAGATGCCATTAATGGTGCCATCTAATGTATATGGTCAGTGGTCATATCTCACTTTTTGCTGTAAACTCGGTCTGGACCAAATGACACGCACAGGATGTTTCACTGTGACTCTGATTTGGTGTTTATTTGTAGAAATAAGCTTTTAGGTTTTAAATGGACTGCATTGTTTGGAAAAATTGAAAAATGTTTGTTTGGAGAATAGCTCTATTACGACTGGATTGTTCAAAATTTCAAGATGTTGGGCCAAGGGTCAGTTTATCAGTAAGTTGGATGATCAGCTGTGATGATTGCAGTGTTTTGCTATATCTCGGCTATTTTAATGTGTGCCAGTTGAGATCAGTTTTATGTTATTGAATTGTGTTCTTGATGTGGTATTATTGTTTGCCAGTTTTATTTGAATATTGCAGCCATTTTACATTTGAGTTTAATGTTCAGACCCTGTCAAATATTATGTTCTTGACTCCCTCATGGTGTAGTTAGATACCAACCCTTTCATAAAGCCTCTTTGGTGTTAGTAGAATCTGCCTGTTTGTGTGTATCTGTAACACCTTCTATACACAGAAAAACTAATGTGGCACATCATCATCTTGGGGTAGTCTTGATGTACATTTTTCTAAGAATTATTTGTTTATCAGAAAATTGTTTTCTGTAGGTAGAAGTCCAGAAGATATCTTGTTTTATTTTTTAAAGATTAAAGAAAGAGGCCAAAGTGATTGTATATGAGTAACCATCACTTACCTACCATCAGTATTTTCAAGCTTTTACATTATGGAGGATTATAATTTCTTGAAATCATTGTATGGCAGTTAGAATTTTGTTACTTGTATTTGCTGATAGGACTAGGACTTGCTTCCTTTTCTACTCTGATTTTTCTAACTTTGTTTTGGACATGTGTTTAGTGAGTGAAAATTTTAAGCACTGGTGAGAATGATTAGTTGAATGAACTTGATACATATATATGCTGAAAGTACTAGGACATGCCTCCTTTCCTATCCTGATTTTATTCATTTTGTTTGTGGACTCTAGTCAAGTTTGGAAGAAATGTAAACATTGGTGAGAATGTTTTGTTATTGGATTTGAATGTAAGTGAGATAGTTGCCAAGGCATGATTGATCTTTGGAGGTTACTATATGTTGTTCATTTATTGATTGCCTTCCTTTGGTACAGTACTTTTCATAAAGGGCATCTTGCATGATAGGTTAAGGCTCTCTCCTTCCAGCTTATGTGTGCCATAACTGGGTATTGCTTGTGTCTTGATCAAAGGTGCTTTTCTTTTGGTTTTATTAATTCATTTCATTTATGCTAAAGGTGATATTATCTTGGGTAATTTTTATTGGTAATTATGATAATGAATGTAATGAGAAAAAGGACATTATGCTTAGTCCACTGTCTTGGTACTAAACAATTTCATTTTTTTTATTTATTTAATTTTTTTTTTTGCTTTGTCGCTGTCTCCCGCGTTTGCGGGTAGCGCAAGGATATTTGTGTGTAGCTCCTTTTTCACATGCAATATATGAGATATCTTTTAATAGTGAAGTAATTGGAATAAATCATTAACTACATGGTTATTACATTGTTGTTTTCATTAGGTCATGGGTTAAAGAATTTTCATAATTTGCCAAAAAAAAGCACCAATTATTACCAAAGACTTTGTTTATGTACTTTTATCTAAACTATAACAGATCGTGGGTCTGGATTGCTGGTCCCAAGGAAACAGCGCGACATCCATTCAAGGTGAGATTATGCTTTAGAAACTTTTTTCTGTTATTTAAGACTGAGAGACAGTGACTTAGAATGATGTGGTATACAGTGGGCAAAATTCTTTCAGTAGTCTGAACCAGGGCACATGAAGCAGTTGGGGGAAAACCATGGAAAGGTCTGTAGGGGCTTAGTTATGGATAGGAGTCTGTGGTCCTATGCATTGCACATGACAGCTACAGCATGGATGTGACTGTAGGAGGCCTTTCTTCATATGTTCCTGGTCCACTGTCACTAATATGGGAAACGGTGAACAAGTACAAAGATTTTTTTCCAGTAGTGTTCGTGGAGTATCTATAAATAGAACATGTGTATCCATGTGATGTGATCTGAGTTAGAATATTATTGTATATATCAATAGCGTTGGGTTTTACTATTGGTTATTAGTGGGTTGCTAGTATAGTACAGATGCTCCTCAACTTGTGATGGGGTAACGTTCCTAGAAACCCATCATAAGTTGATAATACTTTAAGTCAAAATTACAATTAATACTGTACATCTGATATGCTGAACATCATAGTTTAACATAGCCTACCTTAAAAGTTATCAGAGCACTTACATTAGCCTTCAATTGGACAAAATCATTTAATCCAAGGCCTATTTTATAATAAAGTGTTGAATATCTCACTATTGTAAAGTAGAAAAATCGTAAGTTTAACCATTGTAAGTTGGGGTTCATCTGTAAATCAAAAAGGTCATACACATTTTCATATGCAAAGGCATACATCATACTGGTAGACTGCAATAGGGTATTTCGGCAAACTTGTATTCACTGGTCAATCTACTTAACATGAAGTGGAATGGATTGTCATTGAATTTTTTTGATTGGAATAAAAAAAAATTTAGGTTTTGGAAACTGAAATGCCTTTTTCTCTTTGAGATAGTCTCATGAGCTTGAGAGATTTTCTTGAATATTCTGTAGGAAAGTAAGAGGTAGGGGTTAGGAGGGGTTAGGACCTTCCATTTGACCATGGTAGTGGCAGCTTCTTCATTTCAGGTTCCCCTTTAACCAGTCAGAGGCTGCCAGAAATATAATTGATCTTCTCTCTAACTGCTTAGAATTTATACGTGTAGGCATCAATCCAAAAGGGGTCTTCATTGGTAGAGAGGAAGAGCTTTCAAAGAAGGAAAGGGGAAAGCTAGACATGGTAAGAAAACCAGGAAGAAGATATGCTTGCTGAACATACCCACATGAAGGAAAAAGGTGTTGAGAAAAACTTCCAGAAAGAAGACTAAGCCTGAAATATAAAAGTAAACACCTTCAGTAATGATATGGAGGCATACTGGAATTTATCTTTCCAGGAGGAGCAATCCCCTGAGCTACACAGAGTAGGTCCACACCATGTAAACTAAAGCACGTGGTGACAAAGGTGGGAGATGAGTACTAAGGACCCTAGTCTTTGATTTCCTTGAAAGAAGGGTTTCTGAAGTGATAGTAGAGGTCATCTTCCTTAGCATAAAGCCCAGGTTGAACCAATAAAATGTTTCTCAATACACTTCAGGGATATTCCTCACCTAAAGGGTTTCTGTTAAGCACAGATGAATGGTCCCCTCAACAATTTTTGAAGTCCAATATGTGTCATGAGATTCAACTTGGCATGAGGTATGATGCTCTGTAAATGAAATCTTACAAAATTGAATGACATCGGAATATTTCTAGATTTCATTATCAGTCTTGGCCAGAAATTTTGGGTTTATCTTCATCCACATGATTGTCATCAATAAGTTGATTGTAATGTTTGGGCGTAGCTTATCATTTTTAATTTTACGTCAGCAGATCACACCTCTGCTAGAGGTCGCTTTCCCATGAGATACGCTTTGCCTCTTCACGCCACCAGTTGCTGTGGTTCCTTCGCCCCGTCCACACTGTTTTCTACAGCTGCGAGCTTGGCAGCCTTCTTCCCGTGATCCCTCTGGAGCGGAAAGGCTTTGCTACAGCCTGTGACCCAGTTTGGGGCTGGCTGCAACACCACCCGTGATCCGTTAAGGAGCGGGGAGGGAAGTGCGTTGTTGATGCACTTGTGGAGTTGACGACTCTCGCACTGACCTGCACCGCCGCCTTGCTCTCGCCGCCGCCATGTCGGATGTCCCGGGCATACGGAGGTCGAGTAAAATGGGCGATTCTGAACATGCCAGGCATGTGAGGAAAGGCTCCTCACATAGGACTAACTCCAGAAGCAGCCCTTCTCAGCGGGAGGCTCTTCAGGGCGGTAACAATAGGCCTCATGGTCACTGGTGATGGCGGTGACTCTGCTTCCCAGCACACACGTTCCTTGCCTTCTACCTCACGGGATGAGGCATCTGCGCCGCCCTGGAACATGGTGATAGACGCTTTGGCTGCTTTACGTGGTGATGTGGAGAAATTGAAGGAGAAAAAGGAACTTAGGCCCCAGTCGGGGGGCTGATGACGCCGAGGCGGGCGCCGATTAAATATTGGCCTTTCTAGCCAGGTGGTTCCTCCCTCGCCCACGGGTTTTTCGGGCTTTACTTCAGCTGAGCATTACCTTTCCAGTGATGATTATGTCTCTCTGAATGACGGGCGGCCTGACAGTGTTCTCCTGCAGTGCGCCAGGGCTTACGGTCCTGTGGATGAGGTGTCTAATGACATTGACCAGCATGTTGCCGATATGGTTAACCATGTATTTGCTCACGGCTTGCGAGTGGAGGAGTAGAAGGCAGACTTCCGTTTGAAGGATGTTGGGAAAGACATTATTACGGCTGCCACAATTTTGACTACGTCACTCATAGTGCTTGACAAGATCGCCCAGACTAGCCAACCAGATGTTGCCCAGGAAGTGGGCATGCTTAATGGTGCCCTGGCACTCCTGGGTCATGCTAATCACAAGAATAATTTGGCTCGCCAGTTCATCATCAAGCGCGAAATTAACCACAAGTATGCTCACCTCTGTTCAGACAAGGCGCCCATGACTCGTCTTCTGTTTGGGGATGATGATGTCTCACTCTCAGCCAAGGACATTAAGGAGTCTGAAAAGTTAAGGAGTAAGATTGCTCCAAGGAAATCGCTCTCTACCTCGAAGTTTGGTCCTGGCAAGTTTAGGGGCTCTTCTGGGAGACTGCCATACAGGGGTTTTATGGCCAGGGTTCATCCATATGGCCAACGCACGCATGGTCCCCAGAGTGAGCACCAGGCAATCCTTCTCACGGCTGGGTCCTGAGACAAAAAACTCCCGAGGCCGGGGTCACAATCCCCGGCAGTAACTGAGGTGAGTCATCCTCTTCAAGCTGGCAGACTTCACTATTTTGTACATGAGTGGCATGCTATTACCAGTGATCCACAAATATTTTAGATATTGTTCAGCATTGCCATTTAGATATTGATGTTGCTAACATTGGTCCTTTATTTGCTGTAGAAGTTGAGTATGTGTTTAATGTCGAGGAAAAGGAAATGGTTTGCTAGGAAATTGTACAGCTTTTGAGTCTGGGGGTTATCAAGGAGACCCAGAGACAGGAGGGGCAGATTCTTTCCCAGAGACAGGAGGGACAGATTATTTCCCAGAGACAGGAGGGACAGATTATTTCCCAGAGACAGGAGGGGCAGATTCTTTCCCAGAGATAGGAGGGACAGATTATTTCCCAGAGACAGGAGGGGCAGATTATTTTCCAGAGACAGGAGGGGCAGATTCTTTCCCAGAGACAGGAGGGGCAGATTCTTTCCCAGAGACAGGAGGGACAGATTATTTCCCAGAGACAGGAGGGGCAGATTATTTCCCAGAGACAGGAGGGGCTGATTCTTTCCCAGAGACAGGAGGGGCTGATTCTTTCCCAGAGACAGGAGGGGCAGATTCTTTTCCAGAGACAGGAGGGGCAGATTCTTTCCCAGAGACAGGAGGGGCAGATTCTTTCCCAGAGACAGGAGGGGCAGATTATTTCCCAGAGACAGGAGGGACAGATTCTTTCCCCTATTTTCTTAAGACGGAAGAAGGATGGTGGGTTTAGGATGATCCTTAACCTTGAAAAATTTAATAAATTTTTAGAGTACAAACACACCTCAAGATGGAAAATTTTGAGCAGGCGGTTCGTCTTGTTAACAGCGGTGTCTTCATGGCCTCTGTCGATTTGCGGCACGCCTATTATTCTGTTAAGATCGCTGAGGAGCAACAACGCTTTCTGTGTTTCAAGTGGCAAGGAAAAATTTATCAATTCACGTGTCTCCCTAATGGGGTTGCGGATGGTCCCCGTCTGTTCACTAAATTAATGAAACCTGTTTTTGCTGTACGTAGAGAGAAGGGACATATCATCACGAGTTTCATTGGTGATACTCTTATTTGTCACTGCACTTTTGATGGATGTTGTGAGAGTGTGCATGCCACTGTTGACTTGCTCAAGAAGTTAGGTTTCTGTATTAACGGAAGCAAATCTGTCTTGGTCCCCACTAAACGCTTGGAGTATTTGGGGAACATTATAGATTCTGAGACTATGACAGTAACATTACCTGATCGTAGGATACACAAGATACTACAATGCTGTGAGGAATTGTTACATGGTGACAGAGCCAAGATTCGGAATGTGGCCGGAGTTTTTGGGCTATTAGTTGCAGCCGTTCCAGCAGCAGAGATGGGGAAACTGCATTACAGGCGGTTAGAATGTGCTAAGATTGCTGCGTTAAGAGTCGCAAAAGGTAACTTTGACAAGTGGATGGTGGTCACTCATGAGATGAGATTGGACTTGCTTTGGTGGGTATCTCACATTGCATTGCAAACCAGACAGATTTTTCGGAAGGGTACAGAATTGGATCTGTATACTGATGCATCAAATTTAGGTTGGGGTGGCCACCTCAATCAACAAAAAGTTAATGGGAGATGGTCATTATCAGAATCTGCCTTGCACATTAATGCAAAGGAACTCAAAGCCATCTCCCTGGTAGTGCGCTCATTTGCATCTCTTCTCAACGGACGACATGTTCGGGTGTTTTGTGATAACACGACGGCAGTGACCTATGTCAATGAAATGGGCGGCACACGGTCCTCACTGTGTAATGACATTCGCCGTGACCTTTGGGAGTGGTGTGCGGTGAATGATATCTGGCTTACCTGCTCTCATGTACTGGGTAAAGTCAATCTCATGGCAGACGCTGCATCTCGGACATTCAATGACAGGCATGAGTGGAAATTGAAGAATTCTTTAGGGCCCTCTCTGAAGTATTTGGCGTTCCGAGCTTTGATCTCTTTGCTTCTAGACTGAATGCTCAAGTGACTCGTTTCTGCTCGTGGAAACCTGACCCAGATTCAGAACATTTTGATGCCTTTTCTATCTGCTGGTATCAGTTTGAACTACTCTACCTTTTCCCACCCTTTGCGCTGATTGCCAGGTGCCTGCAGAAAATTCGAGCAGAGTCAGCGAAGGAGTGGATGGTATTGCCTCTCTGGCCGTCCCAGCCCTGGATGGGGACTCTAC
The DNA here is from genome assembly GCF_036320965.1 of Panulirus ornatus. Classification (NCBI taxonomy): domain Eukaryota; kingdom Metazoa; phylum Arthropoda; class Malacostraca; order Decapoda; family Palinuridae; genus Panulirus; species Panulirus ornatus. The sequence continues at coordinate 7,312,490 of NC_092230.1, read as the reverse complement.
TCACTTTGCTGGTCAAGGAACCACGGCTGATTCCGAGGGAGGCACACGTCTTGCGTCACCCATCGAAGGAGGAGGAACACCTCATTTTCCGACACACCCGGCTGATGGCTTGCCTCTTATCTGGCACCGTCTGCGAGACGGGCATTTCTCAGGCAGGTACGGACATCATCCTTTCCTCCTGGAGACCTGCGACTGCGAGGCAGTACCAGCCACATGTTAACAAGTGGTTACAGTTTTGTGGTAGCCGGAACATCGATCCCTTTGCTCCCACTGTAACTAATATTGTGAATTTTCTGTCTGTCACTTTCCACAGAGGTGTTAGTTGTCACTTTCCACAGAGGTGTTAGTTATACTTCAATCAACACTGCCAGGGGTGCACTCTCCTCCCTGGGGATTACTGTGGATGGTTGCAGTGCAGGCAGCCATCCTCTTGTCACCAGGTTCTTAAAGGGAGTTTTTAACTTGCGGCCGTCTGTCCCTAGGTACCTAATACAAGAACTTGGAATATTCAACAGGTGCTACAGCATCTGCGTGCCATGGATCCTTTGTCCTCCCTCTCTTTAAAGGATTTAACACTGAAGCTTGTGATGTTGATGGCACTTACGCAGGCTGCCAGAATACAAACTTTGCATTGTTTGTTGCTGAAGAATATTAGTTTTGGGCAGGCTTCTGTTTGTGTTTGGTTAGGGGAAACTATTAAACAGTGCAGGCCAAAGTTCACTGTGCGGTTTGTGACCTTTAAAGCATATTCTACTGACATTAGATTGTGGGTGTGTGAAACTCTTGAAATGTATATTGCTAGGACAGAGGAGTTCAGAAATTCTGCACATCAGGAGAATGGGAAGTTACTCCTAAGTTTTCTCAAGCCCCACAAGCATGTAACGAGGGACACTGTTGCAAGGTGGATTCGAACAGTGCTTTCTCTGTCGGGCATAGACTCCAGCCAGTATTCAGCGGGCAGTGTTCGGCCTGCAGCTGCATTGAAAGCCAAAGCCATGCCTATACCGATTTGACACATCATGGCAAGGGCTGGGTGGTCCAGGGCTGCCACTTTTGCCAAGTTTTATGACAAGGAGGTTGTCCAGAGTCACTATCCTTTCCAAGATGCTGTCCTTCAATAGTCTGTTCCTTTTCTTTGCATAGGAGATGTTGTCTCTTGTCACCTGGTCCATGGCTATGTAAATTTCTTACTGTATTGCAGTTGGTTACTGCTTGTATCATTTCTCCTCTCTACATGTCTACAGTACGACACCCACATGGCTTCAAAACCTCATGGGACAGTGACCTCTAGCAGAGGTGTGATTTGCTGACGTAAAATTAATGAAGTACATGAGACTTACCGTAGGTCAGTTGAAATGTGCTTCGAATTTTATGAAGCAAATCACCTCTGCTAGAAGGGAGCTTTCGCATGCCCACCTCTCCCACCCTACGCTCTGTAGTCTTGTGGCTTACATATTTCTAGCAGTGCGGAATGTTCAGTTACTTTCATGTGGTTGGTCGTACTCTTTAAAGTCTGGTGGTGTGAAGCGGCAAAGCGTATCTCATGTGAAAGCTCCCTTCTAGCAGAGGTGATTTGCTTCATAAAATTCGAAGCACATTTCAACTGACCTACGGTAAGTTTCATGTACTTCATTAATTATCATATAGAATTTCGTAAGCAATCTCGAATGCTCTTGAGACAGACCACAAAGGAGAGGAAAGTAGTTAATGCCATGAATTTTCATTTTTTGGAAATATTGTTTTGATTAATTAGAAATTCTTTTCATAAACTTCAGGCAAGCAAGGTTTGCTGTCCCAGTTTTGACGGCTGTGGATGAACCAAAAAAACTTGCAGATGGAATGACATATACAGTTGTAAAGGATGATGCTGTGGCTGAGGCAGAAGCGGAACCACTTGTTGAGGCAGAAGCAGAACCACAGGCTGAGGCAGAAGCAGAGCCACAGGCTGAGGCAGAAGCAGAACCAAAGGCTGAGGCAGAAGCAGAACCACAGGCTGAAGCAGAAGCTGAACCTGGTTAGTAACGAAGAGATTTAACTTTAATTATTTTCATGAGTTTATTACCTTAGTGTTAATTATGTATTTGTAACTACATATTTATACTCTACTTGAAGGAAAGTCTACATTCATCTCTTGTACTGTTATGTAGCATTTTAAATTGTATGCTAACCTTATTCAGAATTCTCTCGCTTGATTTATTTGTTTATCCTCTGCTATTATCGTACTATTATAGTACTTTTTTTTTTTTACCTTTAATGGCATGTTTCTTGCCTGATTTTGTATTAGGTCATTTGGTTGTTCAGTCCTTGTATCTTTTGAAGATCTGTTCTCAGTTGACCTCATGTTGGTTGAAAATCCCATAGGTTGTGATTAGGTCATCTGTTACTCAACATTCTCAGTGGTTAACAAAAGAGGTACAGTTGTTGCTCAGTATGCAGACATGTCTTTGTTTGCTGAAATAGAGAGAGGGTTGGATGGAACGGTGAGCCAATTTAAGGTATATGGTGTATGTTTGTAAAAATAAGATGCTGTTCCTGAAAGGGAAAGGAGATCAATTTAAGGTCCATTTTCTTGTTGAAGAACTAGAAGTTGTGGTTGAATTAAAGTATGCAGGAGTAAAGTTTAATAAGGATATTAGTAAAGCTGGAAGGTATGAAAGTTCTGATGAATGGAAAAATTTTAATTTAGTGTGTACATAGCGCTTTCATGATAGTTTTTTCCCTGACTATATATATATCAGGATAGGTTAAAATAAGATAGGTACGGATGGATAACTTGTGTATTACAGTTATTGATAGAATGAAGAGCAAAGACAAGAAGGTTATTTGGTGTGAAGAAGTCAGTAGGAAGGCATGTATATGAAAAGTCTTTGTAGGGTGGTTGAAAAGTTTTTGTAGGGTGGTTTGGTCACATTAAATGTACAGTAGATGATAGGTTGGGCAAGAAAATACACAGTAGTCCAGTAGAAGGTAGAAATAGAAAGGTTAGATTTACAAAGGAATGCATAATTGTAATTCAAGAATTGATAAGGGCTATGGATATTTTAGAAGAGGTGCTGAAGGTATGACTATGAAAGTATTTTGTGCATGGAGGTCATATGAATAGATATTTTGGTCTTGATAAATCAACTTCCTTAAAGTGGTCAGAAAAGTTTTGATATATGTGGACGTCCTTGTTTCATATTACGTAATTGATATGAATTAAGGTGTGTGTGTGTGTGTGTGTGAAGACTATTTATACATCGACATTCCTGTTCATTTGGAATGGAGTAATGATGATGATAGATAGTTTTGCATAAATGAGGTCCATGCTCCAATCCCATAAACAGGCTTCCTGTTACTGTATTCAAATTTAGAAACATAATGTGACACTGACATGAGAAAGATAGGCTGTCTTATGGAACTAGATGCTTGCATTAATTTTTTTTCATTTTCTGTGTTGTAAGTCGTACATATACTTTTCACTTGATTATTTCTTTACTGTACAAGTTATTCCTCTTTTATATTTATGCATTGTTTGTTGTACATACACCTTTCACTTCATTATTCCTTCAATACACAAATTATTCCTCTTTTATATTTCTGGATTGTATGGTGTACATATAATTCACTTGATAATTCCTACACTCTACATCATAATAATGGTATGGTAATATATGTTTCACTTTTGTATTTACAGAGCCCTTAAGTGGATCTTCACCATATGTACCCAAAGGCGATTTTCATGCTATGGATTGTACAGATATTATTATTGGCACTGCAAGAGGGAATCTCTATCGCATTGATGACTACTATACCCGGGACCGTTCAACCCCAAAGGTTGATAGTTACTGGGGTGGGGATAGCTCACTAACTGCTGCTTTGGGCTGGGAAGTTGATGGAGTGACAACAATTTTGTTTCGGAGAAAGCTTGAAGGTAAGAAAATAACAGATTAGCTTAAAAAACTACATGGATAGAATGGATCAAGAGAAATGTGGGTAAAGGGAAAGACTGGCATCGTGAAGTATGCATGGGTATGTATATATGTTTGCCTGTGAATATGAAGACTGTACGAGGCAATGTTGAAATGAAGTGTTTCTGGAGAAATTTGAATAACTGGATATATGGGTTTCAGGAGATGAAGGTGGTTACAATGGGTGATATAAATGCAAAGGTGAGATGTGATGAAATTGGTGAGATATTTGGTAAATGGGGACTGCTTGGAGTAAATGAGAATGAAAGTTATCTTGTGGATGTCTCTGCTGAGGGGAGTACAAACACCTTTTGTGACACAAGAAGATTCATAGATATACTTGGATGAGAAATGAAAGAGAAGAACAAAAGGGTTTGATTATGTGGCAGTAGGTGAAAGGTTGAGAAAAGTTGTGCTAGATGCTAGAGTTGAGAGGAATCTTTGGGGATAATGACCATTTTGCAGTTCTTGTGAAGGTGAGGATTGGGAGAAGTGGTGGTATAGTGTAAGTAAAGAATGGAGAGCTAGAAGCGTTGGCAAGGGAGAGGATGAATCGGAAAGAATGCAAGGAGGAATGCAAAAGAAGGGTGACAAAGTAATGAAGTGCAGTAAATGTAAGGATGCAGTTGTGTAAATGAGATGTTTAAAATGTTTTGAGAAAGAGCATTGAAGGTTGTAGAATTAGTAGTTGGATGCAAGGTTGTGAGATATAAGAATAAAAGTACAAAATCACAGTGTACGGATAAGATTAGAAATGCTGTGGAAAAGAAGAAAAATGTACATAGTGAATTGCTTGAGAGAAAAGTTTGCCAAATGATGAGGGAAGACTATAAGACCTGTAAGTGGAATGTTAAAAGGCTGGTAAAGGATAGCAGTGAAGTAGTGGAAGAGGATTTTGGAAGAAATTAAAATGAAAAGTTTAAGGAAAATAAGAAATCATACTGGAAGGATAGGGAATGGGGAAAAAAGAATACTTCCCACATATTTCCTGCGTGTCATAAAAGGCAACTAAAGGAGGAGGGTGCAGGAGGGCTAGAAACCCTCCCCTCCATGTACTTAACTTTCTAAATGGGGAAACAGATGAAGGAATCATGCGGGGAGTGCTCATCCTTCTCGAAGGCTCAGATTGGGGTGTCTAAATGTGTGTGGATGTAACCAAGATGAGAAAAAAGGAGAGATAGGTAGTATGTTTGATGAAAGGAACCTGGATGTTTTGACCCTGAGTCAAATGAAGCTCGAGGGTAAAAGACAAGAGTGGTTTGGGAATGTCTTGGGAGTAATGTCAGGGGTTGGTGAGAGGACAATAACAAAGGGAGGAGTAGCACTACTACTAAAACAGGAGTTGTGGGAGTATGTGATAGAGTGTAAGAAAGTAAACTCTAGATTGATATGGGTAAAACTGAAAGTGGGAGAGAGATGGATGATTATTGGTGCCTGTGCACCTGGTCATGAGATCATGAGAGGCAAGTCTTTTGGGAGCAGCTGAGTGAGTGTGTTAGCAGCTTTGATGCACAAGACCAAGTTATTGTGACGGGTGATTTGAATGCAGAGGTGAGTAATGTGGTAGTTGAGGGTATAATTGGTGTACATGGGGTGTTCAGTATTGTAAATGGGAATGTTGAAAAACTTGTAGATTTTGTGTGCTGAAAAAGGACTGGTGATTGGCTGGTGATTGGGAATACCTGGTTTAAAAAGAGAGATATTCATAAGTATATGTATGTAAGTAGGAGAGATGGGCAGAGAGCATGGTGGTGGTGAGAGGGCAACTGGAGGAATGTCTGACTGTTGTCTTGTGGAGGCAAAGGTGAAGATTTATAGAGGTTTTCAGAAAAGAAGAGAGAATGTTGGGGTGAAGAGAATGGTGAGAGTAAGTGAACTTGGAAAGGAGACTTGTGTGAGGAAGTACCAGGAGAGACTGAGTACAGAATTGCAAAAGGTGAGAACAAAGGAGGTAAGGGGAGTGGGGGAGGAATGGGATGTATTTAGGGAAGCAGTGATGGCTTGTGCAAAAGATGCTTGTGGCATGAGAAAGGTGGGAGGTGTGCAGGTGGGTAGTGAGTGATGGGTTGAAGAAGTAAGATTGTTAGTGAAAGAGAAGAGAGAGGTGCTAGGACGATTTTTGCAGGGAAGTAGTGAAAATGACTGGGAGATGTATAAAAGAAAGCAGCAGGAGGTCAAGAGATAAGTGCAAGAGGTGAAAAAGAGAGTATGGGAGAGTGAGTATCATTAAACTTTAGGGAGGATAAAAAGATCTTTTGGAAGGAGATGAATAATGTGCAAAAGACTTGAGAACAAATGGGGACATCAGTGAAGGGAGCAAAACAGGAAGTGATAACAGAAAGTGATGGAGTGAGGAGGAGATGGAGTTAGTGTATTGAAGGGTTGTTAAATGTTTTGGATGATAGAGTGGCAGATGTAGGGTGTTTGGATGGGGGTGGTATATGAAGTGAGAGGTTCAGAAGAGTGGTTTGGTGAAAAGAGAAGAGGTGGTGTCAGCCTTGTGGAAGATGACATTCGGTGAGGCAGGGGATTGCACGGTATTGCAGTTGAATTTATAAGAAGGGGGGTGACTGTGTTGTTGATTAGTTGGTAAGGATAGTGTATGTATGGATCATGGTGAAGTGCCTGAGGATTGGAGGAATGCATGTATAGTACTATTGTATAAAGGCAAAGGGGATAAAGGTAAATGCTCAAACTACAGAGGCATATGAGTGGGTATTGATTGAGAGGGTGAAGGTATGTACAGAGCATTAGATTGGGGAAGAGCAGTATGGGGTTTTAGACTTGGTAGAGGATGTGTGGATCAATTGTTTGCTTTGAAGACTGTGTATGAGAAATACTTAGAAAAACAGATGGTTTTGTATGTGGCATTTATAGATCTGAAGAAAACATATGATAGGGTTGATAGAGATGCTTTGTGGAAGATCTTAAGAATATATGGTATGGCAGGTAAACTGCTGGAAGCAGTTAAAACTTTTTCTCAAGGGTGTAAGGCATGTGTGTGAGTAAGAAGACAGAAAAGTGATTGGTTCATAAAGAAGGTCAGTCCATGATAAGAGTATATAATGTCACCACGGTTATTTGATTTGTCTATATATAACATACAAGAGGCAATTTTAGCAGACTCCATGGGTCTTGCTTGACTGTAAGAAAAAATATAGATAAATCAGGTTCTTTGACACCACATTAATGTGCCCTGCATTTCCCACTCTAGGGCTTGCATCTCTCTTAACTCTGCTGTTAGAGGACTTATAGAATGAAAAAGGCATACCATATAGCTGTATAGCTGTCATTGGAAATGATTTTTCCAAAGGCCTAGGAAAACTTTCCCACCTCAACCTCCACTTGAAACAGGTGATGAATCAGATAATTCAAAGGATAAAGCAGACAACCCACGAGCCCTTCCACCCCATCCCACTCCTTTGCCAACTCAAGCTCTTATTACCATGTTTTCTTATTAGTTTTCATCAACTTTTCACTGTGACTGGGGTATATATTGCTCGGTAATTTTTTCTGTACCCTCCAGCTGAGACACATGACACGGTATGTTGTTTTTTCTGTTCACTGACACTAGGGCTTGAATATACAGCCAATGTTTGTTGTGGCATCCCAAGCATTGTTTCTTGATGCTATAGATTTACAGCCTAACTTTTTTCATATACTGGTCAGTATATGGAATATGAAAAATGTGTGCAAAAGATCTGCACCCTCACATTATGTAATGATTTTTGAAGCTCTCTCTCTCTTACAAAATGATGCATTTCATTGATGAAAACCCTGAGTAACAAATTTGTTTGTAACAAATACACTTCCAAGAGTACTTCACATCTCACTCTGTATGCCTGAAATTACTCCTGGAGTACCTGATTTGCCTGGCAGTGCTTCAGCATAAATTAAATGGCCCTTGGCAGACTGAAGCATTGTTTCACCAATTTGAAGTGGTAATAATTTTTGTTTAGAAAATTGCATTTTTAGTAATCATAGTAACAACTTATGAGAAATTTGATTTTGTAATTTGAGAGTATACCAATGTCCAGACAGTGTACTTTGTGTTTTAGGACCCTACTTTTTCTAAAAGGGTTAGAATATTGTATATAATTGAATGAGAGTGTGCATTATGTTGTTTTTAAACTATTTCATGTATGTTCCATGCTAAAATGTTAGATATGGAAGATTTTTGCTCAGGAATGTAACCCCCCCTTATGTAAGGGGTTCAGTTGCCCTTACTATAACAGATTGCTTGGCAAAGGTTTTCTAGGAATGTAATCCCACTGCTAAGTGGGGATTGGGTGTTGAAAATTATTAGTTCACAATATTAAAGTAGTCAGCCTTCTTTCTTGGCTGGTAAATGATAGAACATTCCATATGCAGCACTACAGTAAAGAAGGAAATACCTTTTTATAAGATATGGATGATGATATGAAAGACCCTGTGTAGTGATTTTGGACTTTTATCCTTTTTTGCAGCTACCCACCCGACAGATCATTCCATCACAGATTCTCTCATGAATGTCATTTGGGCCCGAGGACAGGAGTTGGGCATGTATGTCCATTCCCCTGCCTCTGGTCTGTCTGTCGCTGCCAGTGTCAAAGATTTTTATCGTCCAGATGAAATCAAATATCATGGCAAAAGTGGTCAAAGAGGTGTTGTTTCAATGAACTTCCTGGGTAAGTTGTTGTAAGCTAGTAAGAATGGAATTGAAGTTAAGAATTTTTTAAATGGTTTGTGGTAAAGAATTTGACATGGAAAGTATACCAATTCTGTGTAAAGCATTAAAAAGATCATTGCATTTTTTATCAGCAGAAAGTTTTATAAATAGCATGTTCCATAAATATCTTTTACTTTGACCTCATTGTACACTCCAGTTTTTTACATATATTCTCACAACAAACTTGTAAAACAATGTTTCTTTCTTTAACTTGCAGGGGAAATCTCTGACTTGGCTTCAGCAAACAAAGAGGAAATCAATTGGTGTGGTGGTCATTGGAAATACCCAGGGAATTGCAAATCTCCTGGTGATGAAGATGGAAATTGCGAATACTATGCTAAGTGGGAGTACTTGGAGCAAACAGATGAAATAAAATTCTTAATTCAAACCTCACATAGTAATCGTTGGACTGGCATTGGCTTCAGTGATAACACAAGAATGGTTAGTAATACTTGTCCCTAAAAGTAGTCTGGGTAGCTGTAGTCTTTCTATCAAGATATTTATGAAAATATCTTTGTGGAAAATAGTTTTGCGGAAGATGAAAGCCGATAAGGCAGCGGGTTTGGATGGTATTGCAGTGGAGTTTATTAAAAAAGGGGGTGACTGTATTGTTGACTGGTTGGTTAGGTTACTTAATGTATGTATGACTCATGGTGAGGGGCCCGAGGACTGGCGGAATGCTTGCGTAGTGCCATTGTACAAAGGCAAAGGGGATAAGAGTGAGTGTTCAAATTACAGAGGTATAAGTTTGTTGAGTATTCCTGGGAAATTATATGGGAGGGTATTGATTGAGAGGGTGAGGGCATGTACAGAGCATCAGATTGGGGAAGAGCAGTGTGGTTTCAGAAATGGTAGAGGATGTGTGGATCAGGTGTTTGCTTTGAAAAATGTGAGAAATACTTAGAAAAGCAAATGGATTTGTATGTAGCATTTATGGATCTGGAGAAGGCATATGATAGAGTTGATAGAGATACTTTGTGGAAGGTATTAAGAATATATGGTGTGGGAGGTAAGTTGTTAGAAGCAGTGAAAAGTTTTTATCAAGATGTAAGGCATGCGTATGTGTAGGAAGAGAGGAAAGTGATTGGTTTTCAGTGAATGTTGGTTTGCGGAAGGGGCGCGTGATGTCTCCATGGTTGTTTAATTTGTTTATGGATGGGGTTGTTAGGGAGGTGAATGCAAGAGTTTTTGGAAAGAGGGGCAAGTACGCAGTCTGTTGTGGATGAGAGAGCTTGGTAAGTGAGTCAGTTGTTCGCTGATGATACAGCACTGGTGGCTGATTTCGGGTGAGGAACTGCAGAAGCTGGTGACTGAGTTTGGTAAAGTGTGTGAAAGAAGAAAGTGGAGAGTAATTGTGAATAAGAGCAAGGTTATTAGGTACAATAGGGTTGAGGGACAAGTCAATTAGGAGTTAAGTTTGAATGGAGAAAAACTGGAGGAAGTGAAGTGTTTTAGATATCTGGGAGTGGATTTGGCAGTGGATGGAACCATGGAAACTGAAGTGAATTATAGGGTGGGAGAGGGGGCAAAAGTTCTGGGAGCATTGAAAAATGTGTGGAAGTCAAGAACGTCTTGAAAGCAAAAATGGGTATGTTTGAAGGAATAGTGGTTCCAACAATGTTATATGGTTGCGAGGCGTGGGCTATAGATAGAGTTGTGCGGAGGAGGGTGGATGTGTTGGAAATGAGATGTTTGAGGACAGCATGTGGTGTGAGTTGGTTTGATCGAGTAAGTAATGAAAGGGTAAGAGATATGTGTGGTAATAAAAAGAGTGTGGTTGAGAGAGCAGAAGAGGGTGTTTTGAAATGGTTTGGTCACATGGAGGGAATGAGTGAGGAAAGATTGACCAAGAGGATATATGTGTCAGAGGTGGAGGGAACGAGGAGAAGTGGGAGACCTAATTAGAGGTGGAAGGATGGAGTGAAAAAGATTTTGAGTGATCGGGGCCTGAACATGCAGGAGGGTGGAAGGTGTGCAAGGAATAGAGTGAATTAGAACGATGTGGTATACCGGGGTCGACGTGCTGTCAATGGATTGAACCAGGGCATGTGAAGTGTCTGGGGTAAACCATGGAAAGTTTTGTGGGGCCTGGATGTGGAAAGGGAGCCATGGTTTCAGTGCATTATACATGACAGCTAGAGACTGAGTGTGGACAAATGTGGACTTTGTTGTCATTTCCTAGCGCTACCTCGCGCACATGGAGGGGGAGGGGGTTGTCATTTCATGTGTGGTGGGGTGGTGACAGGAATGAATAAGGGCAGACAGTATGAATTATGTACATGTGTATATATGTCTGTGTGTGTATACATATATGTATATGTAGAGATGTATAGGTATGTATATGTGCTGTGTGTGGATATGTATGTATATACATATGTATGTGGGTGGGTTGGGCCATTCTTTTGTCTGTTTCCTTGTGCTACTTGGCTAATGCAGGAGACAACGACAAAGTATAATAAATAAATAAAATACTTTTGATCATAATGGCCTTTTAGAGTTTTTTCTCCTTGGTAAGCATTATTGCACTTAATATTTCAGGGGCATTCCATTTTGTGTCTAAATTAGATTGGTAGATATTATTCAAAGGGATGGTTACTTTCAGAGTAGAGACCCTGAAAAGTGCTTACTTACATCACTGGAAAAGTTGCTATCTCAGAAATTTTTAGAGTTCAAACTCATTGTTAGTAGAAGAATTGGATTTGATTTGTTGAGTAGAGATTTGTGTTCTTTTGCACTTATTTTGTTTGTTGTAAATTCTAAGTCATAAAAATGATAATAAAAACACACACACACCCCTCTGATGTAGCAATTAGCATTAATGACTGACAGGTATACAAGGGCTGCCTAGGATTAAATTTGCATAGGTAAGAATCCCGGTCATGGCAGCCAATCATGCAATCCACCCATGTGTTCATCTTCCCCTGGGGGCTGGTCAATGAAATGGGTACATGGCTTAGGCTAGGGTGTGTGTGTGTGTGTGTGTGTGTGTGTGTGTGTGTGTGTCTTGGTGCATATATGCTTATATGTAAAGACATGGTACCCACTTAAGAGACAGGGTAAAATGAGTGTTAAACTCTCTGCCCAGTACACACAAATAATAATCATACACACATTCAGAGGAGTCTTTTCCAAATGGGTCAACTTGGCCAGCAGAGTGCCACATTGGTTGATCCTGAGATCATTACTTTACTGATCTATATTATTTTATATTAATGAGTTGGCTGAAGGTATGGAATACTACCTGGTTATGTTTGCAAAGGATGCAAAAGTCATGAAAGAAGTGAAAAGTGAAGAGTATTGCATCAGCTTATAAGGGGACCTAAACAGATTCCAAAGTTGGTCTGAAATGTGATTGATGGAATTCAACCTTAGCAAATGAAAAGTAATGAGGTTAGGACAGAGTTAGAGATGGCCTCCATGTGATGATTACCAAGCAGTAAGTAAACTTCAAGATTCTGTGCATGAGAGGGACCTTGAAGTAGACATCATTCCAACTTGTTGCCAGAGTCCTATATTAGGAGAATAGCTAAGACACAAATTGTATATTGGCATATATCAGAATAGGTTTTGGGTATATGGTTAAAGAAATGTTTTGCAAACTATTCATATCCTACATAAGGCCAACGCAATAATACTCAGGTATGGTCACTGCACCTGCAGAAGCACAAAGCACTCATAGAGGAGGTCCAGAGAAGGGCAACAAAGGTAGTACCAAAATTAAGAAAGCTAAGCTACAAGTAAAGGCTGGGAGCTTTAGATTTATTCACTTTGGAAAAGAGAAGAATGAGGGTTAACCTGATCACAACCTTTAAGTTTTTAAAAGAGATTGACAAAGTGGACAGTGTACGGTACTTTGAGTGATACAGGGATAATGGAGCCAGAAGACTTAACATAAAATTAAGGAACATGTAAATAAGGATATAAAGAAGTACTTGTAAGAGTGTTGGATGATTGGAATAGACTAACTGAGGACATGGTTAACGCAAACTGCATACTTAAATTCAATGGGTTGTATGACATTAGAGAGTATTCAAAATATGGGGCCCCATGAGTATAAACCTCCCTCTCTGTACAGAACAACTATGTAATTACAAAGAGGTAATAACACACAATCCATATTGAGAGAATAGTAAAAGAGACATCCCTTTGCTGGTGAATATTGGAATAGCTTTCAACAGCAAAGTGTTCATATCTTATATAGGGCAAAACTAGAATATGCTTATCAGATTTGGTCACTTCATCTAAAGAAACACAAAGATGATACCAGAATTAAGAGAGTTAAGTTACGGGGAAAGGGTACAGGCTTTGAATTTGCCTACCTTCGAAGAGAGAAGAATGAGGGGTAATCTAATAACAACTTTCATGTTTCTAAAAGAGATCAATGACATGGACACTGAACAGTTCTTCGAGAAATATGGGGATAGTGCAACCAAAGGACATAAAATAAAATTAAGTAAGAAACTCGTTAAAAAAGAAGTAAAGAAGTACTTTCATAGTACAAAACTGATGGATGAATGGAATAGAATGAATGAATACATTCATAGCTCTCAAAGTATATGGATAAGGAAGTTTAGCAACCTGTTCATGGTAGGTAATAGTTAGTAGGCAGTTAACAACCAGGAAGGTATATCACCAGTGCTACATGCCTAGGCATTAGGAGGGTTAGTGATAGCTGCATAGTGAGCCAGCACTTCTTTGGTTGTTAAGTTGCACTCCTCTGACCCAGATAGCTGACCCAGGTAGATTTTTTCCTTTCTGCCTTGCTTACATGTGGACTGCTGGCATTCTGTCCACAACCATACAGAGTATCTCTCCTTGTCATACACAACACTTGACAACACTTAACTTGCACAGCTCATTCATCATGACTCTAGATTTCCTGTGGTGATTGCTGTGGTATCCCTGCCTTTGGCAAAATGGTAGGAGGAATAGATAGAAGCAATCGGTAGGAACATTTAGGTAGGACTGTTAGGTAGAAACATTAGGTAGAAGTAGTAGGTAGGAACATTTGTTAGAAGTAGTCGGTAGGAACATCAGGTAGAAGTAGTCGGTACGAACGTTAGGTAGGAGTCTCTGCAAACACTGTGCTAGACTGGCCCTTTGCCAGTGGCCTGTTATGAGTGAAGCACTAAAGGCTAAGAAGTGGCACTGGAGTTCTCTAGTTATGGAGACTTTATTTACATGGCCACCCCCTTGAGGGAGTTCCTGAAGGGAACAGGGGTCAGAGATGTAGATAGGTAGATAATCATATCCCACATAAAGCCAAAACTGGAGTGTGCTTATTAAGTCTAGTCATTGCACCTAAAGGAGCACAAAGAACTAATAGAAAAAGTTGAGGCGAGGGCTACAAAGTTACAGGGAAAGGCTAAAGCTTTAAATTTTCCCACCTTGGAGGAGAAAAGAGTGAGGGGTGGCGTAATCGTAACCTTTGTTTTGAAACAGATTGATGACGGTGAAAAATTTTTTATGAGACAATGGACAGTGAAATATTTTTAATGAGATGCAGGGATAGAGGAACCAGAGGATATAACATGAAGTTAAGTGAAAAAAACTTGATGTAAAGAAGTACTTTTATTGTAGAAGAGTGGTGGATGAGAGGAATAGAATGAATGAAGACATCGTTAATGCAGACTTCATGAATAGCTTTAGATGTATTATAGTAGAGAATGTTTGAGACAGCATTCATTTGCTCTTGCTTTCCATGGCTTTATTGAATAATTTTGAAATGGGTTCAATTTTTCAGACCACAGAATGTTTGTAGGAAGAGAAACAAGTCATTTTAGAGGTTGCGTGCTGTTCTTTATGAGGGAAGTTTGTATACTGGTAAAAACTATTTGAAGGGAGCTGTCGTGTGTGAAGGTATTGGTGGAACCACTTTTTATTATGGTTAAAGGAATTTGGGATGTAAATGATTAGAAATTTTGCTAACATTTTCATATTAACAGAAACTTAATGTGAAATATCTCAACAGTCATTAACTGATTGCGTGATTGGATGGGTACAGCAATCAGGAAGTTACTACATTTATGATGGCTGGGCTACTGGATATGCCTCCCCTCTTGTGGATTCCAGACAAGGCGTCAAGAATGTCACTGGAAAGATTGTAAATGGAGTCACAAGTATTTCATTTGTGAGGAGGAGGATTTCTGGAGACAAAGAAAATGTAAGTGAATCTAGAATGTTATTAATCAGAAAAATATATAGGCCTTTACATGATGGTTATATGACAAGCATTAAATGGTGACTACTCATAAATAAGATCTTTTTGGCGCATCTGCTGGATTTCTTGTAACAAGTAGAAATGTTCAATTGACATGATTTTTAATGAGAGTGTCTTTAATAGTCATAATGAGATTATTTATTTAGAATAGCCATAGTTTTTTATGCATGTATTTAATCTTGTCATCCTTTGTTTTAAGAAAATCAGGGATTTTTAAGTAAATATGGATAGTATAGATACTGATTCTTCATGTTGAAACTAGGAATGTGTTTTTAGTCTGTAAATGAACCTCTTTTATTTTTTAGTCTTTTTTAGAATCTTTACAAAGTGTCCTCTAAAAAAAAAAGGTGCAAAACTTGATAATTTATTCTTGGCAAGACTACGTCTAGAGAACTTTATTCCTTATGCCAATTAAATTTGAGAGAATTTGTAGAGAAATCGAGGGTAACAAGTAATTGTACATGTTGGAAGTGTAAACCTTCTCTTAGCAGTGAAATCTCTTCCCAGATGATTCCTTTCTTTATGCATCCTTGCTGAAAGTGGAATTCCTCCATGTTCATAAAGATAAAATCTAAAATCGTTTCCCCTACAGACTATCTATATCAAATGTTATTGTAGAAAATGTTCAAAAAAAGGTGGTATACTTTCCTCTATACAGAGTGTTTTTGAATAATGAATGGTAGGACTTGGTGGTACTGAGGATCCTTGTTATTTATGTAGTAACAAGATGATTCTAGGTTTTTCAAGGTGTGATTTCATTTCACAAAGACTTGAAAACATTATACACTGTATGTCTTTTTATAAGACATGATATCACACATCCCATATTTATGATATGCTAATTTTGTTTCATGCACATTATGTATATGTTTACTTATTTATGTGGACTGAACGTCATTTACATAACTTGAAAATGTTATTCTATCAAAAATGTAAAAACTAGAACAAGAGATTATTTCTTTTACTATGAAATTTTGCACAGTTAACTTTGTTCATTGCACTCTCTGAAACTACGACACAGTTGCACTTTCTTTGAATACTTAGGGATGTCTGTAACACATTTTTTTCAGCTTTGTTGTTAGGTTCCTAATGACATGTAAGGATAAGATGTGGAATCAAACATCTTTTGAGAACTTAAGTGAAGGCACAAAGGTTTACATTTACAATGATGACACAGTGCATCATACTACATACAGCCACAATAGTGGCAAGGTGGAATGATAGGGTTAAGAGACTTATTTTGTTGGCTCACCCAGTCTTCATTTTGGGAAAGTACCCTCCCCTTTGGCCGTTCTGAGGAACCTTCTTTAGAATAGTTTGGTTTGAACATAATGATTAACAGTATTGCATATTAGATGTTGAGAATTAACCTTGTGTGTTGCTGGGATGCTATCTTTAGGGCAGATTGGTTTTATTGTACCACTTTTTTTTCTAAGTGACAATCCAATCCTGGGGAGATATGTAAATTTTGAAATGTGAAAACTGTTTCTCTCCAGTGATATCTTGAAAGCAGTTTTTGTGTTTAGTTGTTTCTCACCCCTCTCTTGTAAGAAACCTTTCTTATGAGTGACTGACAACCATTGGTTCGACATCCATGTCCTGAGAATTATGAGGCAGGTTGCTTGGCCAGTAGGATATCATCATCAGATGGAGGTTGCAGATTGGTTAGAGGGTACACCTGTGCTGAGTTAGTTGGCTAGTAGCACTGTATATGTGGTTAGTGAGGGATGAGAGATGTTTACCACACAGAAGTCAGGGTTTTTAAGAGGATTCTAAACTCCATTGATCCCATAGATTCTCCTGAAGCTCATTCAACACTGTTCTGAAGTGCAGCACTTTTTTGTGGTTCAGACTTACTTTCATAGGGTGTAATTTTAGTGCATCCATGGATTTCAGAAGATTTTTTAAATGTCTGTCTTAGATGTAAGGGAAATTTTTGTAGCTAAACTTCACAAAACTTCATTTGGGAACATGTAGGCCTCTCAAGCTTTGATAGGGCCCCAGGCAGTGCTCAGACTTTGGCATTACAAGAAATGCCTCACATTGCTATGCAAGCTTTGCACATTCTTTAAATCACATTACCATAATTCAGGCCCTCAGGTAATTGTGTATGTACTTGCATAAGGACTTGTTTCTTTAAGAATAGTAATAGATTCTACTTATTGTTTCTGTGTTCCAGGATATCAGCTTTACTGATGATAAGTGCTATTACATGGTGTTCCCCACAAAAGGTGGAAATGTCAACTATCAATCTAAGAAAATCTGGAAGCATGCTGTACCGCCAACAGTATCCTCTGAACGAATCTGCATTCGCTCATGTGCAAAGTATGGTTAGTATGAAGAGCATATGTGCTCCTATATGATAGAAAGTTTCATCATTTTTATGAAGATTTTGTTATTCCTGGAGGAATGGTGTTGAGATACTTTTCCACTTAACCTTTAAGTTGTGCAGTTGATCTGAAGGGACTCTCCTTTAGGCGAAAAATTCAAAAGGTCTGAAAACTGTTTTTCCCCACAGAATATATTTACAGTACATTATCTATAAAAGTAGACCATAAAAAATTTGTATACTTTCCTCTATATTGGTATGGTAGGGTTTTTAATGGACTGGGTTAAGGCAGGCAGGTGGCCAATGTACAGTGATTTTTGCAGACGTGATCTTACATGAAGTTGTATTTCTGTATGTGTAAGCCCAATGCACATTTTCTATATGAAAGTAGTTGCTTATATTCATATACTGTACACTATTCACTTAGATCTGATAGCTGGGTGGACACAAAGCTTAGCTGGTATTAGTGGACACAAACAGATGAAGGGTGTGCATGGAGTAGGGAGTCACTTTGGTTACCAGAGGGTGGCGACCTAACACCAGTCAGACTGCTTCAATAGCTTAGCCTACTTTGTATTGCCATCTATTGGTTTACTTATAGTTAAACAGATCAAGGAACTGCATTAATTAGAATAAGTCTAAAATATTTTTTTATTTATTTTGCTTTGATGCTGTCTCCTGCGTTAGTGAGGTAGTGCAAGGAAACAGATGAAAGAAAGGCCCAACCCACCCACATACACATGTATATACATATGTACACGTCCACACACGCAAATATACATACCTATACATCTCATCGTATACATATATATACACACACAGACATATACATATATACACATGTACATAATTCATACAGTCTGCCTTTATTCATTTCTCATCACCACCCTGCCACACATGAAATAACAACCCCCTCCCCCCTCATGTGCACGAGGTAGCGCTAGGAAGACCACAAAGGCCCCATTCGTTCACACTCTGTCTCTAGCTGTCATGTAATAATGCACCAAAACCACAGCTCCCTTTCCACATCCAGGCCCCACAGAACTTTCCATGGTTTACCCCAGACGCTTCACATGCCCTGGTTCAATCCATTGACAGCACGTTGACCCCGGTATACCACATCATTCCAATTCACTCTATTCCTTGCACGCCTTTCACCCTCCTGCATGTTCAGGCCCCGATCGTTCAAAATCTTTTTCACTCCATCTTTCCACCTTCAATTTGGTCTCCCACTTCTCCTCGTTCCCTCCACCTCTGAAACATATATCCTCTTGGTCAATCTTTCCTCACTCATTCTCTCCATGTGACCAATCCATTTCAAAACACCCTCTTCTGCTCTCTCAACCACACTCTTTTTATTACCACACATCTCTCTTACCCTATTATTACTTACTCGATCAAGCCACCTCACACCACATATTGTCCTCAAACATCTCATTTCCAGTACATCTACCCTCCTGCGCACAACTCTATCCATAGCCCACGCCTCGCAACCATACAACATCGTTGGAACCACTATTCCTTCAAACATACCCATTTTTGCTTTCTGAGATAATGTTCTCGACTTCCACACATTCTTCAAGGCTCCCAGAATTTTCGCCCCCTCCCCCGCCCTATGATTCCCTTCTGCTTCCATGGTTCCATCCGCTGCCAAATCCACTCCCAGATATCTAAAACACTTCACTTCCTCCAGTTTTTCTCCATTCAAACTTACCTCCCAGTTGACTTGACCCTCAACCCTACTGTACCTAATAACCTTGCTCTTATTCACATTTACTCTTAATTTTCTTCTTTCACACACTTTACCAAACTCAGTCACCAGCTTCTGCAGTTTCTTACATGAATCAGCCACCAGCGCTGTATCATCAGCGAACAACAACTGACTCACTTCCCCAAGCTCTCTCATCCACAATAGACTGCATACTTGCCCCTCTTTCCAAAACCCTTGCATTCACCTCCCTAACAACCCCATCCATAAACAACATACATTAAATAACCTTACCACCCAGTCAACAATACAGTCACCCCCTTTTTTAATAAATTCCACTGCAATGCCATCCAAACCCGCTGCCTTGCTGGCTTTCATCTTCCGCAAAGCTTTTACTACCTCTTCTCTGTTTACCAAATCATCCTCCTAACCCTCTCACTTTGCACACCACCTCGACCAAAACACCCTATATCTGCCACTCTATCATCAAACACATTCAACAAACCTTCAAAATACTCACTCCATCTCCTTCTCACATCACCACTACTTGTTATCACCTCCCCATTAGCCCCCTTCACTGAAGTTCCCATTTTTTCCCTTGTCTTACACACTTTATTTACCTCCTTCCAAAACATCTTTTTATTCTCCCTAAAATTTAATGATACTCTCTCACCCCAACTCTCATTTGCCCTCTTTTTCACCTCTTGCAACTTTGTCTTGACCTCCTGCCTCTTTCTTTTATACATCTCCCAGTCATTTGCATTATTTCCCTACAAAAATCGTCCAAATACCTCTCTCTTCTCTTTCACTAAAAATCTTACTTCTTCATCCCACCACTCACTACCCTTTCTAATCTGCCCACCTCCCACGCTTCTCATGCCACAAGCATCTTTTGCGCAAGCCATCACTGCTTCCCTAAATACATCCCATTCCTCCCCCACTCCCCTTACCTCCTTTGTTCTCACCTTTTTCCATTCTGTACTCAGTCTCTCCTGGTACTTCCTCACACAGGTCTCCCTCCCAGGCTCACTTACTCTTACCACTCTTTTCACCCCAACATTCTCTCTTCTTTTCTGAAAACCTCTACAAATCTTCACCTTCGCCTGCACAACATAATGATCAGACATCCCTCCAGTTGCACCTCTCAGCACATTAACATCGAAAAGTCTCTCTTTCGCATGCCTATCAATTAACACAATCCAGTAACGCTCTCTGTCCATCTCTCCTACTTACATACATATACTTATGTATATCTCTCTTTTTAAACCAGGTATTCCCAATCACCAGTCCTTTTTCAGCACATAAATCTACAAGCTCTTCACCATTTCCATTTACCACACTGAACGCGCCATGTATACCAATTATTCCCTCAACTCCCACATTACTCACCTTTGCATTCAAATCACCCATCACTATAACCCGGTCTCGTGCATCAAAACCACTAACACACTCATTCAGCTGCTCCCTAAACACTTGCCTCTCATGATCTTTCTTCTCATGCCCAGGTGCATATGAACAATAATCACCCATCTCTCTCCATCCACTTTCAGTTTTACCCATATTAATCTAGAGTTTACTTTCTTACACTCAGTTTACTTTCTTACACTCTATCACATACTCCCACCACTCCTGTTTCAGGAGTAGTGCCACTTCTTCCCTTGCTCTTGTCCTTTCACTAACCCCTAACTTTACAGGGCCAAAACATCCAGGTTCCTTTCCTCAAACATACTACCTGTCTCTCCTTTTTTCTCATCTTGGTTACATCCACACACATTTAGACACCCCAATCTGAGCCTTCGAGGAGGATGAGCACTCCCCGTGTGACTCCTTCTGTTTCCCATTTAGATAGTTAAAATACAAGGTGGGGAGGGTTTCTGGCCTCCGCTCCCGTCCCCTTTAGTCGCCTTCTACGACACGTGAGGAATGCGTGGGAAGTATTCTTTCACCCTTATCCCCAGGGATAGGTACAGGTAATTATTTTCTGTTTATTTTCCTCTTCATTTTACTAACTTCACAATTATTTTTGAGTGGATAGTTGTTTTATCAAATAACTAATAATGATAGATATTTTTTCTCATTTGATTACTTGATCTTCATTTCCTGCATTAGCAAGGTTGTGCCGGGAACAGACAAAGAACAAAGAAAGACTGCATTCACTCGCATCCATGCTCCCCACAGCTCCCTACCCACAACCAGGCTCCACAGGTTTTTCATATGGTTTAACCCAGCCACTTTACGTGCCCTGGTTCAATCTTTTGACCAAACATTGACTTGTTCATTTCACATTACTCTTTCCCATGCATGCATTTCACTCTTCCCCATATTCAGGCTCGTCTTTAAAAAAATTTTGCTAACCCTTCCATTTCCAAGTTGGTCTACCCTTTCTTCTTGTTCCATCTACTTTTGATCCATATATCCTCTTTGTTAACCTCTCATCACTCGATCTCTCCATATGTTCAAGCCATTTCAGCATACCCTCTTCAGCTCATTTCAACTGCACCTCTGTCTTGCCCTTGAATTGCTGTTTGATTAAACTGCTTACACCACTTTTGTCCTCAAACATTATCTTTTTTATGTTGAAGGCTCCAGTCATGGACAAAAGTCCACATCAAGGCCGGGCCTTAATTGAAATATAGAGAAAATTATAAAATGGAAAAAGAGAAGACAAGGGAAAGTATTTATGAATTTTTGAAATGGTGATAAACCTGTCTTTTGAAAGTGCTTGGTCATAGTTATTGGGAAAGACGTGAGAGGGTAGAGTTCCAGAACTTCGACATGTAGGAAAGGAAGCAGGTATCAATATGGCCCACCCTTGAGTTGCTGATGGCCACTCAGTAATCATGTGGCATAACAGCTAGCCAAGTTTTGTGTGGACTAGCTAGTGATGTGGGCAAACAAGCAACCAGCTCATGGGAGCAAAAACCAAAGTAATACCTACAGAAGAGGGAAAGTGAACAAACATTACAGCGTAGGGCAAGGGGGTCAAGTTTGGAAGTTAAACTGGGACCGTTTATAAGGCTGATTGCTTTTGACTCAACTTTGTCAGGTAAGGATGCAGAGTTAGAGACATTTCAAATGTGAGAGCAGTGTTCCATACAAGGATAAATCAATCTCTTGCATGGACAGAGCAACTGTTCAGAAGAGAAGTTTCGACATCTAAACAGGACACCCAGTTTCTTTGAGGCAGAATTAGCTATTCCTGTAATATGGGGTTTCCAAGAAACAGTGGATGTTACTGTAATGTTCGAAGCCAATAGGTGAAATTACAGAAACATTGAAGGAAAGATGAGCTGTGAAGAGTTTTCAATAGAGAGATGGGTAGAAATTGGGTCTTGGAGGCATTAAACTTAACAAGATTTTGTGTACACTACTGAGATATCCTGTTCAGGTCTGAGTTTATTGAGGAGGCTGTGTGAAGACACGATGCAGATTGAGTAAGAGAAGAGGGAGCAGAATTGAAGGATGTGGATGAATGCAGTGTTGAGTCATCAGTATACGAGTGCATTGGATTACTTGTGGAGGAGAGAAAATCTTTGATGCCTTGCATCCATATAACATTTTTGGAACTACTACACCTTCCAGAATACCCATTTTTGCCCTCCCAGAGAATGCCCTCTCTTACCACATATTCTTCAGTGCTCCTGAAATCTTTGCCTCCTCCCCCACCTATGACTCACTTTTGTGTACATGGTTCCATTTACTGCTCTGTCCACTCTCAGGCATCTAAAACACTTCATTTCCTCCAACTTTTCTCCAAACTCCAACTCCAACTATCCTGTCCTTCAGACCTGCTAAGCCCAATAACCCTGCTTTTATTTCCATTTACTTTCGGATTCCTCCTTTCACGCTCTTCCATACTCGGTCACTAACTCTGCAGTTTCTCTCTCAAATCTGCTCCTAGTGCTGCATCATCAGCAAACAATGAACTCGCTTCCCAAGCCACCATATCCCCCACAGACTGCATAATTGCCCCTCTCTCCAGGGTTCTCTCATTTAACTCCCTCACTACCCCATCCTTATACAAATTTGATAGCCATGGTGACATCGCACACTGCTTCCACAGACCAGCCTTCACTTGGAACCACTTGTGTTTCTCTCCTCCGAATAGCACACATACCCTACACCTTTGATAGAATTTCTGTCTGCTTCTAAGAGCTTCCCTCTCACACCATATATGTGTAAGATCTTCTCCATGGCATCTCTATATGCCCTACCATGTGCTTTCTCCAGATCCGCAAATGCCACATACATACATTGTTTGTTTATTTCTCACACATTATGTTAAGCAAATGCTTGATCCATACATCCTCTACCACTTCTGAAACCATGTTGTTCCTCTCCAAAATGAGGCTTTGTACATGCTTTCATCCTCTCAGTCACTACTTTCCGTTACAAATCATCTTTTACATTAAACAAGCACATGCCTCTATAGTTTGACCATTCACTTTTTATCCCCCTTGACTTTATACAGTGGTGCTATTCATGCAAACTGCCATTCCTCAGGAACCTCACTATGATCCATACATCCTTTGAAAATCCTACCTAACCATTCAACTACATAGTCACCCCCTTTCTTAAGAAATTCAATTGTGGTATCATCCACTCCAGCTTCCTTGCCACAGTTTCATCTTGCATAAGTATGCAAGTACTCTATACTGCATATTGATAGTAAGCAAAGTTATTTTAACTACAGTACAAATACACTTATGTATAAGGAATACAGAAAACATTTATTGGTCAGGAATGTAACTACCTATAAACATGGATCTCGCTGGTTTGAATTATAACAAATGTGACTTGCAACAAGTTGTTTAGGAATGTAACCCCCCTCCTGATTTGATGCCACAGTGTATACAGAGATTGTATTAAAAGTTCCCTTTTATGGCTCTGATGGTAGAAAATTTAAGCGAGACTTCAAATCATTATATATTTTACGACTAGTTCAAAGAAGTAGAATGCTATATCTTTTAACTTGTGCGCAGCTGGTGGCAAAATGAAAACTTACACACATCAGTAAGTTCTATAACATATTCCCTGAAAAAGGTGCCTATCATCAGATCCACTAACCTTAATGCTGGATGACATATCCCATGATTAGGATGACCCTCTTAAGGACTGAGCAAAGAAAATCTCAGGAACATCCCCAACATGGAGGTTTATCAGCAAATTTAGAAGAAATTTTACTTTACTGTTAACAGTAAATGTTAAAAGATCCCCCAAATGTGGTAAATTAATCATATTTGTTGCTATGCGGACATTTGATTTTGGTACGCACACAAAGGCCATAGATGTAACTAACACCCTAGAATTCATTCCCATCACTACATATAGTTGCCTGTGATGTAAAGCATCCCTACATACTGAAAAAAGTGCACCTTACAATATAAATGACTGCTGGGAAAGGCAACTCATACAAGAAGAGTTTGAGTCTTGACATCAATCATACTTCACTATTTCACACAGATAACTGAGACTTGGATTTTTTTCTGGCGCTGATCATAGCTGCTTGTGACATAAGGCACCACTGCATACCAATAAAGTGCACTCTTCTTTCTAAATGGGGGTGGAAAGAGGCATTCCTTATAAGAGTCCTAGCACCCTTAACCATACAAGGGCAGCTAGATCTAAGTGAGTTAAGGGAGGTTTTTGTTTCACATACTTCTTTTAACTTGAGACCTTTGCATTTATTTGCTTGAGAACTGCAGGGGAGTTTTAGTAGCTCCCTATTTTGTAACCAGTTTTTCAGATCCCATTCTCTATTCCGGAAAGCTGAGAGTTTATTTAGTTTAACATTATATGAAGATCTTCGGTTTATGTGATCATGATATATATTATCAATAGCTTCATGTTTTTTTTTTTTTTTTTTTTTTGCATATTGCTGTAATCTGAAGATTACTCATTTCTGTTGTAGTCATTTTTTAAGACTGTATTGAAATTAAAACTTATGTTCCTTCCAGATTTGTGAACATTTTGATGACTTGCCAAATACTGGAATTAATTTTCCAGTTGCCAAGGTTTACCATCTAATTTTGTATTATGCTAAATCCTGAAAATTAAGTATTACACACTGTAAGTATAAAGTAGCACAGGCTACTATTGCAAAAATCATTACTTTACTAAGTTCAGTAGGCAATTATATTCTTAAGTCTTGGAAAGCAGCAGACCTCATATGAGGCTCATGAACTAGGAGCAGTTGAAAGCATACCCATAACTGGAGTGTGTTGCCATATGGGAGTAATTTATCAGTTATATATGTGATTACTGTTTCACAGTATTGGCAGATGGTTGTTGTCACTCCTGATATATGGCTGATGTGAGAGGCTTGCAAGGAATAGAGTAAATTGGAATGATACGTTACATTGGGGTCAATGTGCTGTTGTCAATGGACTAAACCAGGGTATGTGAAACATCTGGGGTAGACCATGGAAAGGTCCATGGAACCTGGATGTGGATAGGGAGCTGTGGTTTCAGTGCATTACACATGACAGCTAAAGACTGAGTGTGAACTAATGTGGCCTTTTTTGTCTGTTTTCCTGGCACTACCTTGCTGAAGCAGGGGGCAGAGATGCTGTTTCCTGTGGGGAGGGGTGGTGCCAGGAATGGATTGAAGGCAAGTATGAATATGTACATGTGCATGTTTGTATGTATATGTCTGTGCATGTGTATGTATATCTTGATATGTATGTGTATGGGCATTTATGTATATTATTGTGCATATGAGTGAATGGGTTGTTCTTCATCTGTTTCCTGGTGTCACCTCGCTGATGCAGGAAACAGTGATCATGTGTAATAAATAGATAAATATAGTAATGTGGCATACAGGGCTATGGTTGCAGTACATGATTTTTGATGTTTTAATGACGTCCTATGTTCAAATCACAAGAAAGAGTTCATTGATTATGAACTTGGTTCATGAGAAACTTCATTTCTGGTTATGAACCATATCGGAGCCAACATTTGACAATTTTGTTTCTCATGCCATTCTTCATGACAACTTCACAGGAAATGTGGGAAGCTGTTGTCACCCTTTACAGCAAGGGTCGCAGCATTTCTGAAATTGCTTAGTGCATCAATGTCCACTGGAATACAATCTTTCAATAGATTGGACGATACTGTGAGACTGGGGCTCTAGCTGATTAGCAACAGAGTGCCAGACATGCAGCACTACCCAGGAGGAGGACTCAGTTGATCAGTTTCATTTGTAATCATGCCATAATGTGACATCTAAGAAGCCATGAGGAATACAATCACACATCCATGCTGGTGGCATCCATGCCTCGCAGGTTCAATGTCGTTGTAGTGGCAGAATGTGCTTACACAAAATACTAACCAGATAAGATAGATAACTAATTCATGTGTTCATTTCCTTTATTTGAGTATTTGTGCAAAACAAGACAATAGTAGCACATTTCTGACTCTAATTCAGATGCTTATCAATATGAAGAGAGATAACATACTGTTGCAGTACAGAACTGTTGAATGGGGTGGTAACTGCCTGCTAGAAAATATAGGCTACTATGAAATGGAAGGTCAAACTTTCACTGTTTTGTGTAAAGTAGTAAACTTTACATATTTTTTGTTGTTTAATTGTGAAGTTTAAATATATCAGGGCGATTGACTTCATAAGGCCATTTACAATATCACAAGTATAATTGATGAATATGACTGAAAATATCACTATGATTCAACATATGGTATCCTCATTAACACAGAGTTACCAATCTCCAACCTGAATACACCTTTTCAAACCTCACATAGTTTTTCACTAAAGTACTCTTGCCAACTCCCATGCATTTAAACATGTTAAGCATAGTCATGACAGAGTCCAGCAAATCTATCGCCCTTAGTCCCCATCATCAGGGGGTTCTAAGAATCTCTGGGTTTCCACCTGACTGTACTGCCAATGAGAGGGAGGGCTCTGATGGTAATAGTGCTGGCCCTCCCTCAGCCTTCTCTGTTAGACCTTCCTCTTTTTATATTCACTTTAACCATCATTCATGGTCCCTCTAGTGACCTCTATGTTAAGCACTATCTGTCGAGTACCTATCCTTATATATTGCTTCTCTCTGAGACAGGATTGTTTAATTATGTTCTCACTAGTCCCTTTTTCATACTTTACTATAATATCCTCATGATTCAGGATTAAAGGTGGTGTTTGTAATTATTTCAACATTAACACACCTGTTGCATGCCTAAAGGACCGTGACTCCCCAAACTTTGATATTATTTGGCTCAAGGTGTTCTCCCAACTACCATACCACACTTTTCATCTGCTTTGCCTGTCCTTCTCCTACTTAAACATATTTCTATTTTTCTTTGACTATCAAAACTCCTGCCATAAAACAGTGGCACTCTCTCAACTGCGAGCCGAGATCCTCTATTTCGGGTATTTCAGCTTTCACCATAGGGAATGGTTATATTCCTGCCATAAGGATGGTAGAGGGATTGAAGCCCTCACATCCTCCGTTCTCAAATTGAATCCTACTCTACCTATATTCCTGACTAATGTGACTGTTCTCCAAATATTCTGGATCTGTTTTTCTCCTCTAGTCCATCCCATTGTGAATACACAATCCCACCCCAAATTGTTCTTCTAATCACACTCAAGAGTGTATCTATTTTAACAGCACCTTCCAGCAGCCCTGTCTAAGAGTAATTACTGGAACCTCAACAAAGTTGACTGGAATAACTTACGTAAATTCTTTTCTAACTTTCCTTGGATAAGTTATTGTCTCTTATGTGGTGATGCTCCTGTCTCTGCTAATGCATAGCAGAGGAAATCCTTGCAGGGATGGAAGCATTTATCCCCTCTTCCTTCAAGATGACTTCTTTCCAATCCATGATTCAACTGTTCCTGATCTGAGGCCAATCAGGCATATCAGGCTTGGAAAAACTCTCCTTCCTCAGACTCCCATTCAACTTATTGCCCATAATCATTGCAAGCACATGTCCATCAGGCAAAGTGTTCCATTATTCAAAGGAAGAACATGATGACCTCTCCTTTCATCCACTGATAGGCCTTTCAGGTTTTTAGCTAAGGGCATCTCTAACAACTTATGTTTTTATACCTTTCCCTCACTTTTCATTTTGACTGTGCTTTAGTTGTCTTTCCTGAAGACAAAGCAACTCTCTATGGATCCTATTTCTCCTGTAACTCCAGCTTGGATGACTCTCATTCCTTCAGCCAATGATGCTCCTCTTACTAATACTATGCCCTTCCCCCTAATATCTTTTTGGACTGTCTGAAAAGGACTTCTCTCTTTGGACATAAGCAAGGCTTATGATCCTGATGGCATCCATCCCCATGTGTTAAAAAGAGTGTGCTTCTGAATTGTGCTAATCTGTTTTGTTTCTCAAAAAAAACTTTCCTTCTTAGAAGCATGCGTTAACACATCCCATCCCTAATAAGGGTGACCATTCTGAACCCCCTAACTATAATCCCATTGCTTTGACATATACCATTTTTAAAGTCTCTGAATCCCTCCCCAGTTCCCATATCATTAGACACCTTGAAATTCTGTCTTCTCTCTGATCACCAGTATGGCTTCTGTGAGGCAAGATCTACTGGTGATATGCTTTCTTACTGATGTCTGGTCAGCAGGTTTGAAAGATTTTGGGGGATCATTTGTAGTTATCCTTGACATATCCATAGCTTTTGACAGGATATGGCATCAGGGTCTCATTTGTAAGCTCCCCTTTTTTGGTTTCCCAACCTTACTCTGTTCCTACATATCTAGCTTCTTCTCTGGCTGATCTATCTCTGTGGCTGTTGATGGATTACCCAACCCCCCATTTCTCCGTCAACAGCGGTGTCCCTCAAGGTTCTCTCCTGTGCCCTACACTTTTCCTCCATTTTTCAATGTTTTCCTTTCTTCCACAAATAACTAAATGCACTCATATGCTGACAACTCAACTCTACATTCATCCACATCCATTAATTCTACCCCTTCTTCTCTCACTTGACCTGCATCTCATCATGACAGTTTCCTCAGTAAACTCGGACAGGATACCTTAGTGGGGTAGACAAAATCTAGTCAAGTTTAATGCCTGCAAGATCCAGTTTCTACCCATCTCTTTTATCAAAAACTCCTCACAACTCTTGTTTCTCCTTTGACAATTCTACCTCATGACTCAATGGGCATACTTGGTATTACTATAACATCCACTCTTTCTTGGAAACCCCATATTACGGAAATAGCCAAGTCTGCCTCTATGAAACTGGGTATCCTGTTTAGATGTTGAACCCCCTTTTCTCCTGAATAGTTGCTCCATCTAAATAAAGAATTGATTCATCCTTTTATGGAGTACTGCTCTCACATCTGGGGTGGCTCTAGCTCTGCATCCTCACTTGATGGAGTTGTCAAGCTCTTGTAAGCTCTCCCAGGCTAACTTCCAAACGTGACCCCCCTTGCCTTATGCCACAATGTTGGTTCACTTTCCTTCTAAAGGCATTACTTTGGTTTTTGCTCCCACGAGGTGGCTGCTTGTATGCCCCCACTACTAGCTAGACCATGCAATACTAGGGAAGCTACTGTGTGGCCGTTGGCAACTCGAGGGTGGGCCATTTTGATAACTATGTCTTTCCCTACACCTTGAAGCCTTGGACTCTCTACCTTCTCGTGTCTTTCCCAATAATTATGACCTGCCATATTTTAAAAAATGGGTTTTTCACTTCCTCCAAAATTTCGTAAATACTTTCCCTTGTCTCTTCGTTTTCCCTTTTGTAATCCTCAATATATTTATTGGTTAAGGCCCGGCCTTAATATGGACTTTTGTCTATGACTGGAACCTCCAATTAGAGAAAAAATTCACATAAATCATCTAGCATTTGTTTGAGGGATACCTTCCCACAGAAAATTTGTCTGTCAGCTTTCGTCTTTCTGGCACATGAGATATTTGATATGCTATGTAAAGAAAGAAACATCTTGTATTTACAATTACTTTTTAAGTGGTTTGCCTCTTTAAGACAAAAATGTTAATCGTTCATACTTGTTTTTAGAATTGGTAAATGTTCTAAGTGCCTCCCTTGTCTATTTTCCCAGAATCATTTGATAATCTAATAGAATGCAATATGACCTCTGCTGGATAGATTAATTCATAAACATACTGGTTTGGGTGAATGAAATTTTAGACAACCTGGATAGTTTTCCCATTTATAAATGAAAGAAAAATAGTACAGCAAAAGAAATAAAACCAAGAGAATGAATGTATTTAGACAACACAGGAGTCAGTGCTTGATTTGGGAGATGAAAATAGAACGGAAAGTTGAGCTAGACTTTTGGCCTGGTGAGTGGTTCATCGGGCATGAAGTAGTAATGGAGTGATGTTTGCTTGTCATGTCTCACTTCGTGGTGGTTGTTAATCACTCAAAAGGAAACTCTGGGGACCATTCAGGTAATTGCAGCCAAAAGGAAGCTTGGTTCTAAATCTGAGTTCCTCCTCTTAACTCCTCAGCATCAAGTGCCAAAGTGGGGTCTAGGTCCCTGAAATTGAGAAAAATATTGCCATTATCTCCTCTTCTGTCTCTTGGCAGTAGGTTGGTTCAAGGAAGTGGGGGGGACAAGAGATTGTAATGATATTAAAAACAAGTTTAGTGAGATGGACGATGGATGCTGGTGCTCTTTACCTTTGTCTTGTATTCTATGTCAATTTCTGTAGCTTTTGAAAATTTGAGAAAATTACATTAACTTAGCACAGATAAGTGTATTAGAATCACAATGTAAGTGGCAATAGACTTAGCAGAAATATAAGTATTTGCAGAAACATAAAAACACTTGGAAACACACACAGACAAATAAGAGGAATAAAATGTTGGGGAGGAGAGCGACTGCTGGTGACACTCATTTTCCATTGGCTTGAGAGCTTGAGTGAAAGCACCCAGCTTTGTATACAAAGTGTAGCCATGGCAGACCAAACCAAATTCAAGCTGACCAGATTTTAGTCCTACATTCTAGTTCATTAATTATAAAATTGTGTGTTTGAACAAAGCTGAATAATGTAGGCAGGAGGAATAAACTATCCTGTTAATATGGATGACAAAATTTCTTTTTAAGTGCTTGTTGTTCTGTTTCCATTGGTTCTACTGTTGTAGTTTAAAACTTACTTAAGCTGGCAATATACATTGATAGTGGGATGGTAATGCTTGATTTTGGGGGTACTCCCTTGTCAATAAAATGTTGCATTAATATGGATTTCTACTTTTCAACACAAAGGTGGAGCTGATGGAAAGCCATTTGTTTATACTACAACACCACGGCCACCCCAGTTGCACTACGAAGTGGAGGTTATGTTGACAAACATTGCAAATAATTACAAGATTCCTGAGCGAGGTTCAACAGCTTGGCTTCAGCTGACAGATAATGTACGAACACACATAGACAGTGCCTTGAAAACTGTTCCTGGCTATGAGGCAACCGAAGTTAAAAGTGTGTAAGTTAATTTCTCATTTCTTTATATAAAGCTGCTGTTTTGGGTTCATTTGTCGTATGTGGTTAGTACTTGTGTATGTGCATTTTATTCTGTAAAGCAGACAGGATGTTGAATACAAATTCTTCATCATACATAAGCGTTACTGGTACAATGTGATCATGAATTTGACCTATTTGCAAAACAAAGTATTTCCTACTTGACAGAATTTAGTTGAAAGTGGCCTGACTTATAAGCTCTCACATGCTAGTTTCAAAACTTGACCCTCTTGTTCTGTGCCACAATGGTGGTTCATTCTCTCTCTTCTGTTGGTATTACTTTGAGTTTTGCTCCCAAGAGCTGGCTGCTTGTGTGCCCAGACCACTAGGTAGACCATGAAATACTAGTCAAGTTGCTATGTAACATGATTACTGTGTGGCTGTTGACAGCTCGAAGGGTGGGCTGTTTTGATAACTGATTCTTTCCCTGCACCTTAAAGCTTAGGAGCTCAATACCCTCCCATATATTTCCAAATGATTATAACCTGGCACATTTTAAAACAGGTTTTTCACTTCCTTAAAATTCGTTAATACTTTTCCATGTCTCTTTGTTTCCTTTTTCATTAACTTCTCTTTAATCAGTGAAAGCCCAGCCTTGATGTGGGCTTTTGTGCATGACTAGAGTCTCCTCTGTATAAAAGAGAAAGCTTTTTACATATTTACATTAGATGAAGGCCTTCATATTTTTTGCTTAATCTGGAATTAATTATCCACCCTGCTTGTTTACCAGGCAGTCTTGACCACTCTCTCAGTACTGAATTCTTCACCCCGCTTCCTTTGTACTGTGACTACATAATTCTGTACCAATAGTTTTATCTGATCACACTTTCACAGATATCTCTACTCACCAAACCAGCTCTTTTCACTGCCCCCTTTGTATATGGACTAAGTTTCTTTGGTATTTTTATTTGAGTCACTTTTATATATATATATCCTCTGAAGATGGCTACCTTTCCTCAGAGAATGTTTCTGTTGCAGCTGAGTGTATGGTAGGAATGAAGGCATATGTGTCCTTTACATCCAAGTCTATCTCTTCAACCAGTACATGGTTTAATCACTGCTTTTCTGAGACCACTTAATAAAGGAACGTAGCTTATTGGAGAGGGAAAAAATCTCCTTCCTTTGATTTTCATTGCTTTTATCTCTGCAACTCTCTTACTGTATTCA
Organism: Panulirus ornatus; assembly: GCF_036320965.1. Classification (NCBI taxonomy): domain Eukaryota; kingdom Metazoa; phylum Arthropoda; class Malacostraca; order Decapoda; family Palinuridae; genus Panulirus; species Panulirus ornatus. The sequence continues at coordinate 7,279,944 of NC_092230.1, read as the reverse complement.
GGGGATGAAGCACACTGATACCTAAATGTGATAAACTCTTCTGCTGTTTGGTATCTTGGGTCTAGTCAAAAATAGCTTAAACATTTGTTCACTCACCTTTTCCTCATTTCTTTACCAGAGACTCTGTAGCTGTTCTTTTGTTGGTTATACCAGTATTAATCTCTGCTTCCCACGTTAGCGAGGCACCACCAGAAGTAGATGGAGAGGTTACATTTGTTCACATCCATTCTCTGTCATGTGCAACGCACCAAAACCACAGCCTCATATCCACAACCAGGCCCCAAAGATTTTTCCGTTATTTCCTGTGGCCACTTCACATACCTTCTCTCAGTCCTTAGACAGCATGTCGACCCCTGTTTACAAAATTTCAATTTGCTCTATCCCATGCATGCGTTTCATCCTCCTGCATGTTCAGGCCCCAATCACTCAAAATTATTATCACTCTGTCTTTCCACTTGGTCTACCCCTTCTCCTTTTGCCATCCACTTCTGACACATATCATCTTTGTCAACCTCTCCTCCTCATTCTGTGTATCCAAACTGTTTCAGCTCACTCTTTTCAGCTTTGTCAACCACATTCTTTTTTATTATTATTGCACATCTCTCTTACCGTGATATTACTTAATCAAACCACCTCACAGTACATATTGTCCTCAAGCATTTAAATTCCAGCACATCCACCCTCCTTTACACATCTTGGGCCTGTCTCCCATTCATATAACACTCTTGAGACTACTATATCTTCAGACATATCCATTTTTGCCCTCCGAGATAACAACTTCTCTTAACACATTCTTCACTGCTTCTAGAATCTTTGCTCCTCTCACCCACATATGATTCCATTCCACTTCCATAATTCTGTTTGCTGCCATATTCACTCCAGGTATATAAAACACTTCACTTTCTCCAGATTTCCCCCATTCAAACTCACCCCCAACTAGCCTGTCGCTGTACCTTGCCAAACCTAATAACCTTGCTTTTATTCAGATTTACTCTCAACTTTCTTCCTTACTCACACTCCCAAACGCGGTCACCAACTTCTGCAGTTTCTCACCCATATCCCCCATCAGGGATTTGTCATCGGCAAACAGAAACTGACTCGCTTTCAAGGCCCCCCCCTTATCTCCTATAGACTGCATACTTGCCCATCTCTCTAAGAATCTTCCACTTACCTCTGTCACCACGCCATCCATAAACAAAGTCAGTATCCATGTTTACAGCACAAAACCCTGCTGCAGGACCAACCTGATCTTGGAACCACTCACTCATCTCTTCAAAATTGTACACGCACATTACACCCTTGATGGAACCTTGAAGCTTTCCTCTAACATCATATATTCATTTCTAAGACCTTCCATGAGGCATCTCTATCTATCCTCTCATATACAAACAGGAGGAGCTGGGTGTAAAAAAAAAAAAAAAAAAAAAAAAAAAAAAAAAAAAAAAAAAAAAAAAAAAAAAAAAAAAAAAAAAAAAAAAAAAAAAAAAAAAAAAAAAAAAAAAAAAAAAAAAAAAAAAAAAAAAAAAAAAAAAAAAAAAAAAAAAAAAAAAAAAAAAAAAAAAAAAAAAAAAAAAAAAAAAAAAAAAAAAAAAAAAAAAAAAAAAAAAAAAAAAAAAAAAAAAAAAAAAAAAAAAAAAAAAAAAAAAAAAAAAAAAAAAAAAAAAAAAAAAAAAAAAAAAAAAAAAAAAAAAAAAAAAAAAAAAAAAAAAAAAAAAAAAAAAAAAAAAAAAAAAAAAAAAAAAAAAAAAAAAAAAAAAAAAAAAAAAAAAAAAAAAAAAAAAAAAAAAAAAAAAAAAAAAAAAAAAAAAAAAAAAAAAAAAAAAAAAAAAAAAAAAAAAAAAAAAAAAAAAAAAAAAAAAAAAAAAAAAAAAAAAAAAAAAAAAAAAAAAAAAAAAAAAAAAAAAAAAAAAAAAAAAAAAAAAAAAAAAAAAAAAAAAAAAAAAAAAAAAAAAAAAAAAAAAAAAAAAAAAAAAAAAAAAAAAAAAAAAAAAAAAAAAAAAAAAAAAAAAAAAAAAAAAAAAAAAAAAAAAAAAAAAAAAAAAAAAAAAAAAAAAAAAAAAAAAAAAAAAAAAAAAAAAAAAAAAAAAAAAAAAAAAAAAAAAAAAAAAAAAAAAAAAAAAAAAAAAAAAAAAAAAAAAAAAAAAAAAAAAAAAAAAAAAAAAAAAAAAAAAAAAAAAAAAAAAAAAAAAAAAAAAAAAAAAAAAAAAAAAAAAAAAAAAAAAAAAAAAAAAAAAAAAAAAAAAAAAAAAAAAAAAAAAAAAAAAAAAAAAAAAAAAAAAAAAAAAAAAAAAAAAAAAAAAAAAAAAAAAAAAAAAAAAAAAAAAAAAAAAAAAAAAAAAAAAAAAAAAAAAAAAAAAAAAAAAAAAAAAAAAAAAAAAAAAAAAAAAAAAAAAAAAAAAAAAAAAAAAAAAAAAAAAAAAAAAAAAAAAAAAAAAAAAAAAAAAAAAAAAAAAAAAAAAAAAAAAAAAAAAAAAAAAAAAAAAAAAAAAAAAAAAAAAAAAAAAAAAAAAAAAAAAAAAAAAAAAAAAAAAAAAAAAAAAAAAAAAAAAAAAAAAAAAAAAAAAAAAAAAAAAAAAAAAAAAAAAAAAAAAAAAAAAAAAAAAAAAAAAAAAAAAAAAAAAAAAAAAAAAAAAAAAAAAAAAAAAAAAAAAAAAAAAAAAAAAAAAAAAAAAAAAAAAAAAAAAAAAAAAAAAAAAAAAAAAAAAAAAAAAAAAAAAAAAAAAAAAAAAAAAAAAAAAAAAAAAAAAAAAAAAAAAAAAAAAAAAAAAAAAAAAAAAAAAAAAAAAAAAAAAAAAAAAAAAAAAAAAAAAAAAAAAAAAAAAAAAAAAAAAAAAAAAAAAAAAAAAAAAAAAAAAAAAAAAAAAAAAAAAAAAAAAAAAAAAAAATAAAAATAAATGGAGAAAAAGGAAAAAAAAAGAATAAGAAAGAGACAGGATAGGTAAGAAGGAGACTTGTCATGTGAGTAAGCAAGTACATGGAGAGATGAGTACAGAATAGAGAAAAAGGTGAGGAAAAAGAGGTTATGCTGAAATGTTTGGACATAGGGAGAGATTGGGTGAAGAAAAGTTGAGAAAGAGGATATATGTGTCAGAAGTGGAGGGAGCAAGGGAGAAGGTGGAGACCAAATTGGAGATGGAAAGATGGAGGTAAAAAGTTTTCAGTGATCTGAGCCCAAAAATGCAGGGGGTGAAAGGTGTGCACAGGATCAAGTGAATTGGAATGATGTGGAATACTGGGGTCAACATGCTATCAGTGGTCTGAAATTTGGCATGTGAAGTGTCCAGAGTAAGTCATGTATAGGTCTGTATGGCCTAGTTGTAGATCAGGGGCTGTGGTTTTGTTTCATGACATGGGACAATTAGTGAATGGATATGAGCAGATATGGCCTTTCCTCATCTGTTCTTGGCAACTTTGATAACACAGGAAACAGCAATCAAGTATTGACATATGGAAAGAATGAGTGAAGAAAGGTTGACAAAGAGGATATATGTGTCCAAAGTGGAAAGATGGAATGAAAGAAATTTTGAATGATTGGGGCCTAAACATACAGGAAGGTGAAAGGCATGTGCGGAATAGAGTAAATTGGAACGATGTGGCATCAACATGCTCTCAATGGACTGAACTAAAGCATGTGAAATGTCTGGGGTAAACAATGGAAAGGTCTGTGAGGCCTGTATGCGAATAGGTGTGGTTTCAGTGCATTACACATGACAGCTTGTGTATGGATGTGAGCAGATGTGGCATTTCTTCGTTTGTTTCCAGATGCTGCTTCACTGACGCAGGGGATGACGATGCTATCTCCTGTGGGGTGAGGTAGCACTAGGAATGGATGAAGGCGAGCAAGTACATGTACATGCATCCATGAGGCCTTTTTTATTTGCTTTCCTGGTGCTACTTCGCTGAAGCAAGGGGTAGCGATGCTGTTTCCTGTAGGGTGGGGTAGTGCCAGGAATGGATGAAGGCAAGCAAGTTTATGTGCGTGTGTTTATATGTATATGTCTGTGTATGGGTATGTATATATGTATATGTTATGTATGTGTGTGGATGGGCATTTATGGGAAGGAGTAGCACTACTCTTGAAACAGGAGTGGTGGGAGTATGTGATAGAGTGTAAGAAAGTAAACTCTAGATTGATATGGGTAATACTGAAAGTGGATGGAGAGAGATGGGTAATTATTGGTGCATATGCACCTGGGCGTGAGAAGAAAGATCATGAGAGGCAAATGTTTTGGGGGCAGCTGAGCGAGTGTATTAGTAGTTTTGATGCACGAGGCCAGGTTATAGTGATGGGTGATTTGAATGCAAAGGTGAATAATGTGGCAGTTGAGGGAATAATTGGTGTACATGGGGTGTTCAGTGTTGTAAATGGAAATGGTGAAGAGCTTGTAGATTTATGTGCTGAAAAAGGACTGGTGATTGGGAATACCTGGTTTAAAAAGAGAGATATACATAAGTATACGTATGTAAGTAGGAGAGATGGCCAGAGAGTTTTATTGGATTACGTGTTAATTGATAGGCGCGTGAAAGAGAGGCTTTTGGATGTTAATGTGCTGAGAGGTGCAACTGGAGGGATGTCTGATCATTATCTTGTGGAGGCGAAGGTGAAGATTTGTAGAGGTTTTCAGAAAAGAAGAGAGGATGTTGGGGTGAAAAGAGTGGTGAGAGTAAGTGAACTTGGGAAGGAGACTTGTGTGAGTAAGTACAAGGAGAGACTGAGTACAGAATGGAAACAGGTGAGAAAAAAGGAGGTAAGGGGAGTGGGGGAGGAATGGGATGTATTTAGGGAAGCAGTGATGGCTTGCGCAAAAGATGCTTGTGGCATGAGAAGCGTGGGAGGTGGACAGATTAGAAAGGGTAGTGAGTGGTGGGATGAAGAAGTAAGAGTATTAGTGAAAGAGAAGAGAGAGGCATTTGGACGATTTTTGCAGGGAAATAATGCAATTGAGTGGGAGATGTATAAAAGAAAGAGGCAGGAGGTCAAGAGAAAGGTGCAAGAGGTGAAAAAAAGGGCAAATGAGAGTTGGGGTGAGAGAGTATCATTAAATTTTAGGGAGAATAAAAAGATGTTCTGGAAGGAGGTAAATAAAGTGAGTAAGACAAGGGAGCAAATGGGAACTTCAGTGAAGGGCGCAGATGGGGAGGTGATAACAAGTAGTGGTGATGTGAGAAGGAGATGGAGTGAGTATTTTGAAGGTTTGTTGAATGTGTTTGATGATAGAGTGGCAGATATAGGGTGTTTTGGTCGAGGTGGTGTGCAAAGTGAGAGGGTTAGGGAAAATGATTTGGTAAACAGAGAAGAGGTAGTGAAAGCTTTGCGGAAGATGAAAGCCGGCAAGGCAGCAGGTTTGGATGGTATTGCAGTGGAATGTATTAAAAAAGGGGGTGACTGTATTGTTGACTGGTTGGTAAGGTTATTAAATGTATGTATGACTCATGGTGAGGTGCCTGAGGATTGGCGGAATGCGTGCATAGTGCCATTGTACAAAGGCAAAGGGGATAAGAGTGAGTGCTCAAATTACAGAGGTATAAGTTTGTTGAGTATTCCTGGTAAATTATATGGGAGGGTATTGATTGAGAGGGTGAAGGCATGTACAGAGCATCAGATTGGGGAAGAGCAGTGTGGTTTCAGAAGTGGTAGAGGATGTGTGGATCAGGTGTTTGCTTTGAAGAATGTATGTGAGAAATACTTAGAAAAGCAAATGGATTTGTATGTAGCATTTATGGATCTGGAGAAGGCATATGATAGAGTTGATAGAGATGCTCTGTGGAAGGTATTAAGAATATATGGTGTGGGAGGAAAGTTGTTAGAAGCAGTGAAAAGTTTTTATCGAGGATGTAAGGCTTGTGTACGTGTAGGAAGAGAGGAAAGTTCTCAGTGAATGTAGGTTTGCGGCAGGGGTGTGTGATGTCTCCATGGTTGTTTAATTTGTTTATGGATGGGGTTGTTAGGGAGGTAAATGCAAGAGTTTTGGAAAGAGGGGCAAGTATGAAGACTGTTGGGGATGAGAGAGCTTGGGAAGTGAGTCAGTTGTTGTTCGCTGATGATACAGCGCTGGTGGCTGATTCATGTGAGAAACTGCAGAAGCTGGTGACTGAGTTTGGTAAAGTGTGTGGAAGAAGAAAGTTAAGAGTAAATGTGAATAAGAGCAAGGTTATTAGGTACAGTAGGGTTGAGGGTCAAGTCAATTGGGAGGTGAGTTTGAATGGAGAAAAACTGGAGGAAGTGAAGTGTTTTAGATATCTGGGAGTGGATCTGGTAGCGGATGGAACCATGGAAGCGGAAGTGGATCATAGGGTGGGGGAGGGGGCGAAAATTCTGGGGGCCTTGAAGAATGTGTGGAAGTCGAGAACATTATCTCGGAAAGCAAAAATGGGTTTGTTTGAAGGAATAGTGGTTCCAACAATGTTGTATGGTTGCGAGGCGTGGGCTATGGATAGAGTTGTGCGCAGGAGGATGGATGTGCTGGAAATGAGATGTTTGAGGACAATGTGTGGTGTGAGGTGGTTTGATCGAGTGAGTAACGTAAGGGTAAGAGAGATGTGTGGAAATAAAAAGAGCGTGGTTGAGAGAGCAGAAGAGGGTGTTTTGAAATGGTTTGGGCACATGGAGAGAATGAGTGAGGAAAGATTGACCAAGAGGATATATGTGTCGGAGGTGGAGGGAATGTGGAGAAGAGGGAGACCAAATTGGAGGTGGAAAGATGGAGTGAAAAAGATTTTGTGTGATCGGGGCCTGAACATGCAGGAGGGTGAAAGGAGGGCAAGGAATAGAGTGAATTGGAGCGATGTGGTATACCGGGGTTGACGTGCTGTCAGTGGATTGAATCAAGGCATGTGAAGCGTCTGGGGTAAACCATGGAAAGCTGTGTAGGTATGTATATTTGCGTGTGTGGACGTATGTATATACATGTGTATGGGGGGGGGTTGGGCCATTTCTTTCGTCTGTTTCCTTGCGCTACCTCGCAAACGCGGGAGACAGCGACAAAGTATAATAAAAAAATATAAAAATAGTTGGTCCAGTAAAATGGTTAATCCGGTAAGGCGTTAGAATCATGAGTGCCATAAAATCGGTAATGTACTTGTATATAGAGGATTGTGAAAGGAAAAAGAAGAGACAAGGAACTGAAAAACCTGCATTTTAAAATGTGCCAGGTCATAGTTATTGAGAAAGACATGAGAGGGTAGAGAGTTCCAAAGCTTTGAGGTGTAGGAAAAGAAATGGTTATCAAAATGCACAATCAACAGCCAAACAGTAATGATGCAGTAGCCTGCTCAGTATTCTGTTGTGTAGTTGGTGGTAGTGGCATACAAGCTGCCTTCTCTTAGGAGCAAAAACCAAAGTAATAACTATAGAAGAGGGAAAGTGAACCAACATTGTTGTTTAGGGCAAGTGGGTCAAATTTTCAAGTTAACTTGGGAGATTTTATAAGTCGGACCACTTTCAACTCAATCCCGTCAAGCAAGGATGCAGAGCTAGACCCACCCTGGATGAAGGAGCAGTTCTCCATAAAGGACAGATCAATCCTTTGTACAGATGTAGCATCTGTTCAGATGAAAAGAAATTTCAACATCTAATCAGGACTCCTAGTTTCTTAGAGGCAGAGTTAACTATTTCTATAATGTGTGATTTTCAAAAAGAATATTGGATGTTACAGTAATACCAGTTATGTTACGCAAGTCAAGAGGCTTATATATGTCCTTCCTTTTAAATCAGGTATTCCCAATCACCAGTCCTTTTTCACCTCATAACCCCACAAAATGTTCATCATCCCTGTTCACCTCTTTGAATACCCCATGTCACCCAGTTATACCTTCAGTTGCCACATGACTCATTTTCGTGTTTAAATCGCCCAACACTAATACTTGAGATGTATCATTAAAACCATTGACAAACCCACTCGGCTTCTCCCAAAGCACTTGACTCTCATCAGCCTTCTTCTCATTGACAGGTGCATAAACACTTATAATCACCCATCTCTTTCAACCCACTCTCATATTTACCCACATCACTCTGAAGCTCACTTCCCTACACTCTTTCACATACTCCAATAACCACTTGATCAGTTCATGTTTCTCTGTAGAACTTTACATGGATTAAAACTGTGTTTGTGTAATTTTAAAGGCTTTTTGTGCCTTATCTACCTCATGCATGATTGAAATTAACAGTGGTAGTAAACTAGAATGAATGACCACCAGATTGGTCTGCATTGGTCTGAGAAAGCACCAGAGCTTAGAGACTGTTTACCATAGGATAAATTTAGAATCCTCTTCTCTTTAGGAATCTTTACTGATCAGCTGTGAAGCCATTCCAGTTTTTGATTACATGATTAGTTATGGCCTCGGGTGTTACTGGACACCATCTGCTTGAGGTTGTATTGCAAGTGAATAGTCACCTTTGGTGAGGATGTATTATTTGAAGTATAGTCGTGTCAAAGAATTTCTCACCCCTAAGGAGTCTACATTTCCTTGTGACAGTAAACATTGCAGCTTGGGCTGCAGGTGCCTTTAGAAAGGTCCTGGTTAATTTATCCTGAGATAATTATAGATAAAAGTGGTAACAAGTACACATGTGACATATCATGTTTTCCGTCTATCTTACAGAACATCTGCTGGCAAAGGTAACCTGCTGACTAAGATGGAGGTAGTGTTAGACAAAACTGCCCATGAGGATGAAGTTGGGAAAATCCCTGACCTAGGAGGTATAGTAAAACTTCATTTTTTTTTTTAATACCATGAATTTCTCTTGCATTTATATAATTCCTTTGTTTGATAGAAAAATGTGACAGGAAGCTTTGCATGAGTTTTCCTTGCTTTTGTGTAATTCCTTTTTTTGATAGAAGAATGTGGCTGGAAATTTTCAGTGAATTTTTTTTTAAGTTGAATGCTCCAGTCATGGACAAAAGTCCACATCAAGGCAGGGCCTTAATTGAAATATAGAGAAAATTATGAAATGGAAAAAGAAAAGACAAGAGAAAGTATTTACAAATTTTTGAGAGTGAAAAACTTGTCTTTTGAAATGAGCCAGGTCATAGTCAGTGAGAAAGACATAAGGGGTAGAGAATTCCAGTCCTTCAGCATGTACAGCAAGAAGCAGGTATCAAAATGGCCCATCCTTGAGTTGTTGATAGCCACGCAGTAATCATGTGATGCAGCAGCTTGCTGAGTATTGTGTAGTCTAGCTAGTGGTAGGGGCATACAAGTAGCCTGTTCTCACGAGCAAAAACCAAAGTAATACCTATAGAAGAGGGAAAGTGAACCAGCATTGCAGTGTAGGGTAAGGGGGTCAAGTCTGGAAGTTCGCCTGGGACACTTTATATGGCGTATTGCTTTCGACTTGACTTTGTCAAGTAAGGATGCAGAGCTAGAACCACTCCAAATGTGAGAGCAATACTCCATACAAGGACGAATTAATCCCTTGTATAGATGGAGCAGCTGTTCAGAAGAGAAGTTTCGAGATCTAAACAGGACACCCAGTTTCTTAGAGGGAGACTAGCTAGTACCGTAATGTGGGGTTTCCAAGAAAGAGTGGAAGTTACAGTAATGTTGATTAAGTCAAGAGGTGGAGACATAGATCCTTCAAAGGAGAGATGAGAGTTGTGACAAGTTTTTGATAGAGAGATGGGTAGAAACTGTCTTGGAGGCTTTAAACTTAACAAGATTTTGTGTACCTGCTGAGATATCCTGTCCAAGCATTTATTTATTGAGGAGGCTGTGTCAAGACGAGATGCAGATCAAATGGGAGAAGAGGGAGCAGAATTGAAGGATGTGGGTGGTGTTGCATCATCAGCATATGAGTGCATTGGATAATTATTTGTGGAGGAAAGTTGTTGAAAAAAGAAGAAAAAGTGTAGGGGACTGGACCTTGAGGGACACTGCTGTTGACGGAGAAAAGGAGAGAGGCTGATCCATCATCAACCAAAGAGATAGATCAGCTAGAGAGAAAGCGAGATATGAAGGAGCAGTGTGAGGGAGGGAAGCCAAGAGAGGGGAGCTTAGAGATGAGACCCTGGTGCCACACTTTGTCAGAAGCCTTAGATATGTCATGGGCAGCTACACTTGACTCCTCAAAATCTTTCAGGGATGATGACTAGACATTAGTAAGAATATCACCCTTGAAATTGCCTCAAGGAAACCATAATGGTGATCAGAGAGAAGACTGTGATTTTTGAGGTGTTTAAGGATATGGGAGTTGAGGATGGATTCAAAGACTTTGGAAATGGTAGATGTCAAAGCAGTAGGACAATAGTTAGAGGGGCCTGAATGGTCACCCTTCTTAGGAATGAGATGTATCAATACATGCTTCCAAGGAGAAGAAAATTTTGGTTTTTAAACAGAAATGGAACAGGTAAGCAAGCACAGAAGTAAGTTCAGATTCACACTTTCAGTTCACTGGGATGGATGCCAACAGGACCATAATCCTTGCTTGTGTCCAGAGAAAGAAGTGCTTTTCAGGAGTCTGAAAAGAGATTACAAGAAGGGGCATAGGATTAGTAAGAGGAGCATGGAGAAGTGAAGGAATGTTAGTCACCAAAGGTGGAGTTAGAGGAGAAATGGGAACCAAAGAGAGTTACTTTGTCTATGGAAGAGACAGCTATAACACTGTCAGAGTGGAAAAGTGAAGGAAAGGTAGAGCAATAGAAGTTGTTAGAGATGCCCTTAGCTAAAGAGGAGAAAGACCAATCAATGGATGACGAAGAGAGGTTATCACACTTCCTTAGAATAAAGAAACGCTTTACCTCACAGATAATGTGCTTGCAGCAATTATGGGCAGTAATAAAAGCTGAATGGGAGCTAGAGGAAGGAGAGTTTTCCAAGCCTGATGTGCTTGATCCCTTGTCTGAATTGCCTCAGAACAGGTATGGTTGAACCATGCATTGGATGAAGAGATTGTCTCGGAGGAAGAGGGGATAAATGCTTCCATTCCTACAACAATAACTCTGCTATGCGTTTGTTGGAGACAGAAGCATCACCACATAAGAGACTAATTTACCTAGGGAAAGTCAGAAAAGTTACATAAGTTATTCCAGTCAGCTTTGTTAAGGTGACAGTATTTACTCTTAGAAGAGGATGCTGGAGGGAGAGGTACCATAAGAATAGATACATTTATGAGAAAGTGATCAGATGAACCAATTGGGGGTGAGATTGTATTTACAGCGAGATGGATTAGAGGTGAAAAACAAATCCAGATTATTAGGAAATTGGTTACATTGGTCAGGAATATGGGTAGGATGGGAGATGATTTGCTCTAAATCATTGAGAATGGAGACATGAGAGCTTCAGTCCCTCCACCATCCATATGAGGGGAATTCAACCATTCCCTTTAGTGAATGTTGAAATCCCCCAGGTAGAGGGTCTCAGCTTGTGGGTGAGAGGGTGTCACAGTCTCTTGGCAGGAGTTAGGATACTTGAAGATGGATATAAAATTTGTAGAATTAGGGGAGCAATAGGCAAAACAGGAACAGTTTGAAAGTAGGGAGACAGACCTTGAGCCACATAACAAAGTATGGAGACTCAAGGTCCTTGAAGCATGCATTAGGTGTATTGATGTTGAAATAAGTACAAACACTACTTTTGAACCAGAATCGTTAGTGGATGTTATAGTTAAATTTGAAAAAGGGACTAGTGAGAACATCATTAGACAACTGCATCTCAGACAGATATTAGGAGAGGTACTAGACAGATGGTGTTCAGCTGAAGATAGGTTACTAGAGAGTCCATGAATGTTGGTATAGTGATTAGAAAAAGAGGAAGGTTTAACAGAAAGGGAGAGGTCATGGAAGGGGCCAGTACTATGCTGCCAGAGCCCTCCCTTTCATTGGCAGTAGAGTCAGACAGAAACCCTGAGATGCTTAGCATCCCATGATGCTGGGACTAGGGACCATAGATTTGGCAGACTCTGTCATGATGATACTTATAAGTGTTAAAGTGGACAGAAATTTGCAAAAGTTCTCATGTGAAAAAAGAAGGTAATAATAATAAGCCAGGTTTGAGAAGGTGTATGGTGCTTGTAAGATGGTAGGACTAGCCCAGTAGTCCCATTTTGATGAGACAGAAAGTAAGACTAGCAATCCTGACATAGAAAGTGTAATGCTCCTCAGTTAGGATGGTAGTACTGCCATGGATGACTGTTGTCAACAACCTGCTACCTAATGGGTACCTAATGGGTACGGGATAGGATAATCCTTGAGTTAGCTTGGGTACTGAGAAGGGCCTATACACTACCACCTGAGCCCTTCCTGTCACAGATGGCAGAGTCACAGAATAAAGTATAGTCAGAGTATGCATTAAATTTGCAGGGGTCATGAGAGGGGGCCATTACTCTACTACCTGAGCCCTTCTCCTCACTGGCAGGAATGGCCCAACCCACCCCCATACACATGTATATACATACGTCCACACACGCAAATATACATACCTACACAGCTTTCCATGGTTTACCCCAGACGCTTCACATGCCCTGATTCAATCCACTGACAGCACGTCAACCCCGGTATACCACATCGATCCAATTCACTCTATTCCTTGCCCACCTTTCACCCTCCTGCATGTTCAGGCCCTGATCACTCAAAATCTTTTTCACTCCATCTTTCCACCTCCAATTTGGTCTCCCACTTCTCCTCGTTCCCTCCACCTCCGACACATATATCCTCTTGGTCAATCTTTCCTCACTCATTCTCTCCATGTGCCCAAACCATTTCAAAACACCCTCTTCTGCTCTCTCAACCACGCTCTTTTTATTTCCACACATCTCTCTTACCCTTGCATTACTTACTCGATCAAACCACCTCACACCACACATTGTCCTCAAACATCTCATTTCCAGCACATCCACCCTCCTGCGCACAACTCTATCCATAGCCCACACCTCGCAACCATACAACATTGTTGGAACCACTATTCCTTCAAACATACCCATTTTTGCTTTCCGAGATAATGTTCTCGACTTCCAAACATTCTTCAAGGCTCCCAGAATTTTCGCCCCCTCCCCCACCCTATGATCCACTTCCGCTTCCATGGTTCCATCTGCTGCCAGATCCACTCCCAGATATCTAAAACACTTTACTTCCTCCAATTTTTCTCCATTTAAACTTACCTCCCAATTGACTTGACCCTCAACCCTACTGTACCTAATAATCTTGCTCTTATTCAGTTTCACTCTTAACTTTCTTCTTTCACACACTTTACCAAACTCAGTCACCAGCTTCTGCAGTTTCTTACATGAATCAGCCACCAGCGCTGTATCATCAGCAAACAACAACTGACTCACTTCCCAAGCTCTCTCATCCCCAACAGACTGCATACTTGCCCCTCTTTCCAAAACTCTTGCATTCACCTCCCTAACAACCCCATCCATAAACAAATTAAACAACCATGGAGACATCACACACCCCTGCCGCAAACCTACATTCACTGAGAACCAATCACTTTCTTCTCTTCCTACACGTACACATGCCTTACATCCTCGATAAAAACTTTTCACTGCTTCTAACAACTTGCCTCCCACACCATATATATATATATTTTTTTTTTTTTTTTTTTCAAACTATTCGCCATTTCCCGCGTTAGCGAGGTAGCGTTAAGAACAGAGAACTGGGCCACTGAGGGAATATCCTCACCTGGCCCCCTTCTCTGTTCCTTCTTTTGGAAAATTGAAAAAAAAAAAAAATTGAGAGGGGAGGATTTCCAGCCCCCCGCTCCCTCCCCTTTTAGTCGCCTTCTACGACACGCAGGGAATACGTGGGAAGTATTCTTTCTCCCCTATCCCCTATATATATCTTTTCCTTTTCTTTCATACTATTTGCCATTTCCCGCGTTAGTGAGGTAGCGTTAAGAACAGAGGACTGGGCCTTTGAGGGAATATCCTCATCTGGCCCCCTTCTCTGTTCCTTCTTTGGGAAAAAAAAAACAAGAGGGGAGGATTTCCAGCCCCCCGCTCCCTTCCCTTTTAGTTGCCTTCTACGACATGCAGGGAGTACGTGGGAAGTATTCTTTCTTCCCTATCCACAAGGATAATAACACTACCTCGCTAAAGCGGGAAATGGCGAAGTTTGAAAGAAAAGAATATATATGTGTGTGTGTGTGTGTGTGTGTGTGTGTGTGGATAGGCCATTCTTTGTCTGTTCTGTTTCATGGAGCTACCTCATGATGCTGGATACAGCAATTAAGTATGATAATAATAATGATAAATATATACTGCTGCTTTGTCTGGGTGGTGTGCTAGTTTTCCCTCATCTATTTGCTTATGTCTTCAGGTGTTTTCATTTCATTATACTGGCAGGTTTTCTGCATCCCTAATGATAACTTGCATTTTTTTCAATTCTCCTTCAGTTTTCGTATCTGCCCCAAACCTCAGATTTCATTTTTGTGTGACAAACCTTTTGCTTATCCAAAGGGTGATAATATTTCTTCCACTGATGGGTCTTTCTGAACTTTGGCAAGGATCATCTCTCTTTCTTTTTGATACGGTTGATGTTTCTTGTACTGATATGCATTTATATTTTTTATTTTAATTCATTTTCAGATGACTGACACTCTTCCACCTCTTGATGTAAAACTTAACGCTCCTATATCACTTCCTATGATCCAGTTTCATGCAGTCCACGAATAACTTCACTCTTTGGACATGAACTATGCATATGGACCAAATGGCATCCCTCCACGTATTTTGAATGCGTGTGCCTCTATTCTTATACCTATATTTGCCCATTTGTCACATTTGGCTAAAAAGCAAAACTTTTCTCTCTTGAAAACATGCAGTTGTACAACTAATCCTAAAGAATGGTGACTGTTCTAATCCATTACACTAGTGTCCTTTTGCTGTAACTTGTACAATAAATTGAAATTTTAGATCTCTCCCCAGCTCTCGTTTCCTTAAGCATTCTTTCATATTGCAGTACTAATGTCAGGCACTCTTCTTTGAGAGACTGGAGAATCGCATGTTGTTGCCCTTGATGTTCTGTAAGCTTTTGATAGGTTATGGTGTAGTGGTTTTCCATCTTCTCATTCTGCAATTTACATCTTGATTTGTTGCAGATTTGGGTGATATATCTAGAATTGTCAGTTACTGTTCCCATTTTTTTAAGTATGCTCAGGCCAGCCCAAAACACTTAAGAAACTATCCCTTTTCAATAAAAATGATTTGGAAAGGTTTTAGAGTATGAAACAAGATTGACTGTGGGTAGACGTTTTACATTTATTGAGTATCGGATTTCCTAAATTCATGCAGTTATAATGTAGTTTTAGTACAGTTTAGGTTGTTAACTTTTGCTCTTTTATTGCAGATGAAACAAGTGGAGTAGGTGAGGAGTCAATGGTTAAGACAGTCCTGCAGGCATCAATCCAAGAAGGCAGGGTTGGTTCTCTGACTGTTGATCCTCAGTTCCTTCGAGTCAATCAGCTAGGAGGTACGCTGCCCATGACAAGTATTCTCTTTCAGGATCATCCTGGTGATAGGAATTTCAATGATTCTTCTACGAGTGTATCTTTAGGGGTAGAAGGTGTTACTCCTAGAACAAGACAAAAGCCATCCAGTTTTCTTACACCAAGGGATCCCAGTCATAGGTATGGTCTTGGTCAACAGTCAGAGACTGAGACTGTGCCAGAATTAGAATCTTACCCTGAATCAGTACCAGAACCCAACCCTGAGTTGGAATCCGAATCAAAGCCTGAGCCTGAATACCAGTCTGGGAGTTCATATGAAGATCAGCCAGTATCAGGGAGTAATCATGCATACAAACCAACACAGAATCAACACCCATCTTATCACGGAACTCCCTGGCATCTTTCTCAGCATCCACAGCCTGTGTATAGTATTAATGGACCTAGCCATGGAATTGGGTATAGAACCCATTCTCCACATTGGCTACCTGTAAATCCACAAATATTTGTGCATAGAAGACACAACCCACAGTGGCATCATCATCCAGGGCCTTTTCATAGTTTTGCTAGATTGGAAGGACAGTCTGAGATTGAGGAGCTGAGGACTGAAAACTCTAGTGATTCTTCTAAATTTGACTTGGTTTCAAGTGGGACATCTGCCAGAACGCCTTTCATTCCAGGAAGTAGGAAAGCAAATGTGGATACAATCCCAGCCTAAATTATTCACTGGTATAAAGACTCTCAAGAATCTTCCTTACATTTCATAGACAGTGACAATGATTGGAAAGATGTATTTTGAAGGTTTTGATTTTTTTTATTCATTTACATTAATTGTAGTATTTGTCAATTTTTTTCTTTTTTTTAGATTATACTAAATAAATAGTTCTGTTCATTATTATGAAATTGAAGAATATAAGAACTATATACAGCATGTAAATGGGAAGATTTTATATTACTAAGAGATTAGATTGACTTGGCTGTTTAAATCATGAATGCTTTTTAAGCATTGATAGAAATGATACATGCACAATCATCCTTATACATACAATTTATTACCGTATTACGGAATTCAGGACTGTATGCATGTTGTCTGATTGCAGTTTCTTTTGAAATGTTTCCTGAAAAATAATGAAAACTGGTTTCTCTGTAAACAAGCAGATGTAAACCGATTGTTGCAGAAGCAAAAGTGTTTGAAAATGGTGTTCATAGCATTTGAGGGGAAAAAAAAGCTTGGATAGAGTCTTTGGCACTAAAAATTATATAGTGTATAGGATTGTTTGTTTACAAGTTTGTAGTATATCACTTAACCCATCAGTTTATATGTGGCTGGAGTATTGATGTTTGGTAGAGAGATGGGGGCCAGAAAAATTTTGCAAGTTTTACTTTGATGGCCAGTAAGCCAAGCAAAGATACTGCTTATTCTTTTAAACAATATCCAGTACTGTTAACATAGAGCAGGATGGTGCATGCAAAACTTATTCTGGGTGATGCATGTCTCTTACAGCACATTTTTATCAACATAATCTTCATGCCTCTTTGGGTAAAATTCTAGTAAAAGCAGTGAAGGTTCCTTTTGTTAAAATAAGGCATGCAAATAGTCATGAAGTCAGTCTTAGTAGCAGAGGAGTAAAAACAGCAAAACATATGCTAATCAGCAAGATTGACAATAAGAACACTGAAATTGAAATTGGCAGTTATGCAAGAGGGAGAAAATGTCAAAAGCAGGGCTTACGTTAATGGTAAGAAGTATGAGTTTGAAAGTGGCATGCATCATGGAGTAAAATCATAATTTTTCTTGTCACAGAAAGGTTAATAATAGTAAAGATGGATAACATTGTACTGTAGTATGAATCTGGAGAGTTTAAGAATGGAGATAAAATGGATTATATACTGGTATAGTTGAGAATATTGCATGAATTAAATAAGCATTCTGGGGATGGTAAAGTCATCAAGACATAGGAATGTGAAACGTTAGAGTGGTTAAAGTTAGGAGAAGGGGTTGATTGTGAGGATTGGACAGATGTCTTTGTGACAGCTGTTGAAAGCTAGAGATATTTCAGAGGAGAATGCCAGGATATTTGGTACAGAGTCAAAAGTTGGCATGTTGATTATAATGGTGGAGGGATTAAACATTATTCACTTCTAATGACTACTTTGTGTGCTCAGTGGATGACTGAGATGATATTTTATTTTTGGGGAGGACTTTCACTTAAGCACACTGGTTTCAAGTTCAGGGTTTCTTGAAGTTACAAATTCAGTGGTAGTATGCACTTAATTAGCTCCATATAGATGGAAGTGAAGTTAGATATATAAGTAAAAGACAGCAGCTATGTTTGTTTGGGAATGTGAGGCAGTTAATGACTACATTGTATTTGTGACCAGGGACATCATTTTAATATTTTTTTATGTTAGTTGAGATGGCACAGGCAGCTGAAGCCCTAATCAAGGCCATCCAGTAAGATGAAAGCCGGCAAGGCAGCAGGTTTGGATGGTATTGCAGTGGAATTTATCAAAAAAGGGGGTGACTGTATTATTGACTGGTTGGTAAGGTTATTTAATGTATGTATGACTCATGGTGAGGTGCCTGAAGATTGGCAGAATGCCTGCATAGTGCCTTTGTACAAAGGCAAAGGGGATAAGAGTGAGTGCTCAAATTACAGAGGTATAAGTTTGTTGAGTATTCCTGGTAAATTATATGGGAGGGTATTGATTGAGAGGGTGAAGGCATGTACAGAGCATCAGATTGGGGAAGAGCAGTGTGGTTTCAGAAGTGGTAGAGGATGTGTGGATCAGGTGTTTGCTTTGAAGAATGTATGTGAGAAATACTTAGAAAAGCAAATGGATTTGTATGTAGCATTTATGGATCTGGAGAAGGCATATGATAGAGTTGATAGAGATGCTCTTTGGAAGGTATTAAGAATACATGGTGTGGGAGGCAAGTTGTTAGAAGCAGTGAAAAGTTTTTATCGAGGATGTAAGGCATGTGTACGTGTAGGAAGAGAGGAAAGTGATTGGTTCTCAGTGAATGTAGGTTTGTGGCAGGGGTGTGTGATGTCACCATGGTTGTTTAATTTGTTTATGGATGGGGTTGTTAGGGAGGTGAATGCAAGAGTTTTGGAAAGAGGGGCAAGTATGAAGTCTGTTGGGGATAAGAGAGCTTGGGAAGTGAGTCAGTTGTTGTTTGCTGATGATACAGCGCTGGTGGATGATTCATGTGAGAAACTGCAGAAGCTGGTGACTGAGTTTGGTAAAGTGTGTGAAAGAAGAAAGTTAAGAGTAAATGTGAATAAGAGCAAGGTAATTAGGTACAGTAGGGTTGAGGGTCAAGTCAATTGGGAGGTAAGTTTGAATGGAGAAAAACTGGAGGAAGTAAAGTGGTTTAGATATCTGGGAGTGGATCTGGCAGCGGATAGAACCATGGAAGCGGAAATGGATCATAGGGTGGGGGAGGGGGCGAAAATCCTGGGAGCCTTGAAGAATGTGTGGAAGTCGAGAACATTATCTCGGAAAGCAAAAATGGGTATGTTTGAAGGAATAGTGGTTCCAACAATGTTGTATGGTTGCGAGGCGTGGGCTATGGATAGAGTTGTGCGCAGGAGGATGGATGTGCTGGAAATGAGATGTTTGAGGACAATGTGTGGTTTGAGGTGGTTTGATCGAGTAAGTAACGTAAGGGTAAGAGAGATGTGTGGAAATAAAAAGAGCGTGGTTGAGAGAGCAGAAGAGGGTGTTTTGAAATGGTTTGGGCACATGGAGAGAATGAGTGAGAAAAGATTGACCAAGAGGATATATGTGTCGG
This sequence comes from Panulirus ornatus, assembly GCF_036320965.1. Classification (NCBI taxonomy): domain Eukaryota; kingdom Metazoa; phylum Arthropoda; class Malacostraca; order Decapoda; family Palinuridae; genus Panulirus; species Panulirus ornatus. Next base: position 7,260,767 of record NC_092230.1, on the reverse strand, counting down.
AGGTGGAGGGAACGAGGAGAAGTGGGAGACCAAATTGGAGGTGGAAAGATGGAGTGAAAAAGATTTTGTGTGATCGGGGCCTGAACATGCAGGAGGGTGAAAGGAGGGCAAGGAATAGAGTGAATTGGAGCGATGTGGTATACCGGGGTTGACGTGCTGTCAGTGGATTCAATCAAGGCATGTGAAGCGTCTGGGGTAAACCATGGAAAGCTGTGTAGGTATGTATATTTGCGTGTGTGGACGTTTGTATATACATGTGTATGGGGGGGGGGTTGGGCCATTTCTTTCATCTGTTTCCTTGCGCTACCTCGCAAACGCGGGACACAGCGACAAAGTATAATAAATATAATAAATAAGATATATATATATATATATATATATATATATATATATATATATATATATATATTTTTTTTTTTTTTTTTTTTTTTTTTATACCTCGTCGCTGTCTCCCGCATTTGCGAGGTAGCGCAAGGAAACAGACGAAAGAAATGGCCCAACCCCCCCCCACACACATGTACATACACACGTCCACACACGCAAATATACATACCTACACAGCTTTCCATGGTTTACCCCGGACGCCCCACATGCCTTGATTCAATCCACTGACAGCACGTCAACCCCTGTATACCACATCGCTCCAATTCACTCTATTCCTTGCCCTCCTTTCACCCTCCTGCATGTTCAGGCCCCGATCACACAAAATCCTTTTCACTCCATCTTTCCACCTCCAATTTGGTCTCCCTCTTCTCCTCGTTCCCTCCACCTCCGACACATATATCCTCTTGGTCAATCTTTCCTCACTCATTCTCTCCATGTGCCCAAACCATTTCAAAACACCCTCTTCTGCTCTCTCAACCACGCTCTTTTTATTTCCACACATCTCTCTTACCCTTACGTTACTCACTCGATCAAACCACCTCACACCACACATTGTCCTCAAACATCTCATTTCCAGCACATCCATCCTCCTGCGCACAACTCTATCCATAGCCCACGCCTCGCAACCATACAACATTGTTGGAACCACTATTCCTTCAAACATACCCATTTTTGCTTTCCGGGATAATGTTCTCGACTTCCACACATTTTTCAAGGCTCCCAAAATTTTCGCCCCCTCCCCCACCCTATGATCCACTTCCGCTTCCATGGTTCCATCCGCTGACAGATCCACTCCCAGATATCTAAAACACTTCACTTCCTCCAGTTTTTCTCCATTCAAACTCACCTCCCAATTGACTTGACCCTCAACCCTACTGTACCTAATAACCTTGCTCTTATTCACATTTACTCTTAACTTTCTTCTTCCACACACTTTACCAAACTCCGTCACCAGCTTCTGCAGTTTCTCACATGAATCCGCCACCAGCGCTGTATCATCAGCGAACAACAACTGACTCACTTCCCAAGCTCTCTCATCCCCAACAGACTTCATACTTGCCCCTCTTTCCAAGACTCTTGCATTTACCTCCCTAACAACCCCATCCATAAACAAATTAAACAACCATGGAGACATCACACACCCCTGCCGCAAACCTACATTCACTGAGAACCAATCACTTTCCTCTCTTCCTACACGTACACATGCCTTACATCCTCGATAAAAACTTTTCACTGCTTCTAACAACTTGCCTCCCACACCATATATTCTTAATACCTTCCACAGAGCATCTCTATCAACTCTATCATATGCCTTCTCCAGATCCATAAATGCTACATACAAATCCATTTGCTTTTCTAAGTATTTCTCACATACATTCTTCAAAGCAAACACCTGATCCACACATCCTCTACCACTTCTGAAACCACACTGCTCTTCCCCAATCTGATGCTCTGTACATGCCTTCACCCTCTCAATCAATACCCTCCCATATAATTTACCAGGAATACTCAACAAACTTATACCTCTGTAATTTGAGCACTCACTCTTATCCCCTTTGCCTTTGTACAATGGCACTATGCACGCATTCCGCCAATCCTCAGGCACCTCACCATGAGTCATACATACATACATACATACATACATACATATATATATATATATATATATATATATATATATATATATATATATATATATATATATATATATATATATATATGGTATAGGATGTGTGCATCAGGTGTTTGCTTTGAAGAATGTATGTGAGAAATACTTAGAAAAGCAAATGGATTTGTATGTAGCATTTATGGATCTGGACAAGGCATATGATATAGTTGATAGAGATGCTCTGTGGAAGGTATTAAGAATATATGGTGTGGGAGGCAGGTTGTTAGAGGCAGTGAAAAGTTTCTGTCGAGGACGTAAGGCATGTGTACGTGTAGGAAGAAAGGAAAGTGATTGTTTCTCAGTGAATGTCGGTTTGCGGCAGGGGTGCGTGATGTCTCCATGGTTGTTTGATTTGTTTATGGATGGGGTTGTTAGGGAGGTGAATGCAAGAGTTTTGGAGAGAGGGGCAAGTATGCAGTCTGTTGTGGATGAGAGGGCTTAGGAAGTGAGTCAGTTGTTGTTCACTGATGATACGGCACTGGTGGCTGATTTGGGTGAGAAACTGCAGAAGCTGGTGACTGAGTTTGGTAAAGTGTGTGAAAGAAGAAAGCTGAGAGTAAATGTGAATAAGGGCAAGGTTATTAGGTACAGTAGGCTTGAGGAACAAGTCATTTGGGAGGTAAGTTTGAATGGAGAAAAACTGGTGGAAGTGAAGTGTTTTAGATATCTAGGTGTGGATTTAGCAGTGGATGGAACCATGGAAGTGGAAGTGAAACATTGGGTGGGGGAGGAGGCGAAAGTTCTGGGAGCATTGAGGAATGTATGGAAGTCGAGAACGTTATCTTGAAAAGCAAAAATGGGTATATTTCAAGGAATAGTGGTTCCAACAGTATTATATGGTTGCAAGGCATGGGCTATAGATAGAATTGTGCGGAGGAGGGGGGATGTGTTGGAAATGAGATGTTTGAGGACAATATGTGGTGTGAGGTGGTTTGATTGAGTAAGTAATGAAAGGGTGGAGAGATGTGTGATAATAAAAAGTGTGGCTGAGAGAGCAGAAGAGGGTGTTTTGAAATGGTTTGGTCACATGGAGAGAATGAGTGAGGAAAGATTGACCAAGAGGATATATGTGTCAGAGATGGAGGGAAAAATGAGAAGTGGGAGACCAAATTGGAGGTAGAAAGATGGAGTGAAAAAGATTTTGAATGATCAGGGCCTGAACATGCAGGAGGGTGAAAGGTGTGCAAGGAATAAACTGAATTGGAATAATGTGGTTTACCAGGGTCTACGTGCTGTCATTGGATTGAACCAGGGCATATGAAGTGTCTGGGGTAAACCATGGAAAGTTGTGTGGGGCCTGGATGTGGAAAGGGAGCTGTGGTTTTGGTGCATTATACATGACAGCTAGAGACTGAGTGTGAACGAATGTGGCCTTTGTTGTCTTTTCCTAGCGCTACCTCGTGCACATGCAGGGGGAGGAGGTTGTTATTTCATGTGTAGCGGGGTAGCAACGGGAATGAATAAGGGCAGACTATGAATTATGTACATGTGTATATATGTATATGTCTGTGTGTATATATATATGGATGTGTTGAGATGTATAGGTATGTACATGTGTGTGTGTGGGTGTGTATGTATATACATGTGTATGTGGGTGGGTTGGGCCATTCTTTCATCTGTTTCCTTGTGCTACCTCGCTAACTCGGGAGACAGTGACAAAGTATAATAAATAATATATATATATATATATATGAATAATATATTATTATATATATATATATATATATATATATATATATATATATATATATATATATATATATATATATATATATATAAATATAAATAATATATTATTCATATATTAATTATATTTTTTCGCTGTCTCCTGCATTAATGAGGTAGCGCAAGGAGACAGACGAAAGAATGACCAACCCACCCACATACACATGTATATACATACACGTCCACACACACACATATACATACCTATACATCTTAATGTAAGCATATATATACACACAGACATATACATATATACACATGTATATAATTCATACTGTCTGACCTTATTCATTCCTGTTGCCACCCCGCCACACATGAAATTACAACACCCTCCCCCCCTCATGTGTGTGATGTAGCACAAGGAAAAGACAACAAAGGCCACATTCATTCACACTCAGTCTCTAGCTGTCATGTATAATGCACCGAAACCACAGATCCCTTTCCACATCCAGGCCCCACAGAACTTTCCATGGTTTACCCCAGATGCTTCACATGCCCTGGTTCAGTCCAGTGACCGCACCTCAACCCCAGTATACCACATAGTTCCAATTCACTCTATTCCTTGCATGCCTTTCACCCTCCTGCATGTTCAGGCCCTGATCACTCAAAATCTTTTTCACTCTACCATTCCACCTCCAATTTGATCTCCCACTTCTCCTCGTTCCCTCCACCTCTGACACATATATCCTCTTGGTCAATCTTTCCTCACTCATTCTCTCCATGTGACCAAACCATTTCAAAACACCCTCTTCTGCTCTCTCCACCACACTCTTTTTATTACCACATAACTCTCTTACCCTATTATTACTTACTCGATCAAACCACCTCACACCAAATATTGCCCTCAAGCATCTCATTTCTAGCACATCCACCCTCCTCCGCACAACTCTATCTATAGCCCATGCCTCGCAACCCATATAACATTTTTGGAACCACTATTCCTTCAAACATACCCATTTTTGCTTTCCGAGATAATGTTCTCGACTTCCACACATTCTTCAACGCTCCCAGAACTTTTGCCCCCTCCCCCACCCTATGATCCACTTCCGCTTCCATGGTTCCATCTGCTGCCAGATCCACTCCCAGATATCTAAAACACTTCACTTCCTTCAGTTTTTCTTCATTCAAACTTACCTCCCAATTGACTTGACCCTCAACCCTACTGTACCTAATAACCTTGCTCTTATTCACATTTACTCTCAGCTTTCTTCTTTCACACACTTTACCAAACTCAGTCACCAGCTTCTGCAGTTTCTCACACGAATCAGCCACCAGCGCTGTATCATCAGCGAACAACAACTAACTCACTTCCCAAGCTCTCTCATTCACAACAGACTGCATACTTGCCCCTCTTTCCAAAACTCTTGCATTCACCTCCCTAACAACCCCACCCATAAACAAATTAAACAACCATGGAGACATCACACACCCCTGCCGCAAACCGACATTCACTGAGAACCAATCACTTTCCTCTCTTCCTACTCATACACATGCCTTACATCTTCGATAAAAACTTTTCACTGCTTCTAACAACTTGCCTCCCACAAAATATATTCTTAATACCTTCCACAGAGCATCTCTATCAACTCTATCATATGCCTTCTCCAGGTCCATAAATGTTACACAGAAATCCATTTGCTTTTCTAAGTATTTCTCGCATACATTCTTCAAAGCAAACACCTGATCCACACAGCCTCTACCACTTCTGAAACCACACGGCTCTTCCCCAATCTGATGCTCTGTACATGCTTTCACCCTCTCAATCAATACCCTCCCATATAATTTCCCAGGAATACTCAACAAACTTATACCTCTGTAATTTGAGCACTCACTTTTATCCCCTTTGTCTTTGTACAATGGCACTATGCAAGCATTCTGCCAATCCTCAGGAACCTCACCATGAATCATACATACATTAAATAACCTTACCAAACAGTCAACAATAAAGTCACCCCCTTTTTTAATAAATACCACTGCAATACCATCCAAACCCGCTGCCTTGCCGGCTTTCATCTTCCACAAAGCTTTTACTACCTCTTCTCTGTTTACCAAATCGTTCTCCCTAACCCTCTCACTTTGCACACCACCTCGGCCAAAACACCCTACATCTGCCACTCTATCATCAAACACATTCAACAAACCTTCAGAATACTTACTCCATCTCCTTCTCACATCACCACTACTTGTTATCACCTACCCGTTAGCCCCCTTTACTGAAGTTCCCACTGATTCCCTTGTCTTACGCACTTTATTTACCTCCTTCCAAAACATCTTTTTATTCTCCCTAAAATTTAATGATACTCTCTCACCCTAACTCTCATTTGCCCTGTTTTTCACCTCTTGCACCTCTCTCTTGACCTCCTGCCTCTTTCTTTTATACATCTCCCAGTTATTTGCATTATTTCCCTGCAAAAATCGTCCAAATGCCTCTCTCTTCTCTTTCACTAACAACCTTACTTCTTCATCCCACCACTCACTACCCTTTCTAATCTGCCCACTTCCCACACTTCTCATGCCACAAGCATCTTTTGTGCAAGCCATCACTGCTTCACTAAATACATCCCATTCCTCCCCCATTCCCCTCATGTCCTTTGTTCTCACCTTTTTACATTCTGTACTCATTCTTTCCTGGTACTTCCTCACACAAGTCTTCTTCCCAAGCTCACTTACTCTCACCACTCTCTTCACCCCAACATTCTCTCTTCTTTTCTGAAAACCTCTACAAATCTTCACCTTTGCCTTCACAAGATAATGATCAGACATCCCTCCAGTTGCACCTCTTAGTACATTAACATCCAAAAGTCTCTCTTTCACGTGCCTATCAATTCACACATAATCCATTAACACTCTCTGTCCATCTCTCCTACTTACATACGTATACTTATGTATATCTCTCTTTTTAAACCAGGTATTCCTAATCTTCAGTCCTTTTTCAGCATATATATCTACAAGCTCTTCACCATTTCCATTTACAATACTGAACACCCCATGTACACCAATTATTCCCTCAACTGCCACATTACTCACTTTTGCATTGAAATCACCCATCACTATAACCCGGTGTCGTGCATCAAAACTACTAACACACTCACTCAGCTGCTCCCAAAACACTTGCCTCTCATGATCTTTCTTCTCATGCCCAGGTGCATATGCACCAATAATCACCTGTCTCTCTCCATCCACTTTCAGTCTTAGCCATATCAATCTAGAGTTTACTTTCTTAAACTCTTATCACATACTCCCACCACTCCTGTTTCAGGAGTAGTGCTACTCCTTCCCTTGCTCATCCTCTCACTAACCCCTGACTTTACTCCCAAGACGTTCCCAAACCACTCTTCCCCTTTACCCCTGAGCTTCGTTTCACTCAGAGCCAAAACATCCAGGTTCCTTTCCTCAAACATACTACCTATCTATCCTTTTTTCTCATCTTGGTTACATCCACACACATTTAGACACCCCAGTCTGAGCCTTCGAGGACGATGAGCACTCCCCGTGTGACTCCTTCTTCTGTTTCCCCTTTAAGAAAATTAAAATACAAGGAGGGGAGGGTTTCCAACCGCCTGCTCCCGTCCTCTTTAGTCGCCTTCTACGACACGTGAGGAATGCGTGGGAAGTATTCTTTCTCCCCTATCCCTGGGGAGTGATCGGGGCCTGAACATGCAGGAGGGTGAAAGGCGTGCAAGGAATAGAGTGAATTGGAACGATGTGGCATACCGGGCTCGATGTACTGTCAATGGATTGAACTAGGGCATGTGAAGCATCTGGGGTAAACCATGGAAAGTTCTGTGGGGCCTGGATATGGAAAGGGAGCTGTGGTTTCGGTGCATTATTACATGACTGCTAGAGACCGTGTGAACGAATGTGGCCTTTGTTGTCTTTTCCTAGCGCTACCTCGCACACATGAAGGGGGAGGGGGTTGTTATTCCATGTATGGCGAGGTGGCGATGGGAATAAATAAAGGCAGACCGTATGAATTATGTACATGTGTATATATGTATATGTCTGTGTGTGTATATATATGTGTACATTGAGATGTATAGGTATGTATATTTGCGTGTGTGGACGTGTATGTATATACATGTGTATGGGGGTGGGTTGGGCCATTTCTTTTGTCTTTTTCCTAGCGCTACCTCGCAAACACGAGGCTTTGTTTTTTTTTTTTTTTTTTTTTTTTTTTTTTCTTTTATTTTTGCCATTTCTCATGTGAGCAAGGTAATGTCAAGAACATATGACAGAGCCTTTGAGGGAAAATTCCTCACTTGGCTCCCATAGACTGCATACCCGTCTCTCTCTCCGAGACTCTCACACATACCTCCCGAACCACCTCATCCATAAACATATAAAACAACCATAACATCACACACCCTTCATCACAGGCCAACCTTCACTTGGAGCAGCTCACTTTCTTCTCTTCCTACTCGAACACATGCCTTAAACCATTGATAAAAACTTTTAACTGCTTCTAACAGCTTTCTTCCTACACTGTATATTCTTAAGACATTTCCAAAGACATCTTTTATCAACTCCATCATATGCTTTCCAGATCCATAAATGCTGCATACAAATCCATCTTTTCTCTAAGTATTTCTCACATACATTCTTTAAAGGAGAAACCTGATCCACACATCCTGTCCCACAATGAAACCACACTGCTACTCTCCAGTCTGATGCTCTGTACATGCCTTCAGACACCCAGTCACTACCCTGACTGGGTACACTCCTGAAACTTGTATCTCTGTGGTTTGAATACTCACCTTTATCCCCTTTGCCTTTATACATGAGCACTATACATACATCCTACCAATCCCCACACCTCAACATGATCCATAGATACAGAGGAAATCCTTACCAACCAATCAGTAACACAGTCAACACCTTTCTTGTTAAATTCAATTTCACGATCTATTCTGGCCACCTTGTCACATTTCATCTTACATAAGGCTTTCACTACCTCTTCTCTCTTCACCAAACCGCTCTCCATTGTTCTCACTTCTCCCTTATCCCCTTTGTCTTTATACATGGGCACTACACATACATCCTACCAATCCCCACACACCTCACCATGATCCATACATACATAGGATATCCTTTCCAACCAATCAGTAATACAGTCAACCCCTTTCTTGATAAATTCAAATTCACCATCTACTCTGGCCACCTTGTCACGTTTCATCTTACATAAGGCTTTCACTACCTCTTCTGTCTTCACCAAACCACTCTCCATTGCTCTCACTTCACATGCCACCCCAGTCCAAACATCCTTCATCTGCTATCCCATTATCAAACTGCTTTTTACCATTTCCCCTTTGCCACCTTCACTGATGTTCCTTCCTGTTCTTTTGTTTTTCCCAAAAGTTTACTGATACCTGCACACCCCAACCCTTGTTTGCCCCATTTTTTAACCCCAGCACCTTCCTCTTGCTCTTTTCTCTTATACATCCTGCAATTACTTGCACTTCTTCCTTGTAAGTACCACCTTAACCTCTCCCTTTTCTTTCTCACTAGCAACATTATTTCTTCACCCTACCATTCACTACCCTTTCTAATCTGCCCACCTCCCAGCTTTCTCATGCAACATGCATCTTTCGCACATGTCAGCACTGCTTCCCTAAATACCTCCCATTCCTCATCCACTCCCCTTGCTTTACTTACTTTCACCTTTTGTCTTTCTACACTCAATCTCTCTTGTTATTTCTTCACACGTTTCTTTTCCAAGTTCACTCACTCTCACCACTCCTCTCACTGCCATTGTTTCCTCTATTCCAAAAACCTCTACAAATCTTCATTCTGCTGCACAAGGTAGTGATCAGACATCCCACCAGCTGTTCCTCTCAACACATTTACAGCTAAAAGTCTCTCTTTTACATATCAATCAATTACTTTGTAATCAGATAATGTCTGCTGACCCTTTCTATTACTAACATATATATACTTGTGTATGACCCTCTTTTCAAGCCAGCTATTCCAGGTCATCAGTCTTTTTTTTTTTCTTCTTCTTCTTCTTCTTCTTCTTCTTCTTCTTTTTAGCACACAGCTCCACAAGCTGTTCACCATTTCCATTCATAATACTGAATACCCAATGTGCCCCAACCCATCACTAGCACTTGGTATTATACATCAAAACTGTAGACACTCTCGGTTACTCCCAGAACACATGCCTCTCTTGATCTTTCTTCAGATAGCTGGGTGCGTAAACACTAATAATCACCCTTCTGTTGCCATCCACTTTCATTTTTACCCCATCAATCAAGAATTTACTTCATAATACACTTTCACACTCCCTTAACTCTTGCTTCAGGAGTAGTTCTACTCCTTCCTGAGCTCTTATCTTCTCACCAACCCCTGACTTTACTCTTAAGACATTTCCAAACCATTCTTTCCCTTTACCCTTGAACTTTGTTTCATCCAGAGCCAGAAACATCCAGTTTTCTGTTCACAAGCATATTACCTATCTCTTCTCTTCTTGTTATCGCCACACACATTTAGACACCCCAGCCTGAGCCTTGAGAAGGATGAGCACTCCATGCTTGGCTCCTTATTCTGTTCTATCTTTAAAAAGTTGAAATACAAGAAGGGGGATTTCTAGCACGCCACTTCCATCCCTTCTAGTCACCTTCTACAACATGTAGGGAATATGAAGGTCGAATTCCGTCTTTATCCAAGTAATATTATTATTATCATTATTATTATAAAATTCCGTCTCTACCCAAGAAATATTATTATTATTATTATTTAATGAATGTAATATATGAATGTTGTGGACTTCACCTGCAAGTGGGAATGCAGTGGGAGGAAAATTTTCTTTAACAAGGCTGTGTGTTTGTCAGAAGATGGAAGGAAGTACAGCTTTATTGAGGACATTTCTGCACCATAGGATTTCACTTGACCTTGTTCCTGTACAGAGTTAAGCCTTTAAGGTGTAGGAACTTCATAAAAGGGGTCCAGAAGTTGTATAACTAATTGTACTGAGAGATAGATAGATCTATACAGACAGTGTAGGTACTTAATTGTAATACTCTTGAAGAATGGTCACTTCTGGAAAAAAATAACAGTAAAACTATTCTAAGACTACTGGAAGGAATGAAGTTTTGTTTTCTTCTCTGCTTCCTTTGTACTTCTGGATTCTTTAAGCAGTATAGCCAAGAATAGCATGACACCATTTTATGGCATGTTTATACAGAATGTATGCAGTACACTTGGTTGGTGCCTTGTTTCTGTTTTACTATGATTTTTTATTGGGCTTAGCACAGATGCCTTTTCATTAGATACACAAACAAATATCTGAGCAGTGACTGAAAATTAAAATTCTTTTTTCCTTACTTTATATATCTTTTATCAAGATTTCCACGAAAGTTAAAGTGAAGAGGAATTAGATAAGCATTTGAGAATTCATGAATAGCAAATTAGAAGTACAAAAAAAATCTACATAAAATCAGTTTAGTGTGTGTTTGTGTATGTGATAAATTCTTATAAAGGCAAATCACTGTACCCTGTACACAGTAGTAATTTCTGGCTAGCTATACAAAAGGTTGTGGGTTGTACCTATGTGGGTCCATCCTTCTCTTTAAATGCTTGCTTTTCAAGTAGGTTATGGGTTATATCACTACGAATCAATCAGTTCTTAAATCACTTTGCAAAAGATTATGGATTAAAATCTTCTTGGCCGCCACATCTGTCTCTGCACTCTTTAGATCTTAATGCTTTTCTTTATGTTTTTTTTTATCTATTTGATCTGTCAAAGAGAAGATACTGGAGCTTGATATGAATTATTGTTTTTGTATGGTTTTTGTATTTAGTAGGATCTACTCCTTCACTAACCTAACTATAGGGCTACTAACTATGAGCTATGACATAGCTGGTACACATGAATGTTTTACTGTGTACATGCTTCATTATTAAAACTCTGATATATAATTTTCAGATCACACATTTGATTTGTTTGGAAAAATGCCTTGGTACATGTAAAGTCTTTATAGCTATGCATGAACACAACACTACATTGTAAAGTTTATTAGAATGCTTTATATACATTAATTTTCTTTTTTGTCATTTTGACGAATTTTTTATGCACGTTTTACTCATGAGTAGCCTTTCAATAAAATGAAAGTGCAGTTTGTATTGTATGTATTTTTGATTTTTCCCAACAGTTATTCATTTTCCACTTGTCCAATGCATTTTCCAACATCCCAGCAGATAATGAGGATATTTTCTATCATCTTCACTGAAATTTTCAGGAGACTGACTTTGTTGTGGACACAAAATGTAATTACTTTGTAGGAGAAAAGTCTCATTATTACAACTGAGCAGGATTATATCTTTTTAATATAACTTCTCTTGCAGTTTTAGAGTGATGGGCAATTGTTTGAACCAATTTAGTACCAAAGTCCCTGTAGCCAAATGGAAAGCATGTCACAAAAACATTTTGGTGGCTTATGATTCAAATTTCCTCTATGAAGTAACACCAAGATGTATATGATAAACACAGGGACTAATATAACTGAGACAATGAGATAAAACTGAATTCTGGATTAAGTAGGGCATCTGTATGGTGTGTGCAGAGGTATTAACTCTCATATCACAGCCTGAATAAGGTTAGGTTGGCTGCCTTCCACTACTACCTGTGGAGTTATGTGCTGAAAAAGAGTCTAGTGACTGGGAATACCTTGTTTAAAAGAGGGGAGTCACAAGTATACATGGGTGAGTACGAAATGTGGCCAGAGGGCATTATTGGATTATGCATTAACTGAAAGAGACTCTAAGATGTGTATGTGTTGAGAGGGGCAGCTGGTGGGATGTCTGACCATTAACTGGTGGAGGCAAGGATGGAGATTTGTGGGGTATTTTGGAAAAGAAGGAACAATATGGATAAGAAAAGGGTGGTGAAAGAAAGTGAGCTTGGAAAAGAGATGTCTGTACGAAATACAGGGAGAGATTGGTTGTACATAGCAAAGGGTGAGAGTAAACAAAGCACAGGGAGTAGGTGAGGAAGGGGAGATAATTAGGGAAGCAGTGCTGGCATATGCAAGAGGAGTGTGTGGCATGTGCAAGGTGGGAGGTGGGCAGCTGAAGGAGTAGCAAGAGGTGGGATGAGGTATTAAAGTTGCTTGTGAAAAAGAAAAGACATATATGGGTAGTACTGAGAGGAAAAGAGTGCAAATGATGGGGAGAAAGAAGTAGGAGATAAAGAGGAAGGTGTAGGAGTTGAAAAAGAGGGCAAATGACAGCAAGAGTGGACAATTATCAGTAAACATCAGGCCAAATAAGATGATGTTTTGAAAGTGTGAGAAAAACGAGAGGACAAATGGGGAAAATCACAGACTGGCAAATGGGAAATTGGTAACAGGTAGTGATGAGGAGATAGAGTGAATATTTTGATAGAGTGAATATTTTGAAGGACTGTTGAATATGTTTCAGGATAGGGTGGCAGGTGTAGGGTGTTTAGACCAGGAAGGTGTTTGAAGTGCGCGAGTCATGGACAAAGGCTTGGTGAAGAGAGAGGATGTGGTAACAGCATTGCATAGGATGAAATGTGGCAAGGCAGCCTGCTGGAGTGAATGGTATTGCAGTTGAATCTCCTAAGAAAAAAGGTGACTGTGTAGGTGATTGGTTGTTAAATTTTCATTGAATGTATGGATCATGTTAAGTTGCCAGAGGATTGGCAGAATGCATACATAGTGCCAATGTATAAAGGCAAGGAGGACAAAGGTGAATGTTTGAACAAAGGTGTAAATCTATTTGGTGTACCATTGTGTGGGAGAGTAGTGATTGAGAGGGTGAAAGCATGTACCAAGGATGAGATTATGAATGAAAAATTTGGTTTCAGGAATGGTAAAGGATGAGGGGATCAGGTGTTTGCTTTGAGTTTTGTGTGTGAAAAATACTTTAGAAGAAAAGAAGAATTTGTATGTGGGATGGAAATGTCATAGGGGCCTGGTGTTTATAGGAGGGTTGTGGTGTTAGTGCTTATACATGACAGTCTGGGAATGGATCCGAGTAAATGCAGCCTGTCTTCATTTTTTCTTGGCCCTACTTCAGTAACTCAGGAAACAGCAGACAAGTATGAAAAGTGAAAAAATGTGTATGCAAAAGTGGAAGGGACAAGGGGAGGTGGAAAGTTGGACTGAAAATGATTTTCATTGTTTGTGGACTGTACATGCAGGAGGGTGAAAAGCATGCATGGAATAGACTGAATTGGAGCAATGTGACATACAATAGGTGGTATGCTTTCAGTGGACTGAATCAGGGGATATAAAGTAGCTGGGGGTGATTATGGAAAGGAGAGTGGTGCTTGGTTGTGGATACGGGGCTGTGGTTTCAGTGTATTACACATGACAGGGAATGAATGTCGGGGAGTCTGGGAGGAATGGGATGTATTTAGGGAAGCAGTGATGGTTTGCGCAAAAGATGCTTGTGGCATGAGAAGCATGGGAGGTGGACAGATTAGAAAGGGTAGTGAGTGGTGGGATGAAGAAGTGATATTATTTGTGAAAGAGAAGAGAGGCAATTTCGACGAGTTTTGCAGGGAAATAGTGCAAATGACTGGGAGATGTATAAAAGAAAGAGGCAGGAGGTCAAGAGAAAGGTGCAAGAGGTGAAAAAGAGGGCATACGAGAGTTGGGGTGAGAGAGTATCATTAAATTATGGGTAGGATAAAAAGATGTTTTGGAAGGAGGTAAATAAAGTGCGTAAGACAAGAGAACAAATGGGAACATCGGTGAAGGGGGCTAATGGGGAGGTAATAACAAGTAGTGGTGATGTGAGGAGGAGATGGAGTGAGTATTTTGAAGGTTTGTTGATGTGCTAGGTGATAGAGTGGCAGATGTTTCGGTCGAGGTAGTGTGCGAAGTGATAGGGTTAGGGAGAATGATTTAGTAAACAGAGAAGAGGTAGTAAAAGCTTTGCGGAAGATAAAACCCAGCAAAGCGGCAGGTTTGGATGGCATTGCAGTGGAATTTATTAAGAAAGGGGGTGGCTGTGTTGTTGAATGGTTAGTAAGGCTATTTAATGTATGTATGACTCATGGTGAGGTGCCTGAGGACTGGCAGAATGCATGTAGAGTGCCATTGTACAAAGGCAAAGGGGATAAAAGTGAGTGCTCAAATTACAGAGGTATGAGTATGTTGAGTATTCTGGGGAAATTATATGGGAGGGTATTGATTGAGAGGGCGAAAGCATGTACAGAGCATCAGATTGGGGAAGAGCAGTGTGGTTTCAGAAGTGGTAGAGGATGCGTGGATCAGGTGTTTGCTTTCAAGAATGTATGTGAGAAATACTTACAAAAGCATATGGATTTGTATGTTGCATTTATGGATCTGGAGAAGGCATATGATAGAGATACTCTGTGGAAGGTATTAAGAATATATGGTGTGGAAGGCAAGCTGCTAGAAGCATGTATACGAGTAGGAAGAGAGGAAAGTGATTGGTTCTCAGTGAATGTAGGTTTGCGGCAGGGGTGCGTGATGTCTCCATAGTTGTTTGATTTGTTTATGGATGGGGTTGTTAGAGAGGTGAACGCAAGAGCTTTGGAAAGAGGGGTAAGTATGCAGTCTGTTCTGGGTGAGAGAGCTTGGGAAGCGAGTCATTTGTTGTTCACTGATGATACAGTGCTGGTGGCTGATTCGTGTGAGAAACTGCAGAAGCTGGTGACTGAGTTTGGTAAAGTGTGTGAAAGAAGAAAGCCGAGAGTAAATGTGAATAAGAGCAAGGTTATTAGGTACAGTAAGGTTAAGGGACAAGTCAGTTGGGAGGTAAGTTTGAATGCAGAAAAACTGGAGGAAGTGAAGTGTTTTAGATATCTGGGAGTGGATTTGGCCGCGGATGGAACCATGGAAGCGGAAGTGAATCATAGGGTGGGGGAGGGGGCAAAAGTTCTGGGAGCGTTGAAGAATGTGTGGAAGTTGAGAATATTATCTTGGAAAGCAAAAATGGGTATGTTTGAAGGAATAGTGGTTCCAACAATGTTATATGGTTGCGAGGCATGGGCTATAGATAGAGTTGTGTGGAGGAGGGTGGATGTGCTGGAAATGAGATGTTTAAGGACAATATGTTGTGTGAGGTGGTTTGATCAGGTAAGTAATGAAAGGGTATGAGAGATGTGTGGTAATAAAAAGAGTGTGGTTGAGAGAGCAGAAGAGGTTGTTTTGAATTGGTTTGGTCACATGGAGAGGATGAATGAGGAAACATTGACAAGGAGGATATATGTGTCAGAGGTGGAGGGAACGAGGAGAAGTGGGAGACTAAATTGGAGGTGGAAAGATGGAGTGAAAAAGATTTTGAGTGATCGGGGCCTGAACAGGCAGGAGGGTGAAAGGTGTGCAAGGAATAGAGTGAATTGGAATGATGTGGTATACCAGGGTCGACGTGCTGTCAATGGATTGAACCAGGGCATGTGAATCGCCTGGGGTAAACCATGGAAATTTTTATGGGGCCTGGATGTGGAAAGGGAGCTGTGGTTTCGGTGCATTACACATGACAGCTAGAGACTGAATGTGAACGAATGTGGCCTTTGTTGTCTTTTCCTAGCGCTACCTCCCACACATGTGGGGGGAGGGGGTTGTCATTTCATGTGTGGCAGGGTGGCGACAGGAATGAATAAGGGCAGATAGTATGAATTATGTACATGTGTATATATGTATATGTCTGTGTGTGTATATATATGTATACATTGAGATGAATAGGTATGTATATGTGCGTGTGTGGACGTGTATGTATATATATATATGTGCATGTGGGTGGGTTGGGCCATTCTTTCATCTGTTTCCTTGTGCTACTTCGCTAACGCAGGAGACAGCGACAAAGTATAATAAAAAAAATATATATATATATATATATATATTATCCCTGGGGATAGGGGAGAAAGAATACTTCCCACGTATTCCCTGCGTGTCGTAGAAGGCGACTAAAAGGGGAGGGAGCGGGGGGCTGGAAATCCTCCCCTCTCGTTTTTTTTTTAATTTTCCGAAAGAAGGAACAGAGAATTGGGCCAGGTGAGGGTATTCCCTCAAGGCCCAGTCCTCTGTTCTTAACGCTACCTCGCTAATGCGGGAAATGGCGAATAGTTTGAAAGAAAAGAAAGAAAGATATATATATATATTTTCTTTCTTTTTCTTTCAAACTATTCGCCATTTCCCGCATTAGCGAGGTAGCGTTAAGAACAGAGGACTGAGCCTTTGAGGGACTACCCTCACCTGGCCCAATTCTCTGTTCCTTCTTTTGGAAAATTAAAAAAAAAATGAGAGGGGAGGATTTCCAGCCCCCCGCTCCCTCCCCTTTTAGTCGCCTTCTACGACACGCAGGGAATACGTGGGAAGTATTCTTGCTCCCCTATCCCCAGGGATTATATATATATATATATATATATATATATATATATATATATATATATATATATATATATATATATATGTGGCAGTTGAGGGAATAATTGGTATACATGGGGTGTTCAGTGTTGTAAATTGAAATGGTGAAGAGCTTGTAGATTTATGTGCTGAAAAAGGACTGGTGATTGGGAATACCTGGTTTAAAAAGCGAGATATACATAAGTATACGTATGTAAGTAGGAGAGATGGCCAGAGAGCATTATTGGATTACGTGTTAATTGACAGGCGCGCGAAAGAGAGACTTTTGGATGTTAATGTGCTGAGAGGTGCAACTGGAGGGATGTCTGATCATTATCTTGTGGAGGCTAAGGTGAAGATTTGTATGGGTTTTCAAAAGAGTGAATGTTGGGGTGAAGAGGGTGGTGAGAGTAAGTGAGCTTGGGAAGGAGACTTGTGTGAGGAAGTACTAGGAGAGACTGAGTAAAGAATGGAATAAGGTGAGAACAATGGAAGTAAGGGGAGTGGGGGAGGAATGGGATGTATTTAGGGAATCAGTGATGGATTACGCAAAGATGCTTGTGGCATGAGAAGAGTGGGAGGTGGGTTGATTAGAAAGGGTAGTGAGTGGTGGGATGAAGAAGTAAGATTATTAGTGAAAGAGAAGAAAGAGGCATTTGGACGATTTTTGCAGGGAAAAAATGCAATTGAGTGGGAGATGTATAAAAGAACGAGACAGGAGGTCAAGAGAAAGGTGCAAGAGGTGAAAAAGAGGGCAAATGAGAGTTGGGGTGAGATAGTATCATTAAATTTTAGGGAGAATAAAAAGATGTTCTGGAAGGAGGTAAATAAAGTGCGTAAGACAAGGGAGCAAATGGGAACCTCAGTGAAGGGCGCAAATGGGGAGGTGATAACAAGTAGTGGTGATGTGAGGAGATGGAGTGAGTATTTTGAAGGTTTGTTGAATGTGTTTGATGACAGAGTGGCAGATATAGGGTGTTTTGGTCGAGGTGGTGTGCAAAGTGAGAGGGTTAGGGAAAATGATTTGGTAAACAAAGAAGAGGTAGTAAAAGCTTTGCGGAAGATGAAAGCTGGCAAGGCAGCAGGTTTGGATGGTATTGCAGTGGAATTTATTAAAAAAGGGGGTGACTGTATTATTGACTGGTTGGTAAGGTTATGTATGTATGACTCATGGTGAGGTGCCTGAGGATTGGCGGAATGCGTGCATAGTGCCATTGTACAAAGGCAAAGGGGATAAGAGTGAGTGCTCAAATTACAGAGGTATAAGTTTGTTGAGTATTCCTGGTAAATTATATGGGAGGGTGTTGATTGAGAGGGTGAAGGCATGTACAGAGCATCAGACTGGGGAAGAGCAGTGTGGTTTCAGAAGTGGTAGAGGATGTGTGGATCAGGTATTTGCTTTGAAGAATGTATGTGAGAAATACTTAGAAAAGCAAATGGATTTGTATGTAGCATTTATGGATCTGAAGAAGGCATATGATAGAGTTGATAGAGATGCTCTGTGGAAGGTATTAAGAATATATGGTGTGGGAGGCAAGTTGTTAGAAGCAGTGAAAAGTTTTTATCGAGGATGTACGGCATGTGTACATGTAGGAAGAGAGGAAAGTGATTGGTTCTCAGTGAATGTAGGTTTGCGGCAGGGGTGTGTGATGTCTCCATGGTTATTTAATTTGTTTATGGATGGGGTTGTTAGGGAGGTGAATGCAAGAGTTTTGGAAAGAGGGGCAAGTATGAAGTCTGTTGTGGATGAGAGAGCTTGGGAAGTGAGTCAGTTGTTGTTCGCTGATGATACAGCGCTGGTGGCGGATTCATGTGAGAAACTGCAGAAGCTGGTGACTGAGTTTGGTAAAGTGTGTGAAAGAAGAAAGTAAAGAGTAAATGTGAACAAGAGCAAGGTTATTAGGTACAGTAGGGTTGAGGGTCAAGTCAATTGGGAGGTCAGTTGGGAGGTAAGTTTGAATGGAGAAAAACTGGAGGAAGTGAAGTGTTTTAGATATCTGGGAGTGGATCTGGCAGCGGATGGAACCATGGAAGCGGAAGTGGATCATAGGGTGGAGGAGGGGGCGAAAATCCTGGGAGCCTTGAAGAATGTGTGGAAGTCGAGAACATTATCTCTGAAAGCAAAAATGGGTATGTTTGAAGGAATAGTGGTTCCAACAATGTTGTATGGTTGCAAGGCGTGGGCTATGGATAGAGTTGTGCGCAGGTGGATGGATGTGCTGGAAATGAGATGTTTGAGGACAATGTGTGGTGTGAGGTGGTTTGATCGAGTAAGTAACGTAAGGGTAAGAGAGATGTGTGGAAATAAAAAGAGCGTGGTTGAGAGAGCAGAAGAGGGTGTTTTGAAATGGTTTGGGCACATGGAGAGAATGAGTGAGGAAAGATTGACCAAGAGGATATATGTGTCGGAGGTGGAGGGAACGAGGAGAAGAGGGAGACCAAATTGGAGGTGGAAAGATGGAGTGAAAAAGATTTTGTGATCGGGGCCTGAACATGCAGGAGGGTGAAAGGAGGGCAAGGAATAGAGTGAATTGGATCGATGTGGTATACCGGGGTTGACGTGCTGTCAGTGGATTGAATCAGGGCATGTGAAGCGTCTGGGGTAAACCATGGAAAGCTGTGTAGATATGTATATTTGCGTGTGTGGACATATGTATATACATTGTGTATGGGGGTGGGTTGGGCCATTTCTTTCGTCTGTTTCCTTGCGCTACCTCGCAAACGTGGGAGACAGCGACAAAGCAAAAAAAAAAAAAATATATATATATATATATATATATATATATATATATATATATATATATGTATGTATATATGTATATATGTATATCCCTGGGGATAGGGGAGAAAGAATACTTCCCACGTATTCCCTGCGTGTCGTAGAAGGCGACTAAAAGGGGAGGGAGCGGGGGGCTGGAAATCTTCCCCTCTCGTTTTTTTTTTAATTTTCCAAAACAAGGAACAGAGAAGGGGGCCAGGTGAGGATATTCCCTCCAAGGCCCAGTCCTCTGTTCTTAACGCTACCTCGCTAAAGCGGGAAATGGCGAATAGTTTGAAAGAAAAAGAAAATATATATATATATATATATATATATATATATATATATATATATATATATATATATATATATATATATATATATAAATGGGGATAGGGGAGAAAGAATACTTCCCACGTATTCCCTGTGTGTCATAGAAGGCGACTAAAAGGGGAGGGAGCAGAAGGCTGGAAATCCTCCCCTCTAGTTTTTTTAATTTTCCAAAAGAGGAATAGAGAATTGGGCCAAGTGAAGATATTCCCCAAAGGCTCAGTCCTCTGTTCTTAACGCTACCTCGCTAATGCGGGAAATGGCGAATATATATATATATATATATTTAATATGATCAAATTAAAGATTTGTTTCTTGAGTTTCCTTTTCTCCTACACTGTGAATCATTTTAGGACCAGTTATGCACCTTATTAACATTGCAAGTGTATTCCTACTAACTTCCATGCTCATCATGTTGTATATTATTGCCAGCCCTTTTTAAATGTTTAGGCACTTGATCTGTAGTGAAAAGGTCAAGGATGATCCTAGTATATTTAGTGTAGATTAGTAGATTTTTTTTATCCAGGTATACCAAATCTATTACGGGGAGAAGGGTATTAATTAGCTCAGTATCAATTTGGGAGTGTGTGTGAAAGGAGGACGTTGAGAGAAAATGTGAAAAGTAAACTTATTAGGCTTCGCAGGGTAGATAACATGTAAGTTGGGTTGTGAATTTGAATTGAGAAAATCTGGAGGAAGCTCAGATACCCGGGAGTGGACATGACAGCAAATGGAAGCAGAAGTAATTCATAGGGTGAATGAGTGGATGAAAGTACTTGGAGCCTCAAGGAATGTGGGATACTGTTAACTGGGAGAGCAAAAGTGGGTGTGGTTGAAGGTATAGGAGTTCCAAAAATATTGTATGGACGTGAGGCATGGGCTGTATATGAAGATGTGCAGAGGAGAGTGGATGTGCTGGAAATAATATGTTTGGGGACAATATGTGGTGTGAGGTGGTTTGATAATAAAAGGTTTGGAGAGAGGTTGGGAAATAAGAAAATTGTGGTTGACAGAGCTGATGAGTGTTCCTGAAATGGTTTGGGCATATGAAAAGAATGATGAGGAAAGGTTGACAAAGAGAATATGCAACAGAAACGGAGGGGACGAGGAGAATAGTGGAAACCAAATTTGAGATGGGAGGTTGGAGTAAAAATGTTTTGAGTGCTCAGGTTGGAAGGTGTATACAGGATGGAGTGAATAAGAATGATGTAGCATGGAGGGGAGATATTTACTGTCAACAGACTGAACCAGGGCATGTGAGATGGCCAAGAAATGTCTTTGGGGCCTGGCTGTGGCTAGGGAGGTGTGGTTTTGGTGCATTGCACATGACAGCTAGAGAATAGATAGGAGCAAATGCAGCCTTTCTCATTCTATTCCTGGTGCTACCTTGTGAATGCAGGAGATGGCAAATAAGTATATACATTCCTATGAGTCCTTGGGGAAATGAAACATGATAAGTTCCCAAGTGCACTTTTGTGTAATAATCACATCATCTGGGGAGATACAAGAAAGAAATATTAGTCAGCTGATATACACGAAGAGATGTAGCTAGGACGCCATTTGGTAAACAGTCACTTGTTTACCAAATGGCGTCCTAGCTACTTCTCTTCGTTGTATATCAACTGACATATTTCTTTTTTGTATCTCCCCTGATGATGTGATTATTACACGAAAGTGCACTTGGGAACTTATCGTGTTTCATTTCCCCATGGACTCATAGGAATATACTTAATCACGCGCCATATTGTGATCCTTTCCAAGTATATATATATATATATATATATATATATATATATATATATATATAGTTTTCTATTATACTTTGTGCTGTCTCCCGCGTTTGCGAGGGAGCGCAAGGAAACAGACGAAAGAAATGGCCCAACCCCCCCCCCCATACACATGTATATACAAACGTCCACACACGCAAATATACATACCTACACAGCTTTCCATGGTTTACCCCAGACGCTTCACATGCCTTGATTCAATCCACTGACAGCACGTCAACCCTGGTATACCACATCGCTCCAATTCACTCTATTCTTTGCCCTCCTTTCACCCTCCTGCATGTTCAGGCCCCGATCACACAAAATCTTTTTCACTCCATCTTTCCACATCCAATTTGGTCTCCCTCTTCTCCTCGTTCCCTCCACCTCCGACACATATATCCTCTTGGTCAATCTTTCCTCACTCATTCTCTCCATGTGCCCAAACCATTTCAAAACACCCTCTTCTGCTCTCTCAACCACGCTCTTTTTATTTCCACACATCTCTCTTACCCTTACATTACTTACTCGATCAAACCACCTCACACCACACATTGTCCTCAAACATTTCCAGCACATACAACATTGTTGGAACCACTATTCCTTCAAACATACCCATTTTTGCTTTCCGAGATAATGTTCTCGACTTCCACACATTCTTCAAGGCTCCCAGGATTTTCGCCCCCTCCCCCACCCTATGATTCACTTCCGCTTCCATGGTTTCATCTGCTGCCAGATCCACTCCCAGATATCTAAAACATTTTACTTCCTCCAGTTTTTCTCCATTCAAACTTACCTCCCAATTGACTTGACCCTCAACCCTACTGTATATATATATATATATATACACACATTCCTCGCGTGTCGTAGAAGGCGACTAGAGGAGATGGGAGCGGGGGGCCAGAAATCCTCCCCTCCTTGTATTTTTAACATTCTAAAATGGGAAACAGAAGAAGGAGTCACGCGGGGAGTGCTCATCCTCCTCGAAGGCTCTGACTTGGGTGTCTAAATGTGTGTGGATGTAACCAAGATGTGAAAAAAGGAGAGATAGGTAGTATGTTTGAGGAAGGGAACCTGGATGTTTTGGCTCTGAGTGAAACGAAGCTCAAGGGTAAAGGGGAAGAGTGGTTTGGGTATGTCTTGGGAGTAAAGTCAGGGGTTAGTGAGAGGACAAGAGCAAGGGAAGGAGTAGCAGTACTCCTGAAACAGGAGTTGTGGGAGTATGTGATAGAATGTAAGAAAGTAAATTCTCGATTAATATGGGTAAAACTGAAAGTTGATGGAGAGAGATGGGTGATTATTGGTGCATATGCACCTGGGCATGAGAAGAAAGATCATGAGAGGCAAGTGTTTAGGGAGCAGCTCAATGAGTGTGTTAGTGGTTTTGATGCACAAGACCGGGTTATAGTGATGGGTGATTTGAATGCAAAGGTGAGTAATGTGGCAGTTGAGGGAATAATTGGTATACATGGGGTGTTCAGTGTTGTAAATGGAAATGGTGAAGAGCTTGTAGATTTATGTGCTGAAAAAGGACTGGTGATTGGGAATACCTGGTTTAAAAAGCGAGATATACATAAGTATACGTATGTAAGTAGGAGAGATGGCCAGAGAGCGTTATTGGATTACGTGTTAATTGACAGGCGCGCGAAAGAGAGACTTTTGGATGTTAATGTGCTGAGAGGTGCAACTGGAGGTATGTCTGATCATTATCTTGTGGAGGCTAAGGTGAAGATTTGTATGGGTTTTCAGAAAAGAAGAGTGAATGTTGGGGTGAGGAGGGTGGTGAGAGTAAGTGAGCTTGGGAAGGAGACTTGTGTGAGGAAGTACCAGGAGAGACTGAGTACAGAATGGAAAAAGGTGAGAACAATGGAAGTAAGGGGAGTGGGGGAGGAATGGGATGTATTTAGGGAATCAGTGATGGATTGCGCAAAAGATGCTTGTGGCATGAGAAGAGTGGGAGGTGGGTTGATTAGAAAGGGTAGTGAGTGGTTGGATGAAGAAGTAAGATTATTAGTGAAAGAGAAGAGAGAGGCATTTGGACGATTTTTGCAGGGAAAAAATGCAATTGAGTGGGAGATGTATAAAAGAAAGAGACAGGAGGTCAAGAGAAGGGTGTAAGAGGTGAAAAAGAGGGCAAATGAGAGTTGGGGTGAGAGAGTATCATTAAATTTTAGGGAGAATAAAAAGATGTTCTGGAAGGAGGTAAATAAAATGCGTAAGACAAGGGAGCAAATGGGAACTTCAGTGAAGGGCGCAAATGGGGAGGTGATAACAAGTAGTGGTGATGTGAGAAGGAGATGGAGTGAGTACTTTGAAGGTTTGTTGAATGTTTGATGATAGAGTGGCAGATATAGGGTGTTTTGGTCGAGGTAGTGTGCAAAGTGAGAGGGTTAGGGAAAATGATTTGGTAAACAGAGAAGAGGTAGTAAAAGCTTTGCAGAAGATGAAAGCCGGCAAGGCAGCGGGTTTGGATGGTATTGCAGTGGAATTTATTAAAAAAGGGGGTGACTGTATTATTGACTGGTTGGTAAGGTTATTTAATGTATGTATGACTCGTGGTGAGGTGCCTGAGGATTGGCGGAATGCGTGCATAGTGCCATTGTACAAAGGCAAAGGGGATAAGAGTGAGTGCTCAAATTACAGAGGTATAAGTTTGTTGAGTATTCCTGGTAAATTATATGGGAGGGTATTGATTGAGAGGGTGAAGGCATGTACAGAGCATCAGATTGGGGAAGAGCAGTGTGGTTTCAGAAGTGGTAGAGGATGTGTGGATCAGGTGTTTGCTTTGAAGAATGTATGTGAGAAATACTTAGAAAAGCAAATGGATTTGTACGTAGCATTTATGGATCTGGAGAAGGCATATGATAGAGTTGATAGAGATGCTCTGTGGAAGGTATTAAGAATATATGGTGTGGGAGGCAAGTTGTTAGAAGCAGTGAAAAGTTTTTATCGAGGATGTAAGGCATGTGTACATGTAGGAAGAGAGGAAAGTGATTGGTTCTCAGTGAATGTAGGTTTGTGGCAGGGGTGTGTGATGTCTCCATGGTTGTTTAATTTGTTTATGGATGGGGTTGTTAGGGAGGTAAATGCAAGAGTTTTGGAAAGAGGGGCAAGTATGAAGTCTGTTGGGGATGAGAGAGCTTGGGAAGTGAGTCAGTTGTTGTTCGCTGATGATACAGCGCTGGTGGCTGATTCATGTGAGAAACTGCAGAAGCTGGTGACTGAGTTTGGTAAAGTGTGTGAAAGAAGAAAGTTAAGAGTAAATGTGAATAAGAACAAGGTTATTAGGTACAGTAGGGTTGAGGGTCAAGTCAATTGGGAGTTAAGTTTGAATGGAGAAAAACTGGAGGAAGTAAAGTGTTTTAGATATCTGGGAGTAGATCTGGCAGCGGATGGAACCATGGAAGCGGAAGTGGATCATAGGGTGGGGGAGGGGGCGAAAATCCTGGGAGCCTTGAAGAATGTGTGGAAGTCGAGAACATTATCTCGGAAAGCAAAAATGGGTATCTTTGAAGGAATAGTGGTTCCAACAATGTTGTATGGTTGCAAGGCGTGGACTATGGATAGAGTTGTGCGCAGGAGGATGGACGTGCTGGAAATGAGATGTTTGAGGACAATGTGTGGTGTGAGGTGGTTTGATCGAGTAAGTAACGTAAGGGTAAGAGAGATGTGTGGAAATAACAAGAGCGTGGTTGAGAGAGCAGAAGAGGGTGTTTTGAAATGGTTTGGGCACATGGAGAGAATGAGTGAGGAAAGATTGCCCAAGAGGATATATGTGTCGGAGGTGGAGGGAACGAGGAGAAGTGGGAGACCAAATTGGAGGTGGCAAGATGGAGTGAAAAAGATTTTGTATGATCGGGTCCTGAACATGCAGGAGGGTGAAAGGAGGGCAAGGAATAGAGTGAATTGGATCGATGTGGTATACCGGGGTTGACGTGCTGTCAGTGGATTGAATCAGGGCATGTGAAGCGTCTGGGGTAAACCATGGAAAGCTGTGTAGGTATGTATATTTGCGTGGGTGGACGTGTATGTATATACATGTGTATGGGGGTGGGTTGGGCCATTTCTTTCGTCTGTTTCCTTGCGCTACCTCGCAGACATGAGGGGGGAGATGGTTGTTATTCCATGTGTGGCGAGGTGGCGATGGGAACAAATAAAATGGCAGACAGTATGAATTATGTACATGTGTATATATGTATATGTCTGTGTGTGTATATATACGTGTACATTGAGATGTATAGGTATGTATATTTGCATGTGTGGACGTGTATGTATATACATGTGAATGTGGGCAGGTTGGGCCATTCTTTCGTCTGTTTCCTTGCGCTACCTCGCTAACGCGGGAGACAGTGACAAAGCATAATATTAATAATAAAAAAAACATACATACATATATATACCTGGGGATGGGGAGAAAGAAAAATGCCCATGTATTCCTGAATGTCATAGAAGGCAACTAAAAGTGTTGGTAGCAGGAGGCTGGCAACCTTCCCCTTCTGTTTTGCTTTCCCAAAAGAAGGAACAGAGAAGGGGAACAAGCAATAATTTTTTTCGTTAAGGCTCAGTAATCTCTTCTTGTCACTACCTCACTGATGCAGGAAATGGCAAATATGTATGGAAAAAATATATATAATTTTTTTCATTTTAGTCAAAGGTATAACAGTAGACAGATAAAAGAGCTGGCAGTAGTGTACATGGGTCAGTGGTAGAAATGGTTCCAGCGGTAGAGAACACATAGGGACACAGAACATGGTAGGGACAGACACACTGGTGTTGGCTGTTACTGGTGGTGCGGTGATGGGTCTTTGAGAATGGCATTATTTTGGTGAGTGAAGAAATAGTTCTGGGGTATTGTACAGGTAAGACATAAACTGTTCATAATCACTGTGCATATATAAGTTGATGAAGAATGAATAAATACATTAACCTTAATCATGAAAAAACAAATTGTCATTCACATACTCTTGCAAATTGATACTTATGTCTTTAAAACATTGTTACACCAGCAAGGGTTGGATATACTGAGAATTGATTTTTTTTCCCTTTATTGATTGATTCAATTTTCTTTCAAGCATCAACAGAGTCAGTGCATGAGGATTCTGTGACAGAGCTGGATGTTGATGACAGGAATCCAGCTATAAGGTTAGTCTTGAACATCATTTTGTATGCAATTAAGGCAGTTAGATACTCGACCTCTAGTAGATTTAGAGATTTTAGTAGCCCATACCCAAAGAGGGTAGTTTGTTGGGAAAACAGGTGTCAGAGACACAGATTCAAAGCAGTCGAAAATTATTTCAAGCAACTTTGCATTTGAAATTTGCCTTGACTTAGGTGTTTTCATTTACTTTCTGATTTTTGACCAGTTATTATATCAAGAAAAGATATTTGAAACTTCCATACCCATCCATTCCATTTACAAATCCAGCCCCACCCCACCCCCTTTTATCGGTGTTCTACCCTCTTTCACCTTCTGGTTAATATATTTTTCCTTTTTATTGTTGTTAGCATCTTTCTTTTTTGCCCTTACTGATTTCTCCTACTTTTGTTCATGTCTTTGTTTTGTGTGCATCCATACGCTGGAATTTTCCTATCATTTTCAGGTTCCTGGAGGTCAACAAATTATGGATCATTTTGGGTGTTGTCGGTGCATTGATCTTGCTTACCATTATTCAGGCTTCCATTACCATCCACAAGGTGAAGAACAACAAAACTCCACCTGTTAGCACTAAGGTAAGAAACTTAATTTTCACCTCATATTTTTTCCGAGGTAGAAATGATTGTTATTTGTCATAATGGGGCTATTAAGGTTTAGGAAAAACATCAGTAATATAAATGCTGTGATAATGAAATGGAAAGCTACTTCACCTCAGTTACACTGTTAGGATGGATCAAGAGATTTGTCTAGAAACCAGTCATATGAATCCTCTGCATAAGACAAAATAAACTATATCACATAACTATGAGCTGCTTGTTTAGTTACTCTGCACACTGTTGAATCATTTTGTGAAAAGAGAAGCTCCCATCAGCTCTCAAAGTGGACCTATGTGAACTTAATTTCATTGGCTTAATCTCTTGAATATTTGTAGCTTCCATAGCTTATTTTATGAGTCTGTCCCTGTTGTTCATGGTAAAGTTCATATTTTTCAAGTCTTCTCTGATCTGTATGTAGACTCTTTTGTGACTTCTTTAGCTCCCATACTTTGCTCAAACCTTAATTATTCACTGTTTTCTTAATTCCTACTGGATTAGTATGACTAATATTCTCCACTGCTTTCATTCTTTACTTCAAAATACCATGAAAAAGTAAGGCATTGGAATGAGTCATGATGTCTTGGGCACAGTACATTTATTTCTCTTGGTGTACCTCTTAAGTTTCATGGTCTGCATAACCATAACCATGGGTAGTAAACATCACTCCTAAATGTGTTAACCTTTTTGCTACTATCAACTTTGTTCTTGATCGAATCAATACAAACTTACTCACAAGTACACATTGACACATCGTATTACTCAACATTTTCTCAGAATGGGCCAAAAGAATGGGATCATTTAGTGTGATAGCTCCCATTCTGCATGATTTAGTTTTATTGACTAGTCTAGCTCCCATTCTGCATGATTTAGTTTTATTGACTAGTCACCTCATTTCCTTCCCATCTCATATCTCCCATTCACACACGAGTTTATTCATCTATGGAGTGCTTTTCTTCTCAGATTTACTGAAGCATTTTTTAATTCATAAATGCCGTACTGTATGGACTTTGGAACATTCCATAATATGCAAGCACAGAAATATTGATTACATTCTTCCAATCAAATCTTCACTATTCCTAGCATAAAGAGAGGTTTTGCAGTCATTTTTACCCAGCTCATCACAGTCCTTCTAATCAAACATAAATTCTCCACATTCAGCAGCTTTCACTGTACCTTGAATTTTTCTTTCATTCAAACCCTGTTTTCCCACAGTAATGCTTATTGATTATCAGTTTCAGATTCACATGCCCTGATTCAATCCACTGACAGCACGTCAACCCCTGTATACCACATGACTCCAATTCACTCTATTCCTTGCCCTCCTTTCACCCTCCTGCATGTTCAGGCCCCGATCACACAAAATCTTTTTCACTCCATCTTTCCACCTCCAATTTGGTCTCCCTCTTCTCCTCGTTCCCTCCACCTCCGACACATATATCCTCTTGGTCAATCTCTCCTCACTCATTCTCTCCATGTGCCCAAACCATTTCAAAACACCCTCTTCTGCTCTTTCAACCACGCTCTTTTTATTTCCACACATCTCTCTTACCCTTACGTTACTTACTCGATCAAACCACCTCACACCACACATTGTCCTCAAACATCTCATTTCCAGCACATCCATCCTCCTGCGCACATCTCTATCCATAGCCCACGCCTCGCAACCATACAACATTGTTGGAACCACTATTCCCTCAAACATACCCATTTTTGCTTTCCGAGATAATGTTCTCGACTTCCAAGATATGAACTTATTAGCAACTAATTCTTCTCCATCTAAGCTGGTACCACTCTGCTACAGCCTATTTAAGCATAAGAACTTTGCACAAAGTTGCATTTACTTTAATCCTCCTCCTCCTTCCTACACTATCAGAGTTACATAACTTTCACCCAAAAAATATTATCTTTATACTTGAACTGTGCACCTGTCCTTAACCTGTGAGACATTACAAGGCCATATTGCACTCTAAAAGTTACTGAAAACCATTTACATTCACAAGTCCTAGTTTCTTTGCACATGGTATCACTGCTTTCTTAAGTACCTCCCACTCCTCAACCACTCCCCTCATTCATTTGCTTTCACCTTTTGCCTTTCTACACTTACTCTCTTAGGGTATTTATTCAAACAAGCTCACTTATTCTCACCACTCTTTTTTCATCAACATTATTTCCTCTTTTTCGAAAACCTCTACAAATCTTCACCCTTTACTCAGTAAGACAGTGATAAGACATCCCATAAGCTGCCCCTCTCAGCACATTTACATCCAGAAGTCTCTCTCTCTCTCCTTTTTTTATGTTGAAGCCTTCAGTCACAGACAAAAGTCCACATCAAGGATAGGCCTTAATTGAAATATACAGAGAATTATGAAGCGGAAAAAGAAAAGACAAGGAAGAGTATTTACGAATTTTTGAGAAAGTGAAAAACCTGTCTTTTGAAATGTGCAAAGTCATAGGTATTGGGAAAGACATGAGAATGCAGAGTTTCACAACTTCGACGTTTTGGGCGAAGAAGCAGGTATGGACGGTCCATGCTTGATTTGCCAATGGCCACACAATAATGTGATGCAGCAGCTTGCCGAGTACTGCATGGTCTAGCTAGTGGTGTGGGCACACAAGCAGCCAGCTCTCAGGAGCGAAAACCTTAGTAATACCTATAGATGAGGAGAAGTGAACTAACATTGCTGTGTAAGGCAAGGGGAAGTTAGTCTGGGACATTTTATAAGGCAAACTGATTTCAACTCGACACTTTCAAGTAAGGATGCAGAGCTAGAACCACACTAAATGTGAGAGCAGTACTCCCTACAAGGATGAATCAATCCCTTGTATAAACAGAGCAACTCTTCAGAAGTAAAGAAGTTTTAACATCTAAACGGGACTTAGCTATTCCTGTGATGTGGGGTTTCCAAGAAAGACTGAATGTGACAGTCACACCAAGTATGTTCACCAAGTCAAGAGGTGGAATTTACAGAACCGTCAAAGGAGAGAAGAGAATTGTGAGGAGGTTTCGAGAGATGGGTAGAAACTGGGTCTCTGAGGATTATACTTAAAAAGATCTTGTGTAACCCACTGAGATATCCTGTCCAAGTCTGAGTTTATTGTGGAAGCTGTCAAGAAGAGATGCAAATCGAGAGAGAGAAGAGGAGCAGAACTGAAAGATGTGGATGAATGCAGTGTTGAGTCATCAGCATATGAGTGCATAGGATTATTTGTGGAGAGGAGTAAATCATTAAAAAAAAAAGAGAGAAATAGTGTAGGGATCATGCCTGTCAATTAGTACATAATTGATAATGCCCATTGAGCATATCTCCTATTTAGATACATATACTTGTGTATATATTTCTTTTTCTCAATCTTTTTTTTTTTTCCTGGAACATATAACTTCTCAAGTTCTTCACAATTTCCATTCATAACACTGAATAACCCAGGCACAGCAATTATACCCTCAACTACCACATTACTTACTTTTGCATTCAAATCACCCATCACTAATACTGTCTTATGCACCAAAACTGTAGACACAACCACTTAGCTACTCCCAAAACTCTTGCCTCGTTTGTCTTACTTCTCATGGCCAGGTGCATAAGCACTCATCTCTTGCTATCCACTATCAGTTTTACCTACATCAATGTAGAATTTACTTCCTTACACTCTATCACCCATTTTCACAACTCCTGCTCCTGGAGTAGTCCTATTCCTTCATTAGCTCTCGTCCTCTCACCCACCCCTGACTTTACTCCTAAGACATTTCCAAACCAGTCTTCCCCTTTACCATTAAGCTTCGTTTCATTCAGAGCCTTGACTTCCAGGTTTCTTACCTCAAAAATACTTCATATTTCTCCTCTATTTTCCTCTTGTATCTTGATTATGTTCTCACACATTCAAGACACCCATCTGAGCTATTCTTCTGTTTCCTCTTTTAGAAATTAAAATGCATGAATGGGAGGGTTTCCAGCCCCCTTTAGTCACTTTCTACAATATGCAGGGAGTACACATGTGGAATTCTTTCTCCCCTATACTATGTGATTTCCTTAAGATAATTTAGATAGTGTCTGTCGACTGAAGGTAAGAAAATTCTACTCTATAGTAAACTGAATATTGTTATTTTGTATTGCCTGCTTGTGTTACAGCATTTTCATGTGTATTATTAAGTTACCTCTATGTATTTAATGAAGGAAGGGTCTGTGAAATATATAACCACTTAAATCCATTATCTTTGTGTATTAGAGATTAAAAAAAATTATTACTATTGAAATATCTGCAGCCTCTTCCTAATGCATGTAGGGTATGTTGGGGGTATTATAAATTTTTCAAAGCAACCTTCATTTCTTTCTAAACTAAAAATATCTTGGGAAGTTTGTTACTTGTTAAACATTACACACTTTTGAAGGAAACCTGTTGTTACCTCTTTTGAATCTAAATGTTTTTATTATCATAAGTAAACAAACAATCAAGACCTGCAGTGTAGTGAGCTGTGATGCTGCAAGCTGTGATGTATATTTCACTTTGTTTTTTATTCTTTGATTTGAACATATTTTGCAGCACCACTGTGGAAAGTTTAAACATATCAAAAGAGTAAGAGATAATTTGCAATACTGTTGCTCACAACACTGGAGGATTTTAAATATTCAGTTGAATGTTTCATTAGTGCATGGATAATGTAAAAAATATGAGGATGCTGTAGATAGCTACTCATGATAGTACTAACAGCTTCACTCTGGAGAACTTGAAAATTAAGATTAAAGTGGAACTGACACATAGTCTACCTGGTGCTATTGGATACTAACTAGTCTCCTTTCTCCCTTGCCTGCTTACCTCTCCTTGGTCCCTGTTGGTCTTCGTTCTTCTGGGCTTGGTACCATATAGGTTGGACCATCGCCTAAGAGTGGAATGGGGGCTCCTGCTGTGGCTGGTTATGGTGGTGCTGGGATTTCTCCATCTGGCAGCCAAGTGGGCTTGGTTACAGCTGCATCAGATGTTCCACCATCTTACCCTTCAGTGCCTCATACACCAAGGAGTGGACTGCAATCATCAACTGCACTATCTTACCATTCATCTCCTCCCAGTCCAGCAAAGACAGGCACTCCTCTGAGCACAGAGAACCCAGGCTATGTGCCTGATTAAAAGCATCACTTACTATTTTTGATGGATGCATTGTGACTGGTGGTGGGCAGTAGGATAGCACGTAACTGGTGATGTTAGGTTGCATAGTTTAAGTACAGTAGTCTTAGATATTATCATTTTCTTCACAACTAAAGTATATTATTGTTTCTATCTGGTATTAATAAGAATACAGTACTACAATTACTCTATAATATATATTTATACAGAGTTTTAGCAGTATATGTGTTTAGATAAGTCTTATCTATCTTAAATAGTGAATATTCTCAACTCTGACCACTTTGTATTTCTTACTAGGAGCGTTTAATTACCAACTCAGGCTGGAAGGACTATAGCCAGGGCAACATGAATTATGCATACGAGAGCTTTGAGACTGAGGAAAATGGATTAAACTCTCGTCGTATGGTAAGCAGTGGCTCTGCACGTCCAAATATTTCTCGTGGGTCATATGGTAGATCTAATGGCCACAGTAATGGACTCAATGGAGAGCCAAATGGCCACCCAGGACATCTTGCACAACACCCAGGAGGATATGGTGGAGATACACGTTCTCTTCAGCGCCCACGCAATGTTCCTCAGACACGTCCAGACCCGCGTGGAACATACTCACTCCCTCGAGGCTCCACCACCTCCTCTTTGCCCTCTTATAATACTGCCATGCAGGATATGACTCCAGATTTTTACTACCTTCCATCACAGCGCAAGTATTCTGGAGAAGTTGTCCGAGTGTATGTTGATTATAACCAATCCAAGTAATGGGGAGGGAAAACCTAAGATGAGGTTGCATAATGAATAATGTAAATGAGGATAATCTATCTGTATACCTTTTAACTAGTTTCCATGTTTCCTGCTTTAATAAAAAGGCATAGAAAGGAGACACCATGAAGCTGTTGTGAAATATTGCTCCTGCATTTTGAGAACCTAACTTAATAGCAGGTGCTGGGCAGGGTTTACAGTGTTACATACTATAGTATTTCTCACAGCTGGTGGTTCTTGTCTTTTCCTTTTTTTCATTTAAGCTGATCCCTTCTTTTCCAGAAAAATCCCATTCAGTTTCATGGGAAATTTAATGTATAATTCAGTATATATATTTACTGTGATACTTCTGTGTGGCTACTTGGAAACTGAGAGGACACTTGAAATGTAATTGTTGATACCAATTTCAATTACAACAAAGGATTTGTGTATCCAAACACCAACTTTGAGGTTGATGTCCTTGGGTATATATCTCTAATTATTGGTTTGGGAATTTGTTAGTAATGGTATTCAGATCCCCTTATATAACTAAGCCTGTCACTTTTTTCTAGGTGATATTCATGTTTTCATGCAGTGTTCTGTAAACCTGAAAATGCATATGCCACTGTAGACTTGGTATATGCCATGTACATAAAGAATAATGCATTGCATGCGAGATGTCATCCATAAACTATTTGTAAATGTATTTCTCGTGTTGCTAATTCACTTTTAACACCTTAACAACAAAAGATGTAAAGGAAATTTTCTGACATTTGGAATCACCGATTTAAAACGTGTATTGGGAATCCTACTTTAAGTATTCGGAGAGGAATTATTGGATTACTGTTTTTTCTTTGTTGTAAATAGAATTCATTGCTTTTGTAACTTGTATAGATGTCTAAATATTTTTTTTTTAAACTGAAAAGGGCAATACCATTAAGATTATACATTCACTTGAGTGTTTGGCAAAGATTATACTTTTGCAGTACTATTGTACTTCAATTGTGCAAGCAAAGGACAACCCTATATTTCATTTACAAATCACACAACATATGTATTGTAAGTGGCTTTGACTAATAGTGCCCCCCTAATGTATTTTTAAAAGATTTTCAAACTATTCAGAAATGTTTAACGTGTACAGACTTTGAATTGCAATGTAAATATGCAATTTTTATGTACATAGTCTGTGAGTAGTTTATGATATACCAGTATATGTTTATAATCTAAGATTATCAAGTGTAAGATTTTCTAAGGTAAAGGAATAATTAGTGTGAAAGAAATAACACAAAGGTCCAATTTATGCAATGATTATATGGAAATCTAAGATATATTGCCTCAGCCATATAATGTAAATGATTTGTGGTACATTTCTGTTAAATGGGTGTTGCTTCAGTCACTCATTTTAGTGGCATTTTTTTTAATCAAACTTATCAGTTGTGGTGGTGCCACAAACCTATGTACACATTATGGTTGATAGCACTGGCATTCTGCTATAGATAAAGATGCAAATAATTCATTTTACGAAAATAGCAATAACTGCAATGTAATGGTACAGAATAAGTTAGATTAAAGGGTATGATAAGTAATATTTACCATCTTCCCTTACCACCATAAGGTAATTGTATTCAGGTCTGTAATGCATATGTATTTAATGATTTTGATGGTAAAGATATTGAATGGATATTGCAGACTCCCTTCAGCAATGTGGTGCAACTCTTATTTTTAGATATGAATGTATATACATTTTTGTATGAAATCTTTTGGAAAACCTTGGCTTTCCTCTCATTTTATTATATTTGTCAGTCACTTTTGACTATAGTCTGAAGATGATCATACAATCTATTTTTTATATATAAACTTTCTGCTGTTCCTAATAAAAATTTAATATTCATTGACAGAACAGTTTTTTGTTACAACCTTACTCTGTACAGGGAATAAATAAATTATCCCAAGATTTTTTTTAAAGTGCAGTGATTTCCATTAACAGGAATTAAAAACTTGTAGTATTTTTCCTCTGCATTGAAAGACATTGCTAGATATAATCGATCAAAGCGTGAATGTATTATGTATTTGTTGGGAATATTTATTTTGCTTTGTCGCTGTCTCTCGCGTTAGCGAGGTAGCACAAGGAAACAGACGAAAGAATGGCCCAACCCACCCACATACACGTATATACATACCTATACATCTCAATGTACACATATATGTATACACACAGACATATCCATACACAATTTAAGTATGCCTTTATTCATTCCCATCGCCACCCGCCACACATGGAATAACAACCCCCTCCCCCCTCATGTGTGCGAGGTAGCGCTAAGAAAAGACAACAAAGACGCCATTCGTTCACACTCAGTCTCTAGCTGTCATGTAATAATGCACCAAAACCACAGCTCCCTTTCCACATCCAGGCCCATAGAACTTTCCATGGTTTACCCCAGACGCTTCACATGCCCTGGTTCAATCCATTGTATACCACATCGACTCCAATTCACTCTATTCCTTGCACGCCTTTCACCCTCCTGCATGTTCAGGCCCCGATCACACAAAATCTTTTTCACTCCATCTTTCCACCTCCAATTTGGTCTCCCACTTCTCCTCGTTCCCTCCACCTCCGACACATATATCCTCTTGGTCAATCTCTCCTCACTCATTCTCTCCATGTGCCCAAACCATTTCAAAACACCCTCTTCTGCTCTTTCAACCACGCTCTTTTTATTTCCACACATCTCTCTTACCCTTACGTTACTTACTCGATCAAACCACCTCACACCACACATTGTCCTCAAACATCTCATTTCCAGCACATCCATCCTCCTGCGCACATCTCTATCCATAGCCCACGCCTCGCAACCATACAACATTGTTGGAACCACTATTCCCTCAAACATACCCATTTTTGCTTTCCGAGATAATGTTCTCGACTTCCACACATTTTTCAAGGCTCCCAAAATTTTCGCCCCCTCCCCCACCCTATGATCCACTTCCGCTTCCATGGTTCAAATATATGAACTTATTAGCAACTAATTCTTCTCCATCTAAGCTGGTACCACTCTGCTACAGCCTATTTAAGCATAAGAACTTTGCACAAAGTTGCATTTACTTTAATCCTCCTCCTCCTTCCTACACTATCAGAGTTACATAACTTTCACCCAAAAAATATTATCTTTATACTTGAACTGTGCACCTGTCCTTAACCTGTGAGACATTACAAGGCCATATTGCACTCTAAAAGTTACTGAAAACCATTTACACTCACAAGTCCTAGTTTCTTTGCACATGGTATCACTGCTTTCTTAAGTACCTCCCACTCCTCAACCACTCCCCTCATTCATTTGCTTTCACCTTTTGCCTTTCTACACTTACTCTCTTAGGGTATTTATTCAAACAAGCTCACTTATTCTCACCACTCTTTTTTCATCAACATTATTTCCTCTTTTTCGAAAACCTCTACAAATCTTCACCCTTTACTCAGGAAGACAGTGATAAGACATCCCATAAGCTGCCCCTCTCAGCACATTTACATCCAGAAGTCTCTCTCTCTCTCCTTTTTTTATGTTGAAGCCTTCAGTCACAGACAAAAGTCCACATCAAGGATAGGCCTTAATTGAAATATACAGAGAATTATGAAGCGGAAAAAGAAAAGACAAGGAAGAGTATTTACGAATTTTTGAGAAAGTGAAAAACCTGTCTTTTGAAATGTGCAAAGTCATAGGTATTGGGAAAGACATGAGAATGCAGAGTTTCACAACTTCGACGTTTTGGGCAAAGAAGCAGGTATGGACGGTCCATGCTTGATTTGCCAATGGCCACACAATAATGTGATGCAGCAGCTTGCCGAGTACTGCATGGTCTAGCTAGTGGTGTGGGCACACAAGCAGCCAGCTCTCAGGAGCGAAAACCTTAGTAATACCTATAGATGAGGAGAAGTGAACTAACATTGCTATGTAAGGCAAGGGGAAGTTAGTCTGGGACATTTTATAAGGCAAACTGATTTCAACTCGACACTTTCAAGTAAGGATGCAGAGCTAGAACCACACTAAATGTGAGAGCAGTACTCCCTACAAGGATGAATCAATCCCTTGTATAAACAGAGCAACTCTTCAGAAGTAAAGAAGTTTTAACATCTAAACGGGACTTAGCTATTCCTGTGATGTGGGGTTTCCAAGAAAGACTGAATGTGACAGTCACACCAAGTATGTTCACCAAGTCAAGAGGTGGAATTTACAGAACCGTCAAAGGAGAGAAGAGAGTTGTGAGGAGGTTTCGAGAGATGGGTAGAAACTGGGTCTCTGAGGATTATACTTAAAAAGATCTTGTGTAACCCACTGAGATATCCTGTCCAAGTCTGAGTTTATTGTGGAAGCTGTCAAGAAGAGATGCAAATCGAGAGAGAGAAGAGGAGCAGAACTGAAGGATGTGGATGAATGCAGTGTTGAGTCATCAGCATATGAGTGCATAGGATTATTTGTGGAGAGGAGTAAATCATTAAAAAAAAAGAGAGAAATAGTGTAGGGATCATGCCTGTCAATTAGTACATAATTGATAATGCCCATTGAGCATATCTCCTATTTAGATACATATACTTGTGTATATATTTCTTTTTCTCAATCTTTTTTTTTTTTCCTGGAACATATAACTTCTCAAGTTCTTCACAATTTCCATTCATAACACTGAATAACCCAGGCACAGCAATTATACCCTCAACTACCACATTACTTACTTTTGCATTCAAATCACCCATCACTAATACTGTCTTATGCACCAAAACTGTAGACACAACCACTTAGCTACTCCCAAAACACTTGCCTCGTTTGTCTTACTTCTCATGGCCAGGTGCATAAGCACTCATCTCTTGCTATCCACTATCAGTTTTACCTACATCAATGTAGAATTTACTTCCTTACACTCTATCACCCATTTTCACAACTCCTGCTCCTGGAGTAGTCCTATTCCTTCATTAGCTCTCGTCCTCTCACCCACCCCTGACTTTACTCCTAAGACATTTCCAAACCAGTCTTCCCCTTTACCATTAAGCTTCGTTTCATTCAGAGCCTTGACTTCCAGGTTTCTTACCTCAAAAATACTTCATATTTCTCCTCTATTTTCCTCTTGTATCTTGATTATGTTCTCACACATTCAAGACACCCATCTGAGCTATTCTTCTGTTTCCTCTTTTAGAAATTAAAATGCATGAATGGGAGGGTTTCCAGCCCCCTTTAGTCACTTTCTACAATATGCAGGGAGTACACATGTAGAATTCTTTCTCCCCTATACTATGTGATTTCCTTAAGATAATTTAGATAGTGTCTGTCGACTGAAGGTAAGAAAATTCTACTCTATAGTAAACTGAATATTGTTATTTTGTATTGCCTGCTTGTGTTACAGCATTTTCATGTGTATTATTAAGTTACCTCTATGTATTTAATGAAGGAAGGGTCTGTGAAATATATAACCACTTAAATCCATTATCTTTGTGTATTAGAGATTAAAAAAAATTATTACTATTGAAATATCTGCAGCCTCTTCCTAATGCATGTAGGGTATGTTGGGGGTATTATAAATTTTTCAAAGCAACCTTCATTTCTTTCTAAACTAAAAATATCTTGGGAAGTTTGTTACTTGTTAAACATTACACACTTTTGAAGGAAACCGGTTGTTACCTCTTTTGAATCTAAATGTTTTTATTATCATAAGTAAACAAACAGTCAAGACCTGCAGTGTAGTGAGCTGTGATGCTGCAAGCTGTGATGTATATTTCACTTTGTTTTTTATTCTTTGATTTGAACATATTTTGCAGCACCACTGTGGAAAGTTTAAACATATCAAAAGAGTAAGAGATAATTTGCAATACTATTGCTCACAACACTGGAGGATTTTAAATATTCAGTTGAATGTTTCATTAGTGCATGGATAATGTAAAAAATATGAGGATGCTGTAGATAGCTACTCATGATAGTACTAACAGCTTCACTCTGGAGAACTTGAAAATTAAGATTAAAGTGGAACTGACACATAGTCTACCTGGTGCTATTGGATACTAACTAGTCTCCTTTCTCCCTTGCCTGCTTACCTCTCCTTGGTCCCTGTTGGTCTTCGTTCTTCTGGGCTTGGTACCATATAGGTTGGACCATCGCCTAAGAGTGGAATGGGGGCTCCTGCTGTGGCTGGTTATGGTGGTGCTGGGATTTCTCCATCTGGCAGCCAAGTGGGCTTGGTTACAGCTGCATCAGATGTTCCACCATCTTACCCTTCAGTGCCTCATACACCAAGGAGTGGACTGCAATCATCAACTGCACTATCTTACCATTCATCTCCTCCCAGTCCAGCAAAGACAGGCACTCCTCTGAGCACAGAGAACCCAGGCTATGTGCCTGATTAAAAGCATCACTTACTATTTTTGATGGATGCATTGTGACTGGTGGTGGGCAGTAGGATAGCACGTAACTGGTGATGTTAGGTTGCATAGTTTAAGTACAGTAGTCTTAGATATTATCATTTTCTTCACAACTAAAGTATATTATTGTTTCTATCTGGTATTAATAAGAATACAGTACTACAATTACTCTATAATATATATTTATACAGAGTTTTAGCAGTATATGTGTTTAGATAAGTCATCTATCTTAAATAGTGAATATTCTCAACTCTGACCACTTTGTATTTCTTACTAGGAGCGTTTAATTACCAACTCAGGCTGGAAGGACTATAGCCAGGGCAACATGAATTATGCATACGAGAGCTTTGAGACTGAGGAAAATGGATTAAACTCTCGTCGTATGGTAAGCAGTGGCTCTGCACGTCCAAATATTTCTCGTGGGTCATATGGTAGATCTAATGGCCACAGTAATGGACTCAATGGAGAGCCAAATGGCCACCCAGGACATCTTGCACAACACCCAGGAGGATATGGTGGAGATACACGTTCTCTTCAGCGCCCACGCAATGTTCCTCAGACACGTCCAGACCCGCGTGGAACATACTCACTCCCTC
This sequence comes from Panulirus ornatus, assembly GCF_036320965.1. Lineage (NCBI taxonomy): Eukaryota > Metazoa > Arthropoda > Malacostraca > Decapoda > Palinuridae > Panulirus > Panulirus ornatus. The sequence continues at coordinate 7,220,198 of NC_092230.1, read as the reverse complement.
GAGGCTCCACCACCTCCTCTTTGCCCTCTTATAATACTGCCATGCAGGATATGACTCCAGATTTTTACTACCTTCCATCACAGCGCAAGTATTCTGGAGAAGTTGTCCGAGTGTATGTTGATTATAACCAATCCAAGTAATGGGGAGGGAAAACCTAAGATGAGGTTGCATAATGAATAATGTAAATGAGGATAATCTATCTGTATACCTTTTAACTAGTTTCCACTGTTTCCTGCTTTAATAAAAAGGCATAGAAAGGAGACACCATGAAGCTGTTGTGAAATATTGCTCCTGCATTTTGAGAACCTAACTTAATAGCAGGTGCTGGGCAGGGTTTACAGTGTTACATACTATAGTATTTCTCACAGCTGGTGGTTCTTGTCTTTTCCTTTTTTTCATTTAAGCTGATCCCTTCTTTTCCAGAAAAATCCCATTCAGTTTCATGGGAAATTTAATGTATAATTCAGTATATATATTTACTGTGATACTTCTGTGTGGCTACTTGGAAACTGAGAGGACACTTGAAATGTAATTGTTGATACCAATTTCAATTACAACAAAGGATTTGTGTATCCAAACACCAACTTTGAGGTTGATGTCCTTGGGTATATATCTCTAATTATTGGTTTGGGAATTTGTTAGTAATGGTATTCAGATCCCCTTATATAACTAAGCCTGTCACTTTTTTCTAGGTGATATTCATGTTTTCATGCAGTGTTCTGTAAACCTGAAAATGCATATGCCACTGTAGACTTGGTATATGCCATGTACATAAAGAATAATGCATTGCATGCGAGATGTCATCCATAAACTATTTGTAAATGTATTTCTTGTGTTGCTAATTCACTTTTAACACCTTAACAACAAAAGATGTAAAGGAAATTTTCTGACATTTGGAATCACCGATTTAAAATGTGTATTGGGAATCCTACTTTAAGTATTCGAAGTAGAATTATTGGATTACTGTTTTTTTCTTTGTTGTAAATAGAATTCATTGCTTTTGTAACTTGTATAGATGTCTAAATATTTTTTTTTTAAACTGAAAAGGGCAATACCATTAAGATTATACATTCACTTGAGTGTTTGGCAAAGATTATACTTTTGCAGTACTATTGTACTTCAATTGTGCAAGCAAAGGACAACCCTATATTTCATTTACAAATCACACAACATATGTATTGTAAGTGGCTTTGACTAATAGTGCCCCCCTAATGTATTTTTAAAAGATTTACAAACTATTCAGAAATGTTTAACGTGTACAGACTTTGAATTGCAATGTAAATATGCAATTTTTATGTACATAGTCTGTGAGTAGTTTATGATATACCAGTATATGTTTATAATCTAAGATTATCAAGTGTAAGATTTTCTAAGGTAAAAGAATAATTAGTGTGAAAGAAATAACACAAAGGTCCAATTTATGCAATGATTATATGGAAATCTAAGATATATTGCCTCAGCCATATAATGTAAATGATTCGTGGTACATTTCTGTTAAATGGGTGTTGCTTCAGTCACTCATTTTAGTGGCATTTCTTTTAATCAAACTTATCAGTGGTGGTGGTGCCACAAACCTATGTACACATTATGGTTGATAACACTGGCATTCTGCTATAGATAAAGATGCAAATAATTCATTTTACGAAAATAGCAATAACTGCAATGTAATGGTACAGAATAAGTTAGATTAAAGGGTATAATAAGTAATATTTACCATCTTCCCTTACCACCATAAGGTAATTGTATTCAGGTCTGTAATGCATATGTATTTGATGATTTTGATGGTAAAGATACTGAATGGATATTGCAGACTCCCTTCAGCAATGTGGTGCAACTCTTATTTTTAGATATGAATGTATATACATTTTTGTATGAAATCTTTTGGAAAACCTTGGCTTTCCTCTCATTTTATTATATTTGTCAGTCACTTTTGACTATAGTCTGAAGATGATTATACAATCTATTTTTTATATATAAACTTTCTGCTGTTCCTAATAAAAATTTAATATTCATTGTGTATTGACAGAACAGTTTTTTGTTACAACCTTACTCTGTACAGGGAATAAATAAATTATCCCAAGATTTTTTTTAAAGTGCAGTGATTTCCATTAACAGGAATTAAAAACTTGTCGTATTTTTCCTCTGCATTGAAAGACATTGCTAGATATAATCGATCAAAGCGTGAATGTATTATGTATTTGTTGGGAATATTTATTTTGCTTTGTCGCTGTCTCTTGCGTTAGTGAGGTAGCACAAGGAAACAGACGAAAGAATGGCCCAACCCACCCACATACACGTATATGAATACCTATACATCTCAATGTACACATATATGTATACACACAGACATATCCATACACAATTTAAGTATGCCTTTATTCATTCCCATCGCCACCCCGCCACACATGGAATAACAACCCCCTCCCCCCTCATGTGTGCGAGGTAGCGCTAGGAAAAGACAACAAAGGCCCCATTCGTTCACACTCAGTCTCTAGCTGTCATGTAATAATGCACCAAAACCACAGCTCCCTTTCCACATCCAGGCCCCATAGAACTTTCCATGGTTTACCCCAGACGCTTCACATGCCCTGGTTCAATCCATTGACAGCACGTCAACCCCGGTATACCACATCGTTCCAATTCACTCTATTCCTGGCACGCCTTTCACCCTCCTGCATGTTCAGGCCCCGATCACTCAAAATCTTTTTCACTCCATCTTTCCACCTCCAATTTGGTTTCCCACTTCTCCTCGTTCCCTCCACCTCCGACACATATATCCTCTTTGTCAATCTTTCCTCACTCATTCTCTCCATGTGACCAAACCATTTCAAAACACCCTCTTCTGCTCTCTCAACCACACTCTTTTTATTTCCACACATCTCTCTTACCTTTACATTACTTACTCAATCAAACCACCTCACACCACATATTGTCCTCAAACATCTCATTTCCAGCACATCCACCCTCCTGCGCACAACTCTATCCATAGCCCACGCCTCGCAACCATACAACATTGTTGGAACCACTATCCCTTCAAACATACCCATTTTTGCTTTCCGAGATGATGTTCTCGACTTCCAAACATTCTTAAAGGCTCCCAGAATTTTTGCCCCCTCTCCCACCCTATGGTTCACTTCCGCTTCCATGGGTCCATCCGCTGCCAGATCCACTCCCAGATATCTAAAACACTTTACTTCCTCCAGTTTTTCTCCATTCAAACTTACCTCCCAAATGACTTGACCCTCAACCCTACTGTACCTAATAACCTTGCTCTTATTCACATTTACTCTCAGCTTTCTTCTTTCACACACTTTACCAAACTCAGTTACCAGCTTCTGCAGTTTCTCACACGAATCAGCCACCAGCGCTGTATCATCAGCGAACAACAACTGACTCACTTCCCAAGCTCTCTCATCCACAACAGACTGCATACTTGCCCCTCTTTCCAAAACTCTTGCATTCACCTCCCTAAAAACCCCATCCATAAACAAATTAAACAACTATGGAGACATCATGCACCCCTGCCGCAAACCAACATTCACTGAAAACAAATCACTTTCCTCTCTTCCTACACGTACACATGCCTTACATCCTCTATAAAAACCTTTCACTGCTTCTAACAACTTGCCTCCCACACCATATATTCTTAATACCTTCCACAAAGCATCTCTATCAACCCTATCATATGCCTTCTCCAGATCCATAAATGCTACATACAAATCCGTTTGCTTTTCTAAGTATTTCGAACATACATTCTTCAAAGCAAACACCTGATCCACACATCCTCTACCACTTCTGAAACTACACTGCTCTTCTCCAATCTGATGCTCTGTACATGCCTTCACCCTCTCAATCAATACCCTCCCATATAATTTCCCAAGAATACTCAATAAACTTATACCTCTTTAATTTGAGCACTCACTTTCATCCCCTTTGCCTTTGTCCAAAGGCACTATGCAAGCATCCCACCAATCCTCAGGCACCTCACCATGAGTCGTACATACATTAGATAACCTTATCAACCAGTCAACAATACAGTCACCCCCTTTTTTAATAAATTCCACTGCAATACCATCCAAACCCGCTGCCTTGCCGGCTTTCATCTTCCGCACAGCTTTTACTACCTCTTCTCTGTTTACCAAATCATTTTCCCTAACCCTCTCACTTTGCACACCACCTCGATCAAAACACCCTATATCTACCACTCTATCATCAAACACATTCAACAAACCTTCATAATACTCACTCCATCTCCTTCTCACATCACCACTACTTATCACCTCCCCATTAGCCCCCTTCACTGATGTTCCCATTTGTTCCCTTATGTTACACACTTTATTTACCTCCTTCCAAAACATCTTTTTATTCACCCTAAAATTTAATGATACTCTCTCACCCCAACTCTCATTTGCCCTCTTTTTCACCTCTTGTGCCTTTCTCTTGACCTCCTGCCTCTTTCTTTTATACATCTCCCACTCATTTGCATTATTTCCCTGCAAAAATTTTCCAAATGCCTCTCTCTTCTCTTTCACTAATATTCTTACTTCTTCATCCGACTACTCACTACCCTTTCAAATCTGCCTACCTCCCACACTTTTCATGCCACAAGCATCTTTTGCTCAAGCCATCACTGCTTCCCTAAATACATCCCATTCCTCCCCCACTCCGCTTACGTCCTTTGTTCTCACCTTTTTCGATTCTGTACTCAGTCTCTCCTGGTACTTCCTCACACAAGTCTCCTTCACAAGCTCACTTACTCTCACCACTCTCTTCATCCCAACATTCTCTCTTCTTTTCTGAAAAACCTCTACAAATATTCACCTTCGCCTCCACAAGATAATGATCAGACATCCCTCCAGTTGCACCTCTCAGCACATCAACATTCAAAAGTCTCTCTTTTCGCGGGCCTATCAATTAACACGTAATCCAATAACCCTCTCTGGCCATCTCTCCTACTTACATACGTATACTTATGTATTTATTTTTATTTATATATTTTGCTTTGTCGCTGTCTCCCGCGTTTGTGAGGTAGCGCAAGGAAACAGACAAAAGAAATGGCCCAACCCACCCCCATACACATGTATATGCATACACGTCCACACACGCAAATATACATACCTATACATCTCAATGTACACATATATATACACACACAGACATATACATATATACACATGTACATAATTCATACTGTCTGCCTTTTATTTAATCCCATCGCCACCTCGCCACACATGGAATAACATCCCCCTCCCCCTCATGTGTGCGAGGTAGCGCTAGGAAAAGACAACGAAGGCCCCATTCATTCACACTCAGTCTCTAGCTGTCATGTAATAATGCCCGAAACCACAGCTCCCTTTCCACATCCAGGCCCCACACAACTTTCCATGGTTTACCCCAGACACTTCACATGCCCTGGTTCAATCCATTGACAGCACGTCGACCCCGGTATAACACATCGTTCCAATTCACTCTATTCCTTGCCCGCCTTTCACCCTCCTGCATGTTCAGGCCCCGATCACTCAAAATCTTTTTCACTCCATCTTTCCACCTCCAATTTGGTCTCCCACTTCTCCTCGTTCCCTCCACCTCCGACCATATATCCTCTTGGTCAATCTTTCCTCACTCATTCTCTCCATGTGACCAAACCATTTCAAAACACCCTCTTCTGCTCTCTCAACCACACTCTTTTTATTTCCACACATCTCTCTTACTCTTACATTACTTACTCAATCAATCCACCTCACACCACATATTGTACTCAAACATCTCATTTCTAGCACATCCACCCTCCTGCACACAACTCTATCCATAGCCCACACCTCGCAACCATACAATATTGTTGGAACCACTATCCCTTCAAACATACCCATTTTTGCTTTCCGAGATGATGTTCTCAACTTCCAAACATTCTTAAAGGCTCCCAGAATTTTCGCCCCCTCTCCCACCCTATGATTCACTTCCGCTTCGATGGTTCCATCCGCTGCCAGATCCATTCCCAGATATCTAAAACACTTTACTTCCTCCAGTTTTTCTCCATTCAAACTTACCTCCCAATTGACTTGACCCTCAACCTACTGTACCTAATAACCTTGCTCTTATTCACATTTACTCTCAGCTTTCTTCTTTCACACACTTTTCTGCAGTTTCTCACACGAATCAGCCACCAGCGCTGTATCATCAGCGAACAACAACTGACTCACTTCCCAAGCTCTCTCACCCACAACAGACTGCATACTTGCCCCTCTTTCCAAAACTCTTGCATTGACCTCCTTAACAACCACATCCATAGACAAATTAAACAACCATGGAGACATCACGCACCCCTGCTACAAACCAACATTTACTGAGAACCAATCACTTTCCTCTCTTCCTACACGTACACATGCCTTACATCCTCGATAAAAACTTTTCACTGCTTCTAACAACTTGCCTCCCACACCATGTATTCTTAATACCTTCCAAAGAGCATCTCTATCAACTCTATCATATGCCTTCTCCAGATCCATAAATGCTACATACAAATCCATTTGCTTTTCTAAGTATTTCTCACATACATTTTTCAAAGCAAACACCTGATCCACACATCCTCAACCACTTCTGAAACCAGACTGCTCTTCCCCAATCTGATGCTCTGTACATGCCTTCACCCTCTCGATCAATACCCTCCCATATAATTTCCCAGGAATACTCAATAAACTTATACCTCTGTGATTTGAGCACTCACTTTTATCCCCTTTGCCTTTGTATAATGGCACTATGCAAGCATTCCGCCAATCCTCAGGTACCTCACCGTGAGTCATACATACATTAAATAACCTTACCAACCAGTCAACAATACAGTCACCCTCTTTTTTAATAAATTCCACTGCAATACCATCCAAACCCGCTGCCTTGCCAGGCTTTCAACTTCCGTAAAGCTTTTACTACCTATTCTCTGTTTACCAAATCATTCTCCCTAACCCTCTCACTTTGCACACCAACTCGACCAAAATGCCCTATATCTGCCACTCTGTCATCAAACACATTCAACAAACCTTCAAAATACTCACTCCATCTCCTTCTCACATCACCACTACTTGTTATCACCTCCCCATTATCCCCCTTCACTGATGTTCCCAATTGTTCCCTTGTCCTACATACTTTATTTACCTCCTTCCAAAACATCTTTTTATTCTCCCTAAAATTTAATGTTACTCTCTCACCCCAACTCTCATTTGCCCTCTTTTTCACCTCTTGCACCTTTCTCTTGACCTCCTGCCTCTTTCTTTTATACATCTCTCAGTCATTTGCATTATTTCCCTGCAAAAAGCATCCAAATGCCTCTCTCTTCTCTTTCACTAATAATCTTACTTCTTCATCCCACCACTCACTACCCTTTCTAATCTGCCCACCTCCCACACTTCTCATGCCACAAGCATCTTTTGCACAAGCCATCACTGCTTCCCTAAATACATCCCATTCCTCCCCCACTCCCCTTACGTCCTTTGTTCTCACCTTTTTCCATTCTGTACTCAGTCTCTCTTGGTACTTCCTCACACAAGTCTCCTTCCCAAGCTCACTTATTCTCACCACTCTCTTCACCCCAATATTTTCTCTTCTTTTCTGAAAACCTCTACAAATCTTCACCTTCGCCTCCACAAGATAATGATCAGACATCCCTCCAGTTGCACCTCTCAGCACATTAATATCCAAAAGTCTCTCGCGTGCCTATCAATTAACACGTAATCCAATAACGCTCTCTGGCCATCTCTCCTAATGAATGCCTAATTACAGAACTTAATGGCCCGTAAAATAAAATTTCTGTCCCAGAGTTGTAAACAGCATAAAATATATGACCTGTACTTAGACTTTGAAAGAAAGTTATATTCCAAAGAAAAATAGCAAAAAATGCAGGTAACTTTTTGGCCAGAAAACAACTCATTTGAAAATCAAAATCTATCTATATCTGTGATACCTGTTCCAATTGAAACTCCCTCAAGGGGTGGCCAAGGCAAGAGTCTCCATAACTAAAGAACTTTAGTGCCTCATCCTTAGCAGGCCACTGGCAAAGGGCAAGTCTAGCATAGTGTTTGCAGGTTCCTACCTAATGTTCCTAATTACTACTATCTAATGCTCCTACCTACTACCACCTAATGCTCCTGCCTGACTGTTCCTATCTACTAATACTATCTACTGTTTCTATCATTTTGCCAAAAGGCAGGGCTAGCGCAGTGCTCACAGCAGGAAAATTTAGAATTACGAAGAATGAGCTGGGTGAGTTAAGTGTTGTTAGATAATACAATGAGAAAAAGTGTTTGTGGACAAAATGCCAGTAGTCCATATGTTTGTGAGACAAAAAGAAAAGGCAGCTACCTGGATCAGAGGAGTGCAACTTGACAACCACTAAGGTGCTGGCTTGCTAAGCAGATGCCACTAACCCTCTTGATACCAAAGTGGGTAGTACTAGTAACATACCTCCCTGGTAGTTGGCTACCTACCAGTTAAATCAAATAAATATGAAGTGAATTCACACAAAAGTTTTTAATGCTATACAGGTAATTATTTGTCTTAATTACAGGACTTAATGGCCTGTAAACATTACTTTTCCCATAATCATATTAGCAAGAACAATGTATCATACACTGAGGTTCTGAAGCAAATCTACTTCACAAACTAATTTCCTTTTTAATACTGTTTGCCATTTCCCACATTAGCGAGGTAGCATTAAGAGCAGAGGACTGAGCATTTGAGGGAATATCCTCACTTCGCCCCCTTCTCTGTTCCTTCTTTTGGAAAATCAAAAACGAGAGGGGAGGATTTCCTACCCCCCGCTCCCTTCCCTTTAAGTCGCCTTCTACGACACACAGGGAATACATGGAAAGTATTCTTTCTCCCCTATCCCCAGGGATGGCAAACTAAAATAAGAATGGAAATAAATTAAGGTTTTGGTATAAAATCTTTTTATGTCGGTAATGAAAAATTTAATGAATGTCTTCGACACTTGATAGGATAATTTAAACTATATCATAATGCTTCCTCTAGCCAAAGATGCTAAATAAATATGAAGCCTTATGAAAGTTTTCAATCTTCTAAAACTGAATGCTTAATTGTAATACTTTTTGTCCTCCAAAGAATATTTCAACCCTAGGATGATATTCACCATGAAAAATACACCATTTACTAAGATTTTGAGACAAATGTGGTTTACAAAGAATAATTGTAAAAACATGAATGTAATGCAGCACTAAAAATGATTTAAGACAAATTTTTTTTATTTCATGATTGCAATTAACATAAAGTGTATAATAAACTGTGTAGTATAATTTTTTCAATACTTGACCGCAGTTTTCCACATCAATGAAGCACTGCCAAGATCATATGAAGAAAGGCTGAATTTGCTCATCTAATTCTCCTTCTGGCAGAGATATACAAAAATGATCATGTGAAAGTTTTTACTAATGTACACATTTGAATGCTTAGTTACAGTGCTTAACAGCCCTCAAATATTTTAGCACCAGAATGATATTCAGCATGGAAAACAGCCCAGCATTGAGGTTTGGAAGGAAATTTGTTTTCCCAAGAATAATGCCAAGAAATACACGTGATAAATGGTTCCTCACATGTCCCAGAAGGCAACTAAAGGGGATGGGAGTGGGGGGCTGGATACCCTCCCCTCCTAGTATTTTAACTTTCTAAAAGGGGAAACAGAAGAAAGAGTCACGCTGGGAGTGCTCATCCTCCTCAAAGGCTCAGATTGGGGTGTCTAAATGTGTGTGGATGTAATTAAGATGAGAAAAAGGAGACATAAGATGTATGTTTGAGGAAAGGAACCTGGATGTTTTGGCTCTCAGTGAAACGAAGCTCAAGGGTAAAGGGGAAGAGTGGTTTGGAAATGTCTTAGGAGTAAAGTCAGGGGTTTGTGAGAGAACAAGAGCAAGGGAAGGAGTAGCACTACTCCTGAAACAGGAGTGGTGGGAGTATGTGATAGAGCGTAAGAAAGTAAACTCTAGATTGATATGGGTAAAACTGAAAGAGGATGGAGAGAGATTGGTGTCTATCGGTGCATATGCACCTGGGCATGAGAAGAAATATCATGAGAGGCAAGTGTTTTGGGAGCAGCTGAATGAGTGTGTCAGTAGTTTTGATGCACGAGACCGGGTTATAGTGATGGGTGATTTGAATGCAAAGGTGAGTAATGTGGCAGTTGAGGGAATAACTGGTGTACATGGGGTGTTCAGTGTTAGAAATGGAAATGGTGAAGACCTTGTCAATTTATGTGCTGAAAAAGTAGAGATATACATAAGTATACATATGTAAGTAGGAGGGATGGCCAGAAAGCATTATTGGATTACATGTTAATTGATAGGCATGCGAAAGAGAGACATTTGGATGTTAATGTGCTGAGAGATGCAACTGGAGGGATGTCTGATCATTATCTTGTGGAGGCAAAGGTGAAGATTTGTAGAGGTTTTCAGCAAAGAAGAGAGACTGTTGGGGTGAAGAGAGTGGTGAGAGTAAGAGTGCTTGGGAAGGAGATTTGTGTGAGGAAGTACCAGGAGAGACTGAGTACAGAATGGAAAAAGGTGAGAACAAAGGAGGTAAGGGGAGTGGGGGAGGAATGGGATGTATTTAGGGAAGCCGTGATGGCTTGCACAAAAGATGCTTGTGGCATGAGAAACGTGGGAGGTGGGCAGATTAGAGAGGGTTGTGAGTGGTGGGATGAAGAAGTAAGATTATTAGTGAAAGAGAAGAGAGAGGCATTTGGACGATTTTTGCAGGGAAATAATGTAAATGACAAGGAGATGTATAAAGGAAAGAGGCAGGAAGTCAAGAGAAAGGTGCAAGAGGTGAAAAAGAGGGCAAATGAGATGTTGGGGTGAGAGTGTCATTAAATTTTAGGGGGAATAAAAAGATGCTTTGGAAGGAGGTAAATAAAGTGCATAAGACAGGGAACAAATGGGAACTTCAGTGAAGTGGGTTAATGGGGAGGCGATAACAAGTAGTGATGATGTAAGAAGGAGATGGAGTGAGTATTTTGAAGGTTTGTTGAATGTGTTTGATGATAGAGTGGCAGATATAGGATGTTTTGGTTGAGGTGGTGTGCAAAGTGAGAGGGTTAGAGAAAATGTTTTGGTAAACAGAGAAGAGGTAGTGAAAGCTTTGCGGAAGATGGAAGCCGGCAAGGCAGCGGGTTTGGATGGTATTGCAGTGGAATTTATTAAAAAAGGGGGTGACTGTATTGTTGACTGGTTGGTAAGGTTATCTAATGTATGTATGACTCATGGTGAGGTGCCTGAGGATTGGTGGAATGCTTGCATAGTGCCATTGTACAATTACAGAGGTATAAGTTTGTTGAGTATTCCTGGGAAATTATATGGGAGGGTATTGATTGCGAGGGTGAAGACATGTACAGAGCATCAGATTGGAGAAGAGCAGTGTGGTTTCAGAAGTGGTTGAGGATGTGTGGATCAGGTGTTTGCTTTGAAAAATGGATGTGAGAAATACTTGGAAAAGCAAATGGATTTGTTTGTAGCATTTATGGATCTGGAGAAGGCATATGATAGAGTTGATAGAGATGCTCTGTGGAAGGTATTAAGAATATATGGTGTGGGAGGCAAGTTGTTAGAAGCAGTGAAAAGTTTTTATCGAGGATGTAAGGCATGTGTACGTGTAGGAAGAGAGGAAAGTGATTGGTTCTCAGTGAATGTTGGTTTGCAGCAGGGGTGTGTGATGTCTCCATGGTTGTTTAATTTGTTTATGGATGGGGTTGTAAAGGAGGTGAATGCAAGAGTTTTGGAAAGAGGGGCAAGTATGCAGTCTGTTGTGGATGAGAGAGCACGGGAAGTGAGTCAGTTGTTGTTCGCTGATGATACAGCGCTAGTGGCTGATTCGTGTGAGAAACTGCAGAAGCTGGTGACTGAGTTTGGTAAAGTGTGTGAAAGAAGAATAAGAGCAAGGTTATTAGGTACAGTAGGGTTGAGGGACAAGTCAATTGGGAGTTAAGTTTGAATGGAGAAAAAACTGGAGGAAGTGAAGTGTTTTGGATATCTGGGAGTGTATTTGGCAGCAGATGGAACCATGGAAATGGAAGTGAATCATAGGATGGGGGAGGGGGTGAAAATTCTGGGAGCATTGAAGAATGTGTGAAAGTCGAGAACATTATCTCGGAAAGTAAAAATGGGTATGTTTGAAGGAATAGTGGTTCCAACTATGTTATGTGGTTGCGAGGCATGGGCTATGGATAGAGTTGTGAGGAGGAGGGTGGAAGTGCTGGAAATGAGATGTTTGAGGACAATATGTGGTGTGAGGTGGTTTGCTCGAGTAAGTAATAATAGGGTAAGAGAGATGTGTGGTAATAAAAAGAGTGGTTGAGAGAGCAGAAAAAGGTGTTTTGAAATGGTTTGGTCACCTGGAAAGAATGAGTGAGGAAAGACTGACCAAGAGGATATATGTGTCAGTGGTGGAGGGAACGAGAAGTGAGAGACAAAATTGGAGGTGGAAAGATGGAGTGAAAAAGATTTTGAGTGATCGGGTCCTGAACATGCAGGAGGGTGAAAGGCGTGCAAGGAATACAGTGAATTGGAACGATGTGAAGCGTCTGGGGTAAACCATGGAAAGTTGTGTGGGGCCTGGATGTGGAAAGGGAGCTGTGGTTTCAGTGCATTATACATGACAGCTAGAGACTGAGTGTGAACGAATGTGGCCTTTGTTGTGTTTTCCTAGCACTAACTCATGCACATGCAAGGGGAGGGGGTTGTTATTTCATGTGTGGTGGGGTGGTGATGGGAATGAATAAAGGCAGACAGTATGAATTAGGTACATGTGTATATATGTACATGTCTGTGTATGGACATGTATGTATATACATGTGTATGTGGGTGGGTTGGGCCATTCTTTCGTCTGTTTCCTTGCACTACCTCGCTAACACGGGAGACAGCGACAAAGCAAAATATATAACTGAATATAAATAAATAGTTCAGTGTGATTTTTAGGCCCACAGTTTCAAAATAGAAATATAAGGTAAGGGAAGACTTTTGCACTTGAAATAATGTATACTATAGTAAAACCTCAGTTATCCAAAAGGCTTGGGGACATCAGCCATCTCAAATAAAAACTGATTCAAGTCTTTTCTTAAATACATTAAATAATTTAATAGTTACCCTTCACTTACTTTACACAGGGTTGTGTTCTGCAAAAGCCTTGCATGAAGAGAAAACACATAGCACTGGTGGATATTTCATTACCTTCAAGTCATTCAACTTCTTACATCAAATAAACTTAGTTTGCCATTCTTTACTTGCTTTAAATAGTTCTGGTTCAGCTACATTGTCTTCTTTACATAACACACATAAGTCTTCAGAGCTGTAGACCTGAGCTAAAGGTTACTAAGGTTTTTTCTTCTTCGTTTCATGCTCTCTGTACAATAAGAGCATTTTCTCCATCTCCATAAGTGGATTTCTAATCCTTGTGGTTACCTAGACAGTGGGGTAAAGTAGAACACACCATTTGAAATTTTTTCTGCAATCTTCTCTTACGCAGACTGTAAACACACCCAAGCGCTGAAGCTCCCTCACCAGCATCAACATGTCTTAAAGATTTCTCGCTTTATATCTAAGGTTACAGAGGTTCTCTTCCATTTAAATGCTGGTTCCAGGGTAAAAAAAAGTTGCAAAGATGTTTGGATGCCACATTAACAAACACAAGTACAACGGGTTGCATGAAAATCACTGCCTGGTATACCCAAAGTGCACAAGTTGCATGGATCCACACTTGGACTTGGGACACCAGGAGTCTCATGAAATCTGGATAAAATCCCTTGATGTTGGTCACAAATGCCCAAAATGGCAAGATCTAAACCTGGGTTTCATGAGGCCTCCCAGAAGTGGAAAAGAATCCCCTGGCATTAGCCAGTGCATTATAACCAAGCTCACCAAAAAAAAGGGCAAGGACTGGAGATGTGATAAGGGGCCTCCTGGAAGCTGGATAGAATCCCCTAGCATTAGCCAGAGGAGAATCCCCACACTCACCCAAAATGGAAAGTGGTCCTCAGCAGCCCCAGCTTACCCTAAATGGCAAGGGGCTGGGCTGCTAGGGGCTTCCCAGAAACTGGATAAAATCTCCTGACATTAATCAGAAGAGAATCTCAATGCTCACCCTAAATGGCAAGGGCTAGTCTTGGGCTGCAAGAAACCTTCCAGAAGCTGGATAAAATCCCCTGGCATTAGCCAGTAGAGAAACTCTATGCTCACCAAAAATGGAAAGGGCCTGTCCTGGGCTGCCAGGGGCCTCCCAGAAGTGGAATGAAATCTTGCTTGCCTAAAATGGCATGGGCTGGATGTGAGTTTAGAGTGCCTCCTAGAAGCAGGATATAATCCTGACATTGTTAACCTAAGAGAAGCCCCACACTCACCCAAAATGGCAAGGGTTGGATCTGGGCTGTGAGGGGCTTCCTGGAAGCTGGATAAAAACCACTGGCATTAACTAGAAGAGAATCCCTATGCTCACTCAAAATGGTAAGGGCCAGACCTGGGAAGTGAGGGGCCCACTGGAATCTAAATAAAATGTTCCAGCATCAGCCAGAAGAAAATCCCAATGCTCACTTAGGATGGCAAGGGCCTGACCTGAACCATTAGGGGCCACCAAGAAGCTGCATAAAATCCCCTGGCATTGGCTAGAAGAGAATCTCCAAACATAGCCAAAATAGTGGTGGACCTGGGCTGCTACGGGCTTCCTGGAAGCTGGATAAAATTCCCTAGCATTAGTGGAATGTGATTATCTAAATCCAGGATGGAACTCTTACAAAAAGCAATATATTCACCAGAATGATTGTACACAATACACATAAAGACTTTAGAAATGATGTTATGTATGGACACAGAACTGCAATTCCCAGCATGCTTAACTCTACTTGTACAAAGGAACAACTTTTGAGACAATTCATTATATGAGCAAAAGTAGAAACAATTATCTAAGAACTAACCTTTACAAATATGGCTGTAAGGTTGTCTAAGCACTTGTTTTACATGACATTTTAATATATTGAATTATAAAAGATTATAGTACCTACTTGGAAAATCTTTGATTATCATTTTAAAGATTTTGCACTAATGTGAGAAGTAAGGAGCTGTAGTTATCAGCATATGTTTAATTCTTTCTGTACAAAGGCACAATCTTTGAGAGATAATTCATAATATAAGCAAAAGGAGAAGAACTGTCCTTTACAAATCCAGCAGTAATGTTGTCTAACCATTTGCATTGTAGGAAATCTTAAAACTTTATATCATGAGAGAATAACACTAAACAAAATCTTTGAGTATCATTTTAAAGATTTGGCATTAACGTGAGAAATAAGGGAGGGGAGTTGCTGAATATAAAGGAGGAAGTGAAAGGAAGATGGAAAGAGTATTTTGAAGAACTGATGATTGTGGAGGGTGAGGCAGCAGGTTATAACATGCATAGGTAATGGAGGATGGAAGGAAAAGGATACAAGTGCATGGGCCTATACCAAGAAGGGGGGTGAAAGGGGCAATAATGAGGTTGAAGGAAGGAAAGGCATATGGAGTGGATGGGACTACAGATGAAATGCTGAAAAGTATGAAAGAGAAAGTGTGATAGAGTGAACACATTTGATATGTAATTCAGCATGAAAACGGAAGGTTGTGCATGAGGACTGGGTGAAAGCTGTTATCTATGTATCTATCTATCTATATCTCTGACACCTGTACCAATTGGAACTCCCTTAAAGAGGTGGCCCAGCAACAGATTCTCCATAGCTAAAGAGCTCTAGTGCCACTTCTTAGCTTTTAGTGCCTCACCCTTAACAGGCCATTGGAAGAGGGTAACTCTAGTGCAGAGTTTGCAGAGGCTCCTTCCTTATGTTCCTAACGACGACTACATCTAATGCTCCTACCTACTACTTCTACACGATGTTTCTACCTAATGCTCCTGCCTATATGTCCCTTCCTACTGCTCCTACCATTTTGCTAAAAGGCAGGGCTAGCACATAGTGCTCACCGCAGGAAAATCTAGAGTTATGAAGAATAAGTTGTATGAGTTAAGTGTTAACAAGTGTTACAAATGACACAGAGAGATTGTAAGGATGAAGACAAAATGCTGGTAGTCCACATGCTAGTGAGGCAGAAAGAAAAGACAGCTACATGGATCAGAGTAATGTAACTTGACAACTACTAAAGTGCTAGCTCACTATGCAGATGTCACTAACCCTCCCCATACCCAGGCATGTATTATGAGTTATACACCTCCCTTGTTGTTGGCTGCCTACTAGCTACTACCTACTGTAATTGTTCTATTACCCAAAGAAAGAGGTGCTAAAGATGTATGTGGCAATTGCAGGAGAATAACTCTGTTAACTTAGTATTTATTATTTATTTATTTTGCTTTGTCGCTGTCTCCCGCGTTAGCGAGGTAGCGCAAGGAAACAGACGAAAGAATGACCCAACTCACCCACATACACATGTACATACATACACGTCCACACATGCAAATATACATACCTATACATCTCAATGTACACATATATATACACACACAGACATATACATATATACACATGTACATAATTCATACTGTCTGCCTTTATTCATTCCCATCGCCACCTCGCCACACATGGAATAACATCCCCCTCCCCCCCTCATGTGTGCGAGGTAGCGCTAGGAAAGACAACAAAGGCCCCATTCGTTCACACTCAGTCTCTAGCTGTCATGTAATAATGCACCGAAACCACAGCTCCCTTTCCACATCCAGGCCCCACACAACTTTCCATGGTTTACCCCAGACGCTTCACATGCCCTGGTTCAATCCAATGACAGCACGTCGACCCCGGAGTACCACATTGTTCCAATTCACTCTATTCCTTGCACCCCTTTCACCCTCCTGCATGTTCAGGCCCCGATCACTCAAAATCTTTTTCACTCCATCTTTCCACCTCCAATTTGGTCTCCCACTTCTCCTCGTTCCCTCCACCTCTGACACATATATCCTCTTGGTCAATCTTTCCTCACCCATTCTCTCCATGTGACCAAACCATTTCAAAACACCCTCTTCTGCTCTCTCAACCACACTCTTTTTATTTCCACACATCTCTCTCACCCTTACATTACTTACTCGATCAAACCACCTCACACCACATATTGTCCGCAAACATCTCATTTCCAGCACATCCACCCTCCTGCGCACAACTCTATCCATAGCCCACGCCTCGCAGCCATACAACATTATTGGGACCACTATTCCTTCAAACATACCCATTTTTGCTTTCCGAGATAATGTTCTTGACTTCCAAACATTCTTTAAGGCTCCCAGAATTTTCGCCCTCTCCCCCACCCTATGATTCACTTCCGCTTCCATGGTTCCATCCGCTGCCAGATCCACTCCCAGATATCTAAAACACTCTACTTCCTCCAGTTTTTCTCCATTCAAACTTACCTCCCAATTGACTTGACCCTCAACCCTACTGTGCCTAATAACCTTGCTCTTATTCACATTTAATCTTAAATTTCTTCTTTCACACACTTTACCAAACTCAGTCACCAGCTTCTGCAGTTTCTCACATGAATCAGCCACCAGCGCTGTATCATCAGCGAACAGCAACTGACTCACTTCCCAAGCTTTCTCAGCCACAACAGACTGCATACTTGCCCCTCTTTCCAAAACTCTTGCATTCACCTCCCTAACAACCCCATCCATAAACAAATTAAACAACCATGGAGACATCACACACCCCTGTCGCAACCCAACATTCACTGAGAACCAATCACTTTCCTCTCTTCCTACACGTACACATGCCTTACATCCTCGATAAAAACTTTTCACTGCTTCTAACAACTTGCCTCCCACACCATATATTCTTAATACCTTCCACAGAGCATCTCTATCAACTCTATCATAAGCCTTCTCCAGATCCATAAATGCTACATACAAATCCATTTGCCTTTCTAAGCATTTCTCACATACATTCTTCAAAGCAAACACCTGATCCACACATCCTCTACCACTTCTGAAACCACACTGCTCTTCCCCAATCTGATGTTCTGTACATGCCTTCACCCTTTCAATCAATACCCTCCCATATAATTTACCAGGGATACTCAACAAACTTATACCTCTGTAATTTGAGCACTCACTCTTATCCCCTTTGCCTTTGTACAATGGCACTATGCAAGCATTCCACCAATCCTCAGGCACCTCACCATGAATCATACATACATTAAATAACCTTACCAACCAGTCAACAATACAGTCACCCCCTTTTTTAATAAATTCCACTGCAATACCATCCAAACCTGCTGCCTTGCCAGCTTTCATCTTCCGCAAAGCTTTTTACTACCTCTTCTCTGTTTACCAAATCATTTTCCCTAACCCTCTCACTCTGCACACCACCTCGACCAAAACACCCTATATCTGCCACTCTATTATCAAACACATTCAACAAACCTTCAAAAACTCACTCCATCTCCTTCTCACATCACCAATACTTGTTATCACCTCCCCATTAGCCCCCTTCACTGAAGTTCCCATTTGCTCCCTTCTCTTACGCACTTTATTTACCTCCTTCCAAAGCATCTCTTTATCCTTCCTAAAATTTAATGATACTCTCTCACCCCAACTCTCATTTGACCTCTTTTTCACCTCTTGCACCTTTCTCTTGACCTCCTGCCTCTTTCTTTTATACATCTCCCACTCATTTGCATTTTTTCCCTGCAAAAATCATCCAAATGCCTCTCTCTTCTTTTTCACTAATAGTCTTACTTCTTCATCCCACCACTCACTACCCTTTCTAATCAACCCACCTCCCACGCTTCTCATGCCACAAGCATCTTTTGCGCAAGCCATCACCTCTTCCCTAAATACATCCCATTCCTCCCCCACTCCCCTTACCTCCTTTGTTCTCACCTTTTTCCATTCTGTACTCAGTCTCTCTTGGTACTTCCTCACACAAGTCTCCTTCCTAAGCTCACTTACTCTTACCACTCTCTTCACCCCAACATCCTCTCTTCTTTTCTGAAAACCCCTACAAATCTTCACCTTTGCCTCCACAAGATAATGATCAGACATCCCTCCAGTTACACCTCTCAGCACATTAACATCCAAAAGTCTCTCTTTCGCATGCCTATCAATTTACACGTAATCCAATAACGCTCTCTGGCCATCTCTCCTACTTACATACGTATACTTATGTATATCTCGCTTTTTAAACCAGGTATTCCCAATCACCAGTCATTTTTCAGCACATAAATCTACAAGCTCCTCACCATTTCCATTTATAACACTGAACACCCCATGTATACCAATTATTCCCTCAACTGCCACATTACTCAGCTTTGCATTCAAATCACCCATCACTATAACCCAGGTCTCATGCATCAAAACCACTAACACACTCATTCAGCTGCTCCGAAAACACTTGCCTCTCATGATCTTTCTTCTCATGCCCAGGTGCATATGCACCAATAATCACCCCTCTCTCTCTCCATCAACTTTCAGTTTTACCCATATCAATCTAGAGTTTATGTTCTTACACTCTATCACACACTCCCACAACTCCTGTTTCAGTAGTGCTACTCCTTCCCTTGCTCTTGTCCTCTCACTAACCCCTGACTTTATTCCCAAGACATTCCCAAACCACTCTTCCCTTTACCCATGAGCTTCATTTCACTCAGAGCCAAAACATCTACGTTCCTTTCCTCAAACATACTACCTATCTCTTCTTTTTTCTCATTTTGGTTACATCCACACACATTTAGACATCCCAATCTGAGTGTTCGAGGAGGATGAGCACTCCCCGTGTGACTCCTTCCGTTTCCCCTTTTAGAAAGTTAAATACAAGGAGGGGAGGGTTTCTGGCCCCCCGCTCCTGTTAACTTAGTATACCAGGAAAAGTGTATGCAAGAGTGCTGAATGATGGAAGTGACTGAATGCAGAATAAGTGAGGAGCAAGGGTGGAATTATGAAAGGTAGAGCATGCATGGATCAGTTATTTGTGGTGAAAATGACTATGGAAAAGTATCTTGTGAAAGGTAAGAAGCTGTATGCAGCATTTATGGATCTGGAGAAAGCATATGACAAAGTTAAATGGAATGCTTTATGGGATGTGTTGAGAATACATCGGGTAGGGGGACAACTGTTGGATGGTGTGAAACCTTCTATAGAATAGCAATTTCATGTGTAAGAGTGGAATCATGAGACGAGATAAAGGTCCAGTATATATGCAGGTGTGAGGCAAGAATGTGTTGTCACCATGGCTTCTTAACATATATATGGATGGAGTGATAAGAGAGGTGAAAGCAAAAGTAGGGATTGAGGATGCTGAGATAAAGTGTGGTGATGAGGTATGGTGACTGGCAACAAACCTGTTAGCAGATGATACTGTGTTGTTTGCTGAGAGTAGAGAGGAGTTGCGGAGGTTGTAAGTGTATTTCATAATATGGGTAGGCATAGGTGATTGAAGGTAAATATAAGTAAAAGTAATGGAGTTTAAAAGGAAACAGTGAAAATATAGATTTTGTAAAACCCTAATAAGTTAATGAAGAAAGTGTACTGAACTGTGTGACAGATAAATGGGGAAAAAGACTGGACTGGAAAAGGTGATAGAATTTAAGTATTTAGGAGTTGTCTTAGGTAATTTGGTGATATGAAAGGAGATATTAGGAAGAGAGCAGCACAGGGTATAAATCACTGGAACCCTTAGTAGAATAATGAAGGGTTGAGGTGGAAGTATTGAAGTGAAGAAAGGGTTAAGGGACAGCATTGTCCTCCGAACCCTAACCTAAGCAGCCAAAATATGGACAGGAAATGAGTCACAGAGGCCAAGAATCTAGGATACTGAAAGGAACTATTTGATAGGAGCATGTGGTATGACCAGATGGAATGAAAAGAGAAATGAGAAGGTATATGAGAGATGTGGTACAGCAGAGAATGCAAAAGGAATGAATTGTGGAGTGGTAGAGTGGGTGAAATGTAATACTTTGAGGTGATTTGGGCTTTTGGAAAGAATGCTCAAGGGGAAATTTATAGGAGAGTGTATGATAGTGCAATTAAAGAGGTTGGTGCAAAAGGTAGACCACTTCTGACATGGAGCAAATAAGTGGAAGAGTACAGGAGGGAGATAAATGGTGGAGGAAAGCTTGGAATGGAGTATGTGAGAGAGATATGTAAGGACAGGGATAAGAAGAGACTTTTGGTGTGGCCACTCACTTGATGGGAGTTCCTGGAGGGAAAGGGGCATAAGAGGTATAGATAAATTGAGATGGTTTCAATTATTATGACAGGTAGTAGTTGGCAATCAGACAGTGACAAATACTACCCACCTAGGTATCGTGATGGTTAGGTGATGGCTGTGTAGTGAGCCGCTACTCCACTCCTTTGACCCAGGTAGGCATCTTTTTCTGCCTCATCCACATGTGGACTACTGGCATTATGTCCACAAACGTACAATCTCTCCGTGTTATACATAACACTTGGCAACACTTAACTTAACTTACACAGCTCATTTTTCGTAATTGATATGCGCTAGCCCCGCATTTTGGCAAAATGGTATGAGCAATAGATAGAGGTAGTAGGTAGGAACATTTAGGCAGGAGCATTAGGTAGAAACATAAGGTAATGATAGTAAGTAGGAGCATTAGGAAGTAGTAGTCATATGAACCTCTGCAAACACTTCGCTATAGCTGCAGTCTACCACTGGCCTCTAAAGGATGAGGCACTAAAGGCCAAGAAGCGGCACTGGAGTTCATCAGTAATGGAGACTCTATTACTGTGGTCACCCACTTATGGGAACTGGCATCGAAGATATAGACAGATTGATCAATCATTAGTATAAATGTAGTGGTATGATTTAGATGCATTGCACATGGCAGCTAGAGACTAAGTGTGAGTGGATAAGGCCTTTAGTTTTTGTCTATTTCCTGGTATTACCTCGCTGATGCAGGGGTTGGCAATACTGTTTCCTGTGGAGCAGGGTGCTGCCATGAATGGATGAAGGTAAGAAGTATGAATATGTTCATGTGTATATATATGTGTATATATTGACATGTATATGTATGCATATGTACATGCATGGCATGTATGTATATATGTGTGTATATGAGTGGATGGATCTTCCTTCATCTGTTTCCTGGTGCTACCTCACTGACGCAGGAAACGGTGATTAAGTATAATAATAATAATAATAATAATAATAATAATAATAATAATAATAATAATAATAATAATAATAATAATAATAATAATAATAATCCCTGGGGATAGGGGAGAAAGAATACTTCCCAAGCATGCCTCACGTGTCGTAGAAGATGATTAAAGGGGACGGGAGAGGGGGCTCAAAACCCTCCCCTCCTAGTATTTTAACTTTATAAAAGAGGAAACAGAAGAAGGAGTCACGCGGGGAGTGCTCATCCTCCTCGAAGGCTCAGATTGGGGTGTCTAAATGTGTGTGGATGTAACCAAGATGAGAAAAATGGAGAGATAGGTAGTATGTTTGAGGAAAGGAACCTGGATGTTTTGGCTCTGAGTGAAATGAAGCTCATGGGTAAGGGGAAGAGTGGTTTGGGAATGTCTCGGGAATAAAGTCAGGGGTTAGTGAGAGGACAAGAGCAAGGGAAGGAGTAGCACTACTCCTGAATAAGGAGTGGTGGGAGAATGTGATAGAGTGTAAGAAAGTAGACTCTAGAATGATATGGGTAAAACTGAAAGTGGATGGAGAGAGATGGGTGATTATTGGTGCATATGCACCTGGGCATGAGAAGAAAGATCATGAGAGGCAAGTGTTTTGGGAGCAGCTCAGTGAGTGTGTTAGTAGTTTTGATGCACGAGACTGGGTTATAGTAATGGGTGATTTGAATGCAAAGGTGAGTAATGTGGCAGTTAAGGGAATAATTGGTATACATGGGGTGTTCAGTGTCGTAAATGGAAATGGTGAAAAGCTTGTATATGTATGTGCTGAAAAAGGACTGGTGATTAGGAATACCTGGTGTAAAAAGAGAGATATACATAAGTATACGTATGTAAGTAGGGGAGATGGCCATAGAGCATTATTGGATTCTGTGTTAATTGATAAGCGCATGAAAGAGAGACTTTTGGATTTTAATGTGCTGAGAGGTACAACTGGAGGGATGTCTGATCATTATCTTGTGGAGGCGAAGGTGAAGATTTGTAGAGGTTTTCAGAAAAGAAGAGAGAATGTTGGGGTGAAAAGAGTGGTGAGAGTAAGTGAGCTTGGGAAGGAGATTTGTGTGAGGAAGTACCAGGAGAGACTGAGTACAGAATGGAAAAAGTTGAGAACAAAGGGCGTAAGGGGAGTGGGGGAGGAATGGGATGTATTTAGGAAAGCAGTGATGGCTTGTGCAAAAGATGCTTGTGGCATGAGAAGCGTGGGAGGTGGGCAGATTAAAAAGGGTAGTGAGTTGTGGGATGAAGAAGTAGGATTATTAGTGAAAGAGAAGAGAGAGGCATTTGGATGATTTTTGCAGGGAAATAATGCAAATGAGTGGGAGATGTATAAAAGAAAGAGGCAGGAGGTCAAGAGAAAGGTGCAAGAGGTGAAAAAGAGGGCAAATGAGAGTTGAGGTGAGAGAGTATCATTAAATTTTAGGGAGAATAAAAAGAGGTTTTGGAAGGAGGTAAATAAAGTGCATAAGACAAGGGAATCAATGAGAACTTTAGTGAAGGGGCTAATGTGGAGGTGATATCAAGTAGTGGTGATGTGAGAAGGAGATGGAGTGAGTATTTTGAAGGTTTGTTGAATGTGTTTGATGATAGAGTGGCAGATATAGGGTGTTTTGGTCGAGGTGGCGTGCAAAGTGAGAAGGTTAAGGAAAATGATTTGGTAAACTGGGAAAAGGTAGTAAAAGCTTTGCGGAAGATGAAAGCCAGCAAGGCAGCAGGTTTGGATGGTACTGCAGTGGAATTCATTAAAAAAGGGGTGACTGTATTGTTGACTGGTTGGTAATGTTATTTAATGTATGACTCATGGTAAGGTGCCTGAGGATTGGCAGAATGCTTGCATAGTGCCATTGTACAAAGGCAAAGGGGATAAGAGTGAGTGCTCAAATTACAGAGGTATAAGTTTGTTGAGTATTCCTGGGAAATTATATGGGAGGGTATTGACTGAGAGGGTGAAGGCATATACAGAGCATAAGATTGGGGAAGAGCAGTGTGGTTTCAGAAGTGGTAGAGGATGTGTGGATCAGGTGTTTGCTTTGAAGAATGTATGTGAGAAATACTTAGAAAAGCAAATGGATTTGTATGTAGCATTTATGGATCTGGAGAAGGTGTATGATAAGAGTTGATAAAGATGCTCTGTAGAAGGTATTAAGAATATATGGTGTGGGAGGCAAGTTGTTAGAAGCAGTGAAAAGTTTTTATCAAGGATGTAAGGCATGGTTACGTGTAGGAAGAGAGGAAAGTGATTGGTTCTTAGTGAATGTAGGTTTGCGTCAGGGGTGTGTGATGTCTCCATGGTTGTTTAAGTTGTTTATGGATGGGGTTGTTGGGGAGTTGAATGCAGGCGCTTTGGAAAAGGGGGCAAGTATGCAGTCTGTTGTGGATGAGAGAGCTTGGGAAGTGAGACAGTTGTTGTTTGCTGATGATACAGCGCTGGTGACTGAGTTTGGTAAAGTGTGTGAAAGAAGAAAGCTGAGAGTAAATGTGAATAAGAGCAAGGTTATTAGATACAGTAGGGTTGAGGGCCAAGTCAATTGGGAGGTAAGTTTGAATGGAGAAAAACTGGAGGAAGTGAAGTGTTTTAGATATCTGGAAGTGGATTTGGCAGCGGATGGAACCATGGAAGTGGAAGTGAATCATAGGGTGGGGGAGGGGGCGAAAGTTCTAAGAGCCTTGAAGAATGTGTGGAAGTTGAGAACATTATCTCGGAAAGCAAAAATGGGTATGTTTGAAGGAATAGTGGTTCCAACAATGTTATATGGTTGCGAGGCATGGGCTATGGATAGAGTTGTGCGCAGGAGGGTGGATATGCTGGAAATGAGATGTTTGAGGACAATATGTGGTGTGAGGTGGTTTCATCGAGTAAGTAATAATAGGGTAAGAGAGATGTGTCGTAATAAAAAGAGTGTGATTGAGAGAACAGAAGAGGGTGTTTTGAAATGGTTTGGTCACATGGAGAGAATGAGTGAGGAAAGACTTACCAAGAGGATACATGTGTCAGAGGTGGAGGGAACGAGGAGAAGTGGGAGACCAAATTGGAGATGGAAAGATGGAGTGAAAAAGATTTTGAGTGATCAGGGGCCTGAACATGCAGGAGGGTGAAAAGGGTGCAAGGAATAGAGTGAATTGGAACAATGTGGTATACCGGGACCGACGTGCTGTCAATGGATTGAACCAGGGCATGTGAAGCGTCTGGGGTAAACCATGGAAAGTTGTGTGGGGCCTGGATGTGGAAAGGGAGCTGTGGTTTTGGTGCATTATTACATGACAGCTAGAGACTGAGTGTGAACGAAAGTGGCCCTTGTTGTCTTTTCCTAGCGCTACCTCACGCATATTTGGGGGGAAGGGGTTGTTATTTCATGTGTGGTGGGGTGGCAATAGGAATGAATAAAGGCAGACAGTATGAATTATGTACATGTGTATATATGTATATGTCTGTGTGTATAGATATGTATATGCTGAGATGTATAGCTATGTATATTTGCGTGTGTGGACGTGTATGTATATATATGTGTATGTGGGTGGGTTGGGCCATTTCTCTCGTCTGTTTCCTTGTGCTACCTCGCTAACAGCAAAATGAATATAAATAAACAATAACAATACTAATATAATAATAATAATAATAATAATAATATTAATAACAATAAGCCCTGGGGATAGGGGAGAAAGAATACTTCCCACACATTCCTCACGTGTCGTAGAAGGCAACTAAAGGGGACGGGAGCGGGGGGCCAGAAACCCTCCCCTCCTTGTATTTTAACTTTATAAAAGGGGAAACAGAAGGAGTCACGCGAGGAGTGCTCATCCTCCTCGAAGGCTCAGATTGGGGTGTCTAAATGTGTGTGGATGTAACCAAGATGAGAAAAAAGGAGAGATAGGTAGTATGTTTGAGGAAAGGAACCTGGATGTTTTGGCTCTGAGTGAAACGAAGCTTAAGGGTAAAGGGGAAGAGTGGTTTGGGAATGTCTTGGGAGTAAAGTCAGGGGTTAGTGAGAGGACAAGAGCAAGGGAAGGAGTAGCACTACTCCTGAATCAGGAGTTGTGGGAGTATGTGTAAATTCTAGATTGATATGGGTAAAACTGAAAGTTGATGGAGAGAGATGGGTGATTATTGGTGCATATGCACCTGGGCATGAGAAGAAAGATCATGAGAGGCAAGTGTTTAGGGAGCAGCTGAATGAGTGTGTTAGTGGTTTTGATGCACAAGACCGGGTTATAGTGATGGGTGATTTGAATGCAAAGGTGAGTAATGTGGCAGTTGAGGGAATAATTGGTATACATGGAGTGTTCAGTGGTGTAAACGGAAATGGTGAAGAGCTTGTAGATTTATATGCTGAAAAAGGACTGGTGATTTGGAATACCTGGTTTAAAAAGCGAGATATAAGTATACGTAAGTATGTAGAAGAGATGGCCAGAGAGCGTTATTGGATTACGTGTTAATTGATAGCCGCACGAAAGAGAGACTTTTGGATGTTAATGTGCTGAGAGGTGCAACTGGAGGGATGTCTGATCATTATCTTGTGGAGGCAAAGGTGAAGATTTGTGGGGGTTTTCAGAAAAGAAGAGAGAATAATGGGGTGAAGAGAGCGGTGAGAGGAAGTGAGCTTGGGAAGGAGACTTGTGTGAGGAAGTACCAGGAGAGACTGAGTACAGAACAGAAAAAGGTGAGAACAAAGGAGGTAAGGGGAGTGGGGGAGGAATGGGATGTATTTAGGGAAGCAGTGATGGCTTGCGCAAAAGATGCTTGTGGCATGAGAAACGTGGGAGGTGGGTTGATTAGAAAAGGTAGTGAGTGGTGGGATGAAGAAGTAAGATTATTAGTGAAAGAGAAGAGAGAGGCATTTGGATGATTTTTGCAGGGAAAAAATGCAAATGAGTGGGAGAGGTATAAAAGAAAGAGGCAGGAGGTCAAGAGAAAGGTGCAAGAGGTGAAAAAGAGGGCAAATGAGAGTTGGGGTGAGAGAGTATCATTAAATTTTAGGGAGAATAAAAAGATGTTTTGGAAGGAGGTAAATAAAGTGCGTAAGACAAGGGAGCAAATGGGAACTTCAGTGAAGGGGGCTAATGGGGAGGTGATAACGAGTAGTGGTGATGTGAGAAGGAGATGGAGTGAGTATTTTGAAGGTTTGTTGAATGTGTTTGATGATAGAGTGGCAGATATAGGGTGTTTTGGTCGAGGTGGTGTGCAAAGTGAGAGGGTTAGGGAAAATGATTTGGAAAATAGAGAAGAGGTAGTAAAAGCTTTACGGATGATGAAAGCCGGCAAGGCAGCAGGTTTGGATGGTATTGCAGTGGAATTTATTAAAAAAGGGGGTGACTGTATTGTTGACTGGTTGGTAAGGTAAATTATTTAATGTATGTATGATTCATGGTGAGGTGCCTGAGGATTGGCAGAATGCTTTCATAGTGCCATTGTACAAAGGCAAAGGGGATAAAAGTGAGTGCTCAAATTACAGAGGTATAAGTTTGTTGAGTATTCCTGGGAAATTATATGGGAGGGTATTGATTGAGAGGGTGAAGGCATGTACAGAGCATCAGATTGGGGAAGAGCAGTATGGTTTCAGAAGTAGTAGAGGATGTGTGGATCAGGTGTTTGCTTTGAAGAATGTATGTGGGAAATACTTAGAAAAACAAATAGATTTGTATGTAGCATTTATGGATCTGGAGAAGGCATATGATAGAGTTGATAGAGATGCTCTGTGGAAGGTATTAAGAATATATGGTGTGGGAGGCAAGTTGTTAGAAGCAGTGAAAAGTTTTTATTCAGGATGTAAGGCATGTGTACATGTAGGAAGAGAGGAAAGTGATTGGCTCTCAGTGAATGTGGGTTTGCGGCAGGGATGTGTGATGTCTCCATGGTTGTTTAATTTGTTTATGGATGGGGTTGTTGGGGAGGTGAATGCAAGAGTTTTGTAAAGAGGGGCAAGTATGCAGTCTGTTCTGGATGAGAGAGCTTGGGATGTGAGTCAGTTGTTGTTCGCTGATGATACAGCGCTGGTGGCTGATTCATGTAAGAAACTGCAGAAGCTGGTGACTGAGTTTGGTGAAGTGTGTGAAAAAAGAAAGTTAAGAATAAATGCGAATAAGAGCAAGGTTATTAGGTACAGTAGGGTTGAGGGTCAAGTCAATTGGGAGGTAAGTTTGAATGGAGAAAAACTGGAGGAAGTAAAGTGTTTTAGATATCTGGGAGTAGATCTGGCAGCGGATGGAACCATGGAAGCGGAAGTGAATCATAGGGTGGGGGAGGGGGCGAAAATTATGGGAGCCTTGAAGAATGTTTGGAAGTCGAGAACATTATCTCGGAAAGCAAAAATGGGCATGTTTGAAGGAATAGTGGTTGCAACAATGTTGTATGGTTGCGAGGCATGGGCTATGGATAGAGTTGTGCGCAGGAGGGTGGATGTGCTGGAAATGAGATGTTTGAGGACAATATGAGGTGTGAGGTGGTTTGATCGAGTAAGTAATGTAAGGGTAAGAGAGATGTGTGGAAATAAAAAGAGTGTGGTTGAGAGAGCAGAAGAGGGCGTTTTGAAATGGTTTGGTCACATGGAGAGAATGAGTGAGGAAAGATTGACCAAGAGGATATATGTGTCAGAGGTGGAGGGAACGAGGAGAAGTGGGAGACCAAATTGGAGGTGGAAAGATGGAGTGAAAAAGATTTTGAGTGATCGGGGCCTGAACATGCAGGAGGGTGAAAGGCGGGCAAGGAATAGAGTGAATTGGAACGATGTGGTATACCGGGGTCGACGTGCTGTCAATGGATTGAACCAGGGCATGTGAAGCGTCTGGGGTAAACCATGGAAAGTTGTGTGGGGCCTGGATGTGGAAAGGGAGCTGTGGTTTCGGTGCATTATTACATGACAGCTAGAGACTGAGTGTGAACGAATGGGGCCTTTGGTGTCTTTTCCTAGCGCTACCTCGCACACATGAGGGGGGAGGGGGATGTTATTCCATGTGTGGCGAGGTGGCGATGGGAACAAATAAAGGCAGACAGTATGAATTATGTACATGTGTATATATGTATATGTCTGTGTGTGTATATATATGTGTACATTGAGATGTATAGGTATGTATATTTGCGTGTGTGGACGTGTATGTATATGCATGTGTATGTGGCCGGGTTGGGCCATTCTTTCGTCTGTTTCCTTGTGCTACCTCGCTAACGCGGGAGACAGCGACAAAGCAAAATAAATAAAATAAAATAAAATAATAATGATAATAACAAGGCATGTGTATGAGTAGGAAGAGAGGAGAGTGACTGGTTCCAAGTGAAGGTTGGTCTGCAGCAGGGGTGCTTGATGTCCCCATGGTTGTTTAATTTGTGTATGGATGGGTTGGTTAGGGAGGTAGCTGGAAGAGCTTTGGAAAGAGGGGCGAGGATGAAGTCTGTTAGGGATGAGAGGGTCTGGGAAGTGAGTCAGTTGTTGTTTGCCGATGATACAGCACTGGTGGCTGATTTGTAAGAGAAATTGCAGAAGCTGGTGACTGAGTTTGGGAAAGTGTGTGAAAGGAGAAAGCTGAGATTACTGTTAGTAAGAGCAAGGTTATTAGGTCCAATAGGGTTGAAGAACAAGTTAAGTGGGATGAAAGTTTGAATGAAGAAAATTTGGAGTAAGTGAAATGTTTTAGATATCTGGGAGTAGAATTAGCAGCGAATGGAATCATGGAAGTCGAAGTGAGCCGCAGGGTGGGGGAAGGGGCGAAGGTTCTGGGAGCGATGAAGAATGTTTGGAGAGAGAGAACATTATCTCTGAGAGCAAAAATGGGTTTGTTTGAATGAATAGTATTTCCAACAATATTATATGGTTGTGAGGAGGGTGGAAGTGTTGGAAATGAAATGTTTCGAGGACAGTACGTGGTATGGGGTGGCTTGATTGAGTAAGTAATGAAAAAGTAAGAGAGATGTGTAGTAATAAAAAGAGTGTGGCTGAGAGAGCAGAAGAGAATGTGTTGAAATGGTTTGGACATATGGAGAGAACAAGTTAGGAAAGGTTGAGAAAGAGGATATATGTGTCAGAGGTGGAGGGAACAAGAAGTGGGGAACCAAATTGGATGTGGAAGGGTAGAGTGAAAAAGATTTTGAGCAGTTGGGGCCTGAATATATAGAAGGGTGAGAGGCGTGCAAGGAATAGAGTTAATTGGAATGATGTGGTATACTTGGGTTGACGTGCTATCAATGGACAAACCAGGGAATAAGAAACTGGAAAGCTCTGTGGGGCCTGGACATGGATAGGGAGCTGTGGTTTCAGTGCCAAGTATTGCATGGTTAAGTTAGCAATGTGAGCACTCAAGCAGCCAGCTCTCAGGAGCAAAAACCAGAATAATACCTAAAAAAGTGGGAAGGTGGACTAACATTGCAGTGTAAGGCAAGAGGGGTCAACTTTGCAAGTTAGCCTGGGACAGCTATAAGTCGAACCTCTTTCAACTCGAACTCTGTCAAGTAAGGATGCAGAGCTAGAACCATCCCAAATGTCAGACCAGTACTCCATGCAAGGCCAAATCAATCCTTCGTATAAACAGGGCAAATGTTCAGAAGAAATGAAGTTTCAACATCTATGGGCTCCCAGTTCCTTACAGGAAGATTAGCCATTCCTGTAATGTGGGGTTTCCAAAAACAGAGTGGATGTTACGGTGATTCCAAGTATGTTCACTGAATCAAGAGGTGGAATTACAGAACTGCAAAAGGAGAGAGGAGAGATGTGAGGAGGTTTCAACAGAGATGGATAGAAACTGGATCTTGGAGGCATTAACTTAAGATTTTTTGAAACCCACTGATATATCCTGTCCAAGTCTGAGTTTACTGAGGAGGCTGTGTCAAGAAGAGATGCAGGTCAAGAGAGATAGGAGGGAGCAGAAATGAAGGATGTGGATGAATGCAGTCTTGAGTCATCAGCAAATGAGTCCATAGAATTATTTGTGGAGGAGAGGAAACTGTTGAAAAATAATAGAAAAAAGTGTAAGGGACACGCCTATTGATTAGTACATAATATAATAATGCCCGTTGAATATATTTCCTACTCAGATATGTATACTTGTGTATAAATGTCCTTTTAAACCAGGTATTCTGAATCACATTTTTCTTTTCCTTAAAACACAACTCCTGAAGCTATTCACAATTTCCAAATGTAAAACTGAATACCCCATGCACACCAATAAAACCCTCAACTACCACATTACTTACCTTTGTATTTATATCACCCATCACTAATACATGGTCTCATGCACCAAAACTGTTGACACACCGCTTAGCTCCTACCAAAATACTTGCTCCAAGTGATCTTTCTTCTTATGGCCAAGTTCATAAGCACCCATCTCACGCCATCTACTTTCAGTTTTACCCACATCAATGTGCAATTTACTTCCTTACACTCTACCAACCATTCCCACAACTCCTGCTCCAAGAGTAATCCCATTTCTTCATTAGCTCTTGTCCTCTTACCAACCCCTGACTTTGCTCCACAGACATTTTCAAACCATTCTTCCCCTTTACCATTGAGCTTCATTTCATTCAAAGCCACAACATCCAGGTTTCTTTCCTCAAACACAGCTTCATATTTTTTCTCTCCTCTCTTCTCATATTGGTTACGTCCACATTCATTCAAGACACCCCAGTCTGAGCCTTCGAGGAGGATGAGCACTACCTGCATGGTTCATTTTTCTAGTTCACCTTTTAGAATTTGAAATACAAGAATGTGAGGGTTTCAGGATTCCTGCTCCTGCCCCATTTGGTTACTTTTTACAATACAGGGAATACAGAGGTAGAATTCTTTCTCCCCTACACCATGTGTTTTCATTATTAAGATATTTTAGATACTGGCTGTCCAATGAAGGTAAGAAAAAAGGGGAAGAGTGGTTTGGGAATGTCTTGGGAGTAAAGTCAGGGGTTAGTGAGAGGACAAGAGCGAGGGAAAGAGTAGCACTACTCCTGAAACAGGAGTGGTGGGAGTATGTGATAGAGTGTAGGAAAGTAGACTCTAGATTGATATGGGTAAAACTGAAAGTGGATGGAGAGAGATGGGTGATTATTGGTGCATATGCACCTGGGCATAAGAAGAAAGATCATGCGAGGCAAGTGTTTTGGGAGCAGCTGAGTGAGTGTGTTAGTAGTTTTGATGCTCGAGACTGGGTTATGGTGATGGGTGATTTGAATGCAAAGGTGAGTAATGTGGCAGTTGAGGGAATAATTGGTATACATGGGGTGTTCAGTGTTGTAAATGGAAATGGTGAAGAGCTTGTAGATTTATGTGCTGAAAAATGACTGGTGATTGGGAATACCTGGTTTAAAAAGAAGAGATATACATAAGTATACGTATGTAAGTAGGAGAGATGGCCAAAGAGCGTTATTGGATTATGTGTTAATTGATAGGTGCACGAAAGAGAGCCTTTTAGATGTTAATGTTCTGAGAGGTGCACAAAAGAGAGACTTTTAGATGTTAATGTGCTGAGAGGTGCACGAAAGAGAGACTTTTA
This sequence comes from Panulirus ornatus, assembly GCF_036320965.1. NCBI lineage: Eukaryota > Metazoa > Arthropoda > Malacostraca > Decapoda > Palinuridae > Panulirus > Panulirus ornatus. Next base: position 7,187,570 of record NC_092230.1, on the reverse strand, counting down.
GATGTTAATGTGCTGAGAGGTGCAACTGGAGGGATGTCTGATCATTATCTTGTGGAGGCAAAGATGAAGATTTGTAGAGGTTTTCAGAAAAGAAGAAAGAATGTTGGGGTGAAAAGAGCGGTGAGAGTATGTGAGCTTGGGAAGGAGACTTGTGTGAGGAAGTACCAGGAGAGACTGAGTACAGAATGGAAAAAGGTGAGAACAAAGGATGTAAGGGGAGTGGGGGAGGAATGGGATGTATTTAGGGAAGCAGTGATGGCTTGTGCAAAAGATGCTTGTGACATGAGAAGCGTGGGAGGTGGGCAGATTAGAAAGGGTAGTGAGTGGTGGGATGAAGAAGTAAGAATATTAGTGAAAGAGAAGAGAGAGGCATTTGGACGATTTTTGCAGGGAAATAATGCAAATGAGTGGGAGATGTATAAAAGAAAGAGGCAGGAGGTCAAGAGAAAGGTGCAAGAGGTGAAAAAGAGGGTAAATGAGAGTTGGGATGAGAGAGTATCATCAAATTTTAGGGAGAATAAAAAGATGTTTTGGAAGGAGGTAAATAAAGTGCGTAAGACAAGGGAGCAAATGGGAACTTCAGTGAAGGGGGATAATGGGGAAGTGATAACAAGCAGTGGTGATGTGAGAAGGAGATGGAGTGAGTATTTTGAAGGTTTGCTGAATGTGTTTGATGACAGAGTGGCAGATATAGGGTGTTTTGGTCGAGGTGGTGTGCAAAGTGAGAAAGTTGGGGAAAATGATTTGGTAAACAGAGAAGAGATAGTAAAAGCTTTGCGGAAGATGAAAGGCAGCAAGGCACAAGGTTTGGATGGTATTGCAGTGGAACTTATTAAAAAAGGGGGTGACCGCATTGTTGACTGGTTGGTAAGGTTATTTAATGATGTATGACGCATGGTGAGGTGCCTGAGGATTGGCGGAATGCTTGCATAGTGCCATTGTACAAAGGCAAAGGGGATAAAAGTGAGTGCCCAAATTACAGATGTATAAGTTTGTTGAGTATTCCTGGGAAATTATATTTGAGAGTATTGATTGAGAGGGTGAAGGCATAAACAGAGCATCAGATTGGGGAAGAGCAGTGTGGTTTCAGAAGTAGTAGAGGATGTGTGGATCACGCGTTTGCTTTGAAGAATGTACGTGAGAAATACTTAGAAAAGCAGATGGATTTGTATGTAGCATTTATGGATCTAGAGAAGGCATATGATAGAGTTGATAGAGATGCTCTGTGGAAGGTATTACGAATATATGGTGTGGGGGGGGCAAGTTGTTAGAAGAAGTGAAAAGTTTCTATCGAGGATGTAAGGCATGTGTACGTGTAGGAAGAGAGGAAAGTGATTGGTTCTCAGTGAATGTAGGTTGGTGGCAGGGGTGTGTGATGTCTACATGGTTGTTTAATTTGTTTATGAAGGGGTTGTTAGGGAGGTGAATGCAAGAGTTTTGGAAAGAGGGGCAAGTATGCAGTCTGTTATGGATGAGAGAGCATGGGAAGTGAGTCAGTTGTTGTTCGCTGATGATACAGCGCTGGTGGCTGATTCATGTGAGAAACTGCAGAAGCTGGTGACTGAGTTTGGTAAAGTGTGTGAAAGAAGAAAGGTGAGAGTAAATGTGAATAATAGCAAGGTTATTAAGTACAGTAGGGTTCAGGGACAAGTCATACTGGGAGGTAAGTTTGAATGGAAAAAAAATGGAGGAAGTGATGTGTTTTAGATATCTGGGAGTGGATTTGGTAGCGGATGGAACCATGAAGCGGAAGTGAATCATAGGGTGGGGGAGGGGGCGAAAGTTCTGGGAGCGTTGAAGAATGTGTGGAAGTCGAGATCATCATCTCAGAAAGCAAAAATGGGTATGTTTGAAGGAATAGTGGTTCCAACAATGTTATATGGTTGTGAGGCGCGGGCTATGGATAGAGTTGTGCGGAGGAGGGTGGATGTGCTGGAAGTGAGAGTGAGATGTTTGAGGACAATATGTGGTGTGAGGTGGTTTGATCGAGTAAGTAATAATAGGGTAAGAGAGATGTGTGGTAGTAAAAAGGGTGTGGCTGAGAGAGCAGAAGAGGGTGTGTTGAAATGGTTTGGTCACATGGAAAGAATGAGTGAGGAAAGATTGGCCAAGAGGATATATGTGTCAGAGGTGGAGGGAACGAGGAGAAGTGGGAGACCAAATTGGAGGTGGAAAGATGCAGTGAAAAAGATTTTAAGTGATCGGGGCTTGAACATGCAAGAGGGTGAAAGGCGTGCAAGGAATAGAGTGAATTGGAACGATGTGGTATACCGGGGTCGACATGCTGTCAAAGGATTGAACCAGGGCATGTGAAGCGTCTGGGGTAAACCATGGAAAGTTGTGTGGGGTTTGGATGTGGAAAGGGAGCTGTGGTTTCGGTGCATTACTACATGACAGCTAGAGAATGAATGTGAACGAAAGTGGCCTTTGTTGTCTTTTCCTAGCGCTATCTCATGCACATTTGGGGGGAGGGGGTGGTTATTTTCATGTGTGGCGGGGTGGCGATAGGAATGAATAAAGGCAGACAGTATGAATTATGTGCAATGTGTATATATGTATATATCTGTGTGTGTATATATATATGTATACGTTGAGATGTATAGGTATGTATATAATGTATGTGTGGACGTGTATGTATATACATGTGTATATGGGTGGGTTGGGCCATTCTTTTGTATGTTTCCTTGCGCTACCTCGCTAACGTGGGAGACAGCGACAATGCAAAATAAAATAAAAATACTAAATTGAATATTGCTCCTTTCTTATTGCCTACCTGTGTTACATCATTTTCATGTATATTATTGTACTTCTGTATGTATCAGTGAAGGAAGGATGTGTGAAATATATAACTACTTCAATCCTTAGTCTTTGTGTATTAGATATGGATTAAAAAAGCTGATTATTGTATAGAAAATATCTCCAGCCTCTTCCTAATGCTTGCAGGGTATGTTGGGGTATCATAAATTTTTCAAAGGAACCTTCATTTCCTTCTAAAAATATCTTAGGAAGGTTGCTACATGTTAAACATTACACACCTTTGAAGAAAACCTGTTGCTACCTCTTTTGAGTCTGTTTTTATCATAACTGAACTTAAACAATCAAGACCTGCAATGTAGTGAGCTACGAGGTATATTTCACTTTGCATTTTATACTTTGTGATTGATTTCTACATATTTTGCAGCACCACTATGGAAAGTTTAAACACATCAGAAGAGTAAGACACAATTTGCAATACTTCCATTGGCGTATACCTTAAATTTGTAAAGGGGGGCGGGGTGTCACTGTCTGCAGTCAATGTTTATCCCTAGTAATAAGACTGACTGGGAAACTCCCAAACTCCAAACATATAAATAATAATATAATATAGAAATATTGAAAAAATTAAACAACCTTTTAGGCTCCCAAGTCATGGAGTAGGGGATGACTAAAAGTTGGCAGGGCCATAACAGGAACAAGTGGGCCTGACGAGCCACTTCAGACAAAGGAATGAGGTATGTCAGAAGCAAGGCGAGGCACTCTTCTGGACTCACCAGGACCACAGAAGCAGTCTCTTCTGGAGGCTCATCCAGAAGCTCCATGATCGAGGAGGGAGACAGGGGTGGTGAGAGTACTTCCATGGGAGGGGTTGGTTGAAGTAGAACAATGGAAGGGGTTGGTTGGAGTAGGACAGAAAGAGGTGCTGGTGGAAATGGTACCATGTCAGGGTGTGGTGGGACGAGTAACAAGGAATGGGGTGGTGAAAATGGTCTCATGTGTGGGGGTGGTGGGACTAGCACCAAGTGAGGGGGTGGTGAGAACGGTCCCATGTCTGGGGGTAGTGGGAATACTACCATGTCAGGGTGTGGTGTGAATGGTGCCATGTCAGGGTGTGCTGGGAATGGTACTATATTAGAGAGTAGTGTGAATGGTATCATGTCAAGGTGTGGTGGGAACGGTGTCATGTCAGGGTGTGGTGGGAATAGTACCACATCAGGGTGTGGCAGGAATGGTACGATGTCAGGGTATGGAGGGAATGGTACCATGTCGGGATGTGGTGGGACTGGTACCATGTCGGGTGTGGTGGGACTGGTACCATGTTGGGGTGTGGTGGGACTGGTACCATGTCAGGATGTGGTGGGAATGGTACCATGTCAGGGTGTGGTTGGAATGATACCATGTCAGGGGGTGCTGAGGGGAGTTTCTCTGGATCCTCCAGGGTCATAACTGGGGTTCCATCTGGAACCTATAGGGTCACAACTGAAGCGGCCTCTGGAACCACTCGGGTCATGACTGGGGTTTCATCTGGAACCTCCATGATCATGACCGGAGTCTCTTCTGCTTTATCATGGCCCTGAGTACAAGTGGAATTAGCCACTTCCTGCTGGTGGCATCATCTTCTTCAAGGGATTCTTTGGGGCTTGGGATCCAACAATTACCAGAACCTCAGCCTTTCTAGAGGACTGATTGTGTCTGCGTCCTCTGTTACATTCTGGTCCTGGGCAGCTATAGCCACATTCACTACTGGGCCCTATGCCACTAGGGTGGTATTCTCCTGGTAAAGGATGTTATTAGAGTAGGTCTTGTGCACTGGCTGAGAGTGATGACAATGTCTTCTTTTCGTAGCTTTAGGCTGATCATCTGTTTGGCCACCCTTTACCACGTTTTCCTGGTCATGGTCTGGGACAGGAGTGTCTTCTGGAACCTCCACAATCACTACTAGGGTTTCATTTGGAACCTCTAGTGTTGCAACTGGAGTGGTCTCTGGAACTTCCAGGGTCATGACTGGAGTTTCATCTGGAAGCTCCATGGTCCTATGCTACTAGGGTGGTATTCTCCTGGGCAAGGCATTATCAAAGGAGGTCATGTGCACTGGTTGAGAGGAACAACAATGCCTTCTTTTCATAGCTTCAGGCTGATCGTCTGTTTGGCCACCCTTCACCATCTTTTCCTGGTTGTTGGCAGCAACCGAGTGACCTCCTCCTTTACCCACTCCCGGCCAACGTTTGAAAACATATGCTCTGGCTGAGACGGACCACCCTGGCCATCCCCTACCACTGTTTTTTGGCAGTGGGCAGTGCCAGTAACCACCTTAACTCCTCAGTTAACCTTGGCCCTTACAATCACAACCACTTGCAGGGTCAACAGTAAGGCTGCAAATAACAGCAACAAAACCCCTCGATGGTACTGGATCACAGAGGTCAGGGCACTCAGCTCATCCATTAGTGTATTGATGAGCATCAGATTGCTATGCCTCTGATGGAGAGCAATCAAAGGCCCCAACACGGGGAAAATGAAATATATGAATGACGAGCTGAGTAAGATGGTGCTGGGCAAGAATAGGTTTCCCAGTACCAGGATGCAACATACATGCCAGGGACAGTTCACCCTTACGATGTGTAACTGGACCACCTGAAGAACCATATTCATCTGGAAATTTACTTACACCTTGGCTATCCACAGGGTTGTGTGGATGGCAATTACAGCAGCAATGACTAGCAAGTGCACACAATGTATTTCCATTACTATTAACAATCTCCACCTCAAAACCTGAAGAACAGAATACAAACAACTCATTAACAAATTCAACCAAGACAGTTTTGGAAATAAAGTTGACACTCAAATTATTGACCAGATAGTAGTGAAGTTACATGTTTGAAAGAAGTTATGAAAGATAGGCAGTCTTTCTTAGGCCAACTATGATGGGTACTGGATCTCTGGGGAAACTAAGGAAATGATAGCGAAGATAGGAAATACATCCTTCTACAGGTATTATGTGGATGACAAACCAGACTGGGGATATAATGCAGTTGCTGTAATCTCAGTGGTAGTGAAGATACAGTGGGGCAGTCACTGTTGTCCAGTTGTTAGTGAAGATACAGTAAGGAAGTTATGTTAATCTACTTTTAAGGATATAGTAATGCAGTTACTGTGATCTTAGTGGTAATGGGGATACGGTGGGGCAGTCGCTGTATTCCAGCTGTCAGTGAAGATACAGTAAGCAAGTTATTCTAATCCAGTTTTAAGGATACAGTAATGCAGTTACTGTAACCTCAGTGGTAGTGAAGATACAGTGGGGCAGTCACTGTATTCCAGTTGTCAGTGAAGATACAGTAAGAAAGTTATTCTAATCCAATTCTAAGGAAAATGCAGTTACTGTAAACTCAGTGGCAGTGAAGATACAGTGGGACAATCACTGTATTCCAGATGTCAGTGATGATACAGTAAGGAAGTTAATCTAATCCAGTTTTAAGGATATAGTAATGCAGTGACTGTAATCCCAATGGTGGTGAAGATACAGTAGTGTGGTCATTGTAGTCCAGTTCTGAGTAAAGAAACATTAAGGCAGACACTGTAGCCCACTTACAGGAGTTTCACCAGCTCTCGGAAGCAAAAACCAAAGTAATACCTAAAGAAGAGAAAAAGTGAACCAAGACTGTGGCGAAGGGCAAGAGGGGTCAAGTTTAGAGGTTAGCATGGGCTAGTTTATAAATCGGACCTCTTTTGGCTCAGCTCTATCAAGTAAGGATGCAGAGCTAGAACCACCTCAGATGTGAGAGCAGAACTCCATACAAGGACGAATCAATCATTGTATAAACTGAACCACTGTTCAGAAGAGAGGTTTCCACATCTAAACAGGGCTCCCAGTTTCCTAAAGGTAGACTTAGCTATTCCTATAATATGGGGTTTCCAAGAAAGGGTGGATGTGACAGTAACTCCACGTATGTCCACTGAATCAAGAGGTGAAATTACAGAACCGTCAAAGTAGAGATGAGAGTAGTGAGGAGTTTTTGATACAGATGGGTAGGAACTGGATCTTGGAGGAATTAAACTTAAAAAGATTTTGTGTACCACACTGAGATATCCTGTCCAAGCCTGAGTTTATTGAGGAAGCTGTGTCAAGACGAGATGCAGATCAAGGGAGAGAAGAGGGCTGTGGAAGTGGATGAATGCAGGGTTGAATCATCATATGAGTGTGTTGGATTATTCATGGAACAGAGAAAATCATTGAAAAAATAGGAGAAAAAAAGAATGGGATAGGACAGAACCTTGAGGGACACCACTGTTGATGGAGAAAATCAGGAAGGCTGATCCAGCAACAACCACAAAGATAGATCAGCTGGAGAGAAACCTTGATATGAAGCAGCAAAGTGAGGGAGGGAAGCCAAAAGAGGGGAGCTTAGAGATGAGACTCCAATGCCAATGACTCCCTGTCAAAAGCTTTGGATGCCATCAGCAACTACATATGACTCCCCAAAATCTTTCATGGATGATGACTAGTCATTGGTATTAGTAAGATAGGAAAGAATATCACCAGTAGATCTCACCTTACGGAAGCCATAATGGTGATCAGAAAGAAGACCGTGATTTTTGAAGTGTTCAAGGATAGTTACAGGGGTCAGAACTGTCACCCTTCTTAGGGATGGGATGTACCAACGCATCCTTCCAAGGAGAAGAAAAGTTTAGGTTTATAAACAAAAACAGAACAGACGAACAAGCATAAGTGCAAGTTCAAAGGCACATTCTTTCAGAACATGGGGATGGATAAGCCTTGCTCGTGTCCAGAGAAAGAAGTGCTTTTCGAGCAGTCCTAAAAGAGATCTCGGGAAGGGGCATAGGATTATCAAGAGGAGCAAAAGGTGGTGAAGGAATGTTAGTCATCTAAGGTAGAGTTAGAGGAGAAACAGGAACTAGATTAGCTTTATCTAAAGGATAGACAGCTACAGTACCATCAGAATGGAAAAGTGAAGGAAAGGAAGAGCGACAAAAGTAGTTGGAAATGCTCTTAGCTAAGGACCAGAAAGATGTATCAGTGGATGTCCAGGAGAGGATATTGCACTTCCTTTGAATATAGGAACACTATGCCTCATGCATAACATGCTTGCAGTGATTACTGGCAGTACTAAAAGCTGAATGGGAGCTAGAAGGAGAGTTTTCCAAGACTGGTATGCCTGATCTCTTAACTGAATGGCTTCAGAACAGGAATGATTGAATCATGGATTGGATGAAGAAGTAGTCTTGGAAGAAGAGGGGATAAATGCTCCCATTCCCGCAAGAATAACCTCTGCCATGTGTTTGGCGGAGAAAAAAGCATCACCACATAAGAGACAGTAATTTACCCAAGGAAAGTCAAAAAAGTTACTGAAGTCATTCCAATCAGCTCTGTTGAGGTGCTAGTATTTACGCTTAGAGGGGGCTGCTGGAGGGGAGGTGCCATTAGAACAAATACGTTTATAAGTGTGTGATCAGATGAATCAACTGGGGCAAGATTGTATACTTACAGCAGGATGGACAAGAGGTGAGAAACAATTCCAGAATATTAGGAAAGTGGTCACAGCAATCAGGAATATGGGTGAGGAGATTGATTTGCTTTAAATCATTGAGAATGGAAAAAAAAAGGAGACTTCAATCCCTCCAGCATCCGTATGGGAGGAATTCAACCATTCCCTATGGGAAAGTATTTACAAATTTTGGAAGATATGAAAGACCTGTCTTTTGAAATATGCCAAGCCATAGTTATTGGGAATGACATGAGAAGGTAGAGTTCCTAAGTTTCAACGTGTAAGGAAGGAAGCAGGTATAGAAATGGCCCATCCTCGACTCACAGATGGCCATACAATAATCATGAGAGGCAGCAGCTTGCCGGGTATTGCATGGTCTAGCTAGTGGAAGGGACACACAAGCAGCCTGCTCTTGGAAGAAAAACCCAAAGTAATACCAATAGAAAATGGAAAGTGAAACAAAACTGCAGTGGAGGGCAAGGGTGCAAAGTTTGGAAATTAGCCTGGGCCAGTTTATAAATCGGACTACTTTTGACTCGACTCTGTCAAGTAAGAACACAGAGCTAGAACCACTCCAAATGTGTGAGCAGTACTCCGTACAGGGATGAATCAATCCTTGTATAAATGGCACAAGTGTTCAGAGAAGAAGTTTCAACATCTAAACAGGACTCCCAATTATTTGGAGGCAAACATAGATATTCCTGTGATATGGGATTTACAAGAAAGAGTGAATAATACAGTAATACTAAGTATGTTCATTTAGTCAAGAGATGGAATTAAGAACCGTCAGAGATGAAAGTTGTGAGGAGTTTTCGAAAGAGATGGGTAGAAATTGGGTCTTGGAGGCATTAAATTTAACAAGATTTTGTGTACCCCACTGTGATATCCTGTCTAATTCTGAGTTCAATGAGGAAGCTATGTCAAGAAGAGATGCAGATTGAGTGAGAGAAGAGGGAGAAGAACTGGAGGATGTGGATGTGAATGTTGAGTCCTCAGCATATGAGTGCACTGGATTTTTTGTGAAGAGAAAATCGTTGAAAAAAGTGTAGGGGACAGGACAGCACCTTGAGGGACACTGCTGTTGATAGAGAAAAGGGGGGAAGCTGATTCATCAACAACCACAGAGATAGACCGGCCAGAGAGGAAGCTAGATATGAAGGAGCAAAGTGAAGGAGAGAAGCCAATAGAGGGGAGCTTAGAGATGAGACCCCAATGCCAAACCCTGTCAAAAGCCATAGATAAGTTAAGGGCTACTACACATGACTTCCCAAAATCTCTATGAGATGATGAACAGACATTAGTAAGATAAGAAAGAATATCACCAGCGGGTTGCACCTCACAAAAGCCATACTGGTAAAGTGAATTGAAAAAAAGGAAGGTCTAACAGAGAGGAAAGGGTCGTGGGAAGGGCCGGTACTACTACTGCCAGAGCCTCCCTCCCCTCTCTCATTGGCAGTAGAGTCAGGCAGAAACCCAGAAATTATTGATGTCCCATGATGCAGAGGACTAGGGGCCATAGATCTGATGGACTCTGTTATCATGATGCTTAAAAATATCTGAGTGGACAGGAATTAGGAAAAATACTTATGTGAAAAGAGTAATACTAAGGTAAGGTAAACAGTTCACTCCTCGTTAACCATCTACTGTTGAGTAAGGTAAATAACTCACCCACCGTTGGGTAAGATAAATGAAGGACTGTTGAATATGTTTGATAGTATAGATGATAATGTATTAAAGAGGTTGAATATGTTGGAAATGAAATATTTAAGGACAATATTTGGTGTGGGCAGGGTTTATCAAGTAAGAAATGGTTGGCTAAGAGAGATGAGGTAATAAGATAATGTTTGAGAGGTCTAAAGAGGTTGTGGTTATGTGATCTGGACATAAGGAAAGAATAGTAAGGAGAGGATGACAAAGAGGATATAAATGTTTTAGAAGTGGAGCAGAGAAGGAGAACAGGGAGACCCAAATGGAGATGAAAGAATGGGGTGAATACAACTGTGTGTCCTTGAATCCTACACATGCAAGGGAAAAAAAGGATAGTGAACTGGAGCAATCTTGTATGTATTGTAGTATATGATATCAATGGACTGAACCTGGTTACAAGAAGCAGCTGTGGGGTTGGGATATGTGGTTTCTGTGCATTACATATGACATCTAGAGAATGGATGCATCCAAATGAAGCCTTTTCTTTTGTTCCTGGTAATACCTTACTTTTTTGAGAAACAGAAAGCAAGTATAAATAAAAAAGAGATTACAAACATAATCAAATATCTAAAGTACATGACTGCTGACAAACGGTATCTGAAAAGATGAAAGACTCGGAATAAATCCAATGTCCTCTCACATCAAACCCTTTAACTGTACTATCACAAACTCTCTTTGCAAACTACTCACCTTCCATTCTACCCAAGTGTCAAAATCACACCAAAGTATGTTTCATCAAGTCTACCACTCCACAATTCATTCCCTATGCATTTCCTGTCATACCAGATGTCTCATACACCCCAACATTTCTTACTTCATTCAAACTACTCAGATCACATGCTCCTATCATATACCTCATTTCCACAGCCTAAATTCTTGGTCTCTCTAACTCATTTTATGTCCATGTTTCGGATGCATGGGTTACAGTCAAGAGGACTATGCTCTTCCTTAATCTTAATCCTTCTTCACTTCAATACACCTCTACCCTTCATTAATCTATTAACGGACCCAATAACTCTTCCACCCTCTACTATTCTCTTCTGTATCTTTCCTACCATATCACCAAACTCATCAGAATTAGCTCCCAAATACTTCAATTATCTCATCTTTTCCAATCTTTCTTCCCCCATATCTATAACTCATTTTAGTACACTTTCTTCTCTAACTGTATGGGGATTTGCAAAACCTATACTTTACCTCTGTTTCCTTTCAAAAAGTATCACATTTTACTTTTGATCATATCTACCCTCAATGGCCTACGCCTAAACACATCACAAAATGCATTTACAACTTCTGCAAACAACACAGTAACATCCACAAAAACGCTTCTCACTTGCCAGCAAACCATACCACCACACTCAATCTCTATATCACCTTTCCTTTATTTTGCTTTCATCTATCATTAGTTTGTTCTATATATGTTAAAAAGCCACAATGGCATCACACAGCTCCACCTCATACCCATATATATAACAAAACTTATCTCATCTCTCAATCCAATCTTATAAATGTATTTGCTTCTCTATAGAATACTTTTAAACCATTTCATAGTTGTCCCCCTCCATCCATATATATTATTATTATTATTTTGCTTTGTCGCTGTCTCCCGCGTTTGCGAGGTAGCGCAAGGAAACAGACGAAAGAAATGGCACAACCCACCCCCATACACAATGTACACACACACACGCAAATATACATACCTATAAATCTCAATGTACACATATATATGCACACACAGACACATACATATATACCCATGAACACAATTCACACTGTCTGCCCCTATTCATTCCCATCGCCACCTCGCCACACATGGAATACCATCCCCCTCCCCCCTCATGTGTGCGAGGTAGCACTAGGAAAAGACAACAAAGGCCCCATTCGTTCACACTCAGTCTCCAGCTGTCACGCAATAATGCCCGAAACCACAGCTCCCTTTCCACATCCAGGCCCCACACAACTTTCCATGGTTTACCCCAGATGCTTCACATGCCTTGATTCAATCCACTGACAGCACGTCAACCCCGGTATACCACATCGATCCAATTCACTCTATTTCTTGCCCGCCTTTCATCCTCCTGCATGTTCAGGCCCCGATCACTCAAAATCTTTTTCACTCCATCTTTCCACCTCCAATTTGGTCTCCCACTTCTCCTTGTTCCCTCCACCTCCGACACATATATCCTCTTGGTCAATCTTTCCTCACTCATTCTCTCCATGTGCCCAAACCATTTCAAAACACCCTCTTCGGCTCTCTCAACCACACTCTTTTTATTTCCACACATCTCTCTTACCCTTACATTACTTACTCGATCAAACCACCTCACACCACATATTGTCCTCAAACATCTCATTTCCAGCACATCCACCCTCCTGCACACAACTCTATCCATAGCCCACACCTCGCAACCATACAACATTGTTGGAACCACTATTCCTTCAAACATACCCATTTTTGCTTTCCGAGATAATGTTCTCGACTTCCAAACATTCTTCAAGGCTCCCAGGATTTTCGCCCCCTCCCCCACCCTATGATTCACTTCCGCTTCCATGGTTCCATCCGCTGCCAGATCTACTCCCAGATATCTAAAACACTTTACTTCCTCCAGTTTTTCTACATTCAAACTTACCTCCCAATTGACGTGACCCTCAACCCTACTGTACCTAATAACCTTCCTCTTATTCACATTTACTCTTAAATTTCTTTTCTCACACACGTTACCAAACTCAGTCACCAGCTTCTGCAGTTTCTCACATGAATCAGCCACCAGCGCTGTATCATCAGCGAACAACGACTGACTCACTTCCCAAGCTCTCTCATCCACAAAAGACTTCATATTTGCCCCTCTTTCCAAAACTCTTGAATTCACCTCCCTAACAACCTCATCCATAAACAAATTAAACAACCATGGTGACATCACACACCCCTGCCGCAAACCTACATTCATTGAGAACCAATCACTTTCCTCCCTTCCTACACGTACACATACCTTACATCCTCGATAAAAACTTTTCACTGCTTCTAACAACTTGCCTCCCACACCATATATTCTTAATACCTTCCACAGAGCATCTCTATCAACTCTTATCATATGCCTTCTCCAGATCCATAAATGCTACATACAAATCCATTTCCTTTTCTAAGTATTTCTCACATACATTCTTCAAAGAAACACCTGATCCACACATCCTCTACCACTTCTGAAACCACACTGCTCTTCCCCAATCTGATGCTCTGTACACGCCTTCACCCTCTCAATCAATACCCTCCCATATAATTTACCAGGAATACTCAACAAACTTATACCTCTGTAATATGAGCACTCACTCTTATCCCCTTTGCCTTTGTACAATGGCACTATGCAAGCATTCCGCCAATCCTCAGGCACCTCACCATGAATCATACATACATTAAACAACCTTACCAACCAGTCAACAATACAGTCACCCCCTTTTATAATAAATTCCACTGCAATACCATCCAAACCTGCTGCCTTCCCGCCTTTCATCTTCCGTAAAGCTTTTACTACCTCTTCTCTATTTACCAAATCATTTTCCCTAACCCTCTCACTTTGCACACCACCTCGACCAAAACAACCTATATCCGCCACTCTATCATCAAACACATTCAACAAACCTTCAAAATACTCACTCCATCTCCTTCTCACATCACCACTACTTGTTATCACCTCCCCATTAGCCCCCTTCACTGAAGTTCCCATTTGCTCCCTTGTCTTACGCACTTTATTTACCTCCTTCCAAAACATCTTTTTATTCTCCCTGAAATTTAATGATACTCTCTCATCCCAACTCTCATTTGCCCTCTTTTTCACCTCTTGCACCTTTCTCTTGACCTCCTGCCTCTTTCTTTTATACCACTCCCACTCATTTGCATTTTTTCCCTGCAAAAATCGTACAAATGCCTCTCTCTTCTCTTTCACTAATAATCTTACTTCTTCATCCCACTACTCACTACCTTTTCTAATCTGTCCACCTCCCACGCTTCTCATGCCACAAGCATCTTTTGCGCAAGCCATCACCTCTTCCCTAAATACATCCCATTCCTCCCCCACTCCCCTTACCTCCTTTGTTCTCACCTTTTTCCATTCTGTACTCAGTCTCTCCCGGTACTTCCTCACACAAGTCTCCTTCCCAAGCTCACTTACTCTCACCACTCTCTTCACCCCAACATTCTCTCTTCTTTTCTGAAAACCCCCACAAATCTTCACTTTCGCCTCCACAAGATATTGATCAGACATCCCTCCAGTTGCACCTCTCAGCACATTAACATCCAAAAGTCTCTCTTTCGTGCGTCTATCAATTAACACGTAATCCAATAACGCTCTCTGGCCATCTCTCCTACTTACATACGTATACTTATGTATATCTCGCTTTTCAAACCAGGTATTCCCAATCACCAGTCCTTTTTCAGCACATAAATCTACAAGCTCTTCACCATTTCCATTTACAACACTGAACACTCCATGTATACCAATTATTCCCTCAACTGTTACATTACTCACCTTTGCATTCAAATCACCCATCACTATAACCCGGTCTTGTGCATCAAAACCACTAACACACTCATTCAGCTGCTCCCAAAACACTTGCCTCTCATGATCTTTCTTCTCATGCCCAGGTGCCTATGCACCAATAATCACCCATCTCTCTCCATCAACTTTCAGTTTTACCCATATCAATCTAGAATTTACTTTCTTACACTCTATCACATGCTCCCACAACTCCTGATTCAGGAGTAGTGCTACTCCTTCCCTTGCTCTTGTCCTCTCACTAACCCCTGACTTTACTCTCAAGACATTCCCAAACCACTCTTCCCCTTTACCCTTGAGCTTCGTTTCACTCAGAGCCAAAACATCGAGGTTCCTTTCCACAAAAATACTACCTATCTCTCCTTTTTTCTCATTTTGGTTACATCCACACACATCTGGACACCCCAATCTGAGCCTTCAAGGAGGATGAGCACTCCTCGCGTGACTCCCTTCTTCTGTTTCCCCTTTTAGAAAGTTAAAATACAAGGAGGGGAGGGTTTCTGGCCCCCCGCTCCCGTCCCCTTCAGTCGCCTTCTACGACACGTGAGGAATGCGTGGGAAGTATTCTTTCTCCCCTATCCCCAGGGATAAATATATATATATATATATATATATATATATATATATATATATATATATATATATATATATATTAGGTACAGAAGGGTTGAGGGTCAAGTCAACTGGGAGGTAAGTTTGAATGGAGCAAAACTGGAGGAAGTAAAGTGTTTTAGATATCTGGGAGTGGATCTGGGAGCGGATGGAACCATGGAAGTGGAAGTGGATCATAGGGTGGGAGAGGGGGCGAAAATCCTGGGAGCCTTGAAGAATGTGCGGAAGTCGAGAACATTATCTCGGAAAGCAAAAATGGGTATGTTTGAAGGAATAGTGGTTCCAACAATGTTGTATGGTTGCGAGGCGTGGGCTATGGATAGAGCTGTGCGCAGGAGGATGGATGTGCTGGAAATGAGATGTTTGAGGACAATGTGTGGTGTGAGGTGGTTTGATCGAGTAAGTAACGTAAGGGTAAGAGAGACATGTGGAAATAAAAAGAGCGTGGTTGAGAGAGCAGAATAGGGTGTTTGGAAATGGTTTGGGCACATGGAGAGAATGAGTGAGGAAAGATTGACCAAGAGGATATATGTGTCAGAGGTGGAGGGAACGAGGAGAAGTGGGAGACCAAACTGGAGGTGGAAAGATGGAGTGAAAAAGATTTTGTGTGATCGGGGCCTGAACATGCAGGAGGGTGAAAGGAGGGCAAGGAATAGAGTGAATTGGATCAATGTGGTATACCGGGGTTGACGTGCTGTCAGTGGATTGAACCAGGGCATGTGAAGCGTCTGGGGTAAACCATGGAAAGCTGTGTAGGTATGTATATTTGCGTGTGCGGACATATGTATATACATGTGCATGGGGGTGGGTTGGGCCATTTCTTTCGTCTGTTTCCTTGCGCTACCTGTACATAATTCATAGTCTGCTTTTATTCATTCCCACTGCCACCTCGCCACACATGGAGTAACAAACCCTTTCCCCCTCATGTGTGTGAGGTAGCTGTCATGTCATGTAATAATGCACAGAAACCACAGCACCCTTTCCACATCCAGACCCCACACAACTTTCCATGGTTTACCCCAGACGCTTCACATGCCCTGGTTCAATCCATTAACAGCACATCGACCCGGTATACCACATCGCTCCAATTCACTCAATTCCTTGCACGCCTTTCACCCTCCTGCATGTTCAGGCCCCAATCACTCAACTCTTTCACTCCATCTTTCCACCTCCAATTTGGTCTCCCACTTCTCCTCTTTCCCTCCACCTCTGACACATATATCCTCTTGGTCAATCTTTCCTCACTCATTCTCTCGATGTGACCAAACCATTTCAAAACCTCTTCTGCTCTCTCAACCACACTCTTTTTATTACCACACATCTCTCTTACCCTTACTTTACTTACTCGACCAAACCACCTCACACCATATATTGTCCTCAAAAATCTCATTTCCAGCACATCCACCTTTCTGCGCACAACTCTATTCATAGCCCACGCCTCACAACCATACAACATCGATGGAACCACTATTCCTTCAAACATACCCATTTTTGCTTTCTGAGATAATGTTCTCGACTTCCACACATTCTTCAAGGCTCCCAGAATTTTCACCCCCTCCACCACCCTATGAGTCACTTCCGCTTCCATGATTCCATTCGCTGCCAAATCCACTCCTAGATATCTAAAATACTTCACTTTCTCCAGTTTTTCACCATTCAAGCTTATCTCCCAATTGACTTGACCCTCAACCCAACTGTACCTAATAACCTTACTCTTATTCACATTTACTCAAAACTTCTTTCTTTCACACACTTTACCAAACTCCGTCACCAGCTTCTGTAGTTTCTCACATGAATCAGCCACCAGCGCTGTATCATCAGCAAACAACAACTGACTCACTTCCCAAGATCTCATCCACAACTAACTGCATACTTGCCCCTCTTTCCAAAACTCTTGCATTCATCTCCCTAACAACCCCATCCATTAACAAATTAAACAACCATGGAGACATCACACACCCCTGACGCAAACCTACATTCACTGAGAACCAATCACTTTCCTCTCTTCCTACACGTACACATGCCTTACATCCTCGATAAAAACTTTTCACTGCTTCTAAGAACTTGCCTCCCACACCATATATTCTTCATACCTTCCACAGAGCATCTCTATCAACTCTATTATATGCCTTCTCCAGATCCATAAATGCTACATACAAATCCATTTCCTTTTCTAAGTATTTATCACATACATTCTTCAAAGCAAACACCTGATCCACACATCCTCTACCACTTCTGAAACCACACTGCTCTTCCTCAATCTGATGCTCTGTGCATGCCTTCACTCTGTCAATCAGTACCCTCCCATATAATTTGCCAGGAATACTCAACAAACGTATACCTCTGTAATTTGAGAACTCACACTTATCCCCTTTGCCTTTGTACAATGGCACTATGAAAGCATTCCACTAATCCTCAAGCACCTCACCATGAATCATACATACATTAAATAACCTTACCAACTAGGCAACAATACAGTCACCCCCTTTTTTTATAAATTCCACTGCAATACCATCCAAACCCGCTGCCTTGTCAGCTTTCATCTTCCGCAAAGCTTTTACTACCTCTTCTCTGTTTACCAAATCATTTTCCCTAACCCTCTCACCAAAACACCCTATATCTTCTACTCTATCATTAAACACATTCAACAAACCTTCAAAATACTCACTCCATCTCCTCACATCACCACTACTTGTCATCACCTCCCCATTAGCCCCCTTCACTGAAGTTCCCATTTGCTCCCTTGTCTTACGCACTTTATTTACCTCCTTCCAAAACATCTTTTTATTCTCCCTAAAATCTGATGATACTCTCTCACCCCAACTCTCATTTGCCCTCTTTTTCACCTCTTGCACCTTTCTCTTGACCTCCTGCCTCTTTCTTTTATACATCTCCAACTCATTTGCATTATTTCCCTGCAAAAATCGTCCAAATGCCTCTCTCTTCTCTTTCACTGATAATCTTACTTCTTCATCCCACCACTCACTACCCTTTCTAATCTGCCCACCTCCTACGCTTCTCATGCCACAAGCATCTTTTGCGCAAGCCATCACTGCTTCCCTAAACACATCCCATTCCTCCTCCACTCCCCTTACATCCTTTGTTCTCACCTTTTTCCATTCTGTACTCAGTCTCTCCTGGTACTTCCTCACACAAGTCTCCTTTCCAAGCTCACTTACTCTCACCACTCTCTTAACCACAACATTCTCTCTTCCTTTCTGAAAACCTCTACAAATCTTCACCTTCGCCTCCACAAGATAATGATCAGACATCCCTCCAGTTGCACCCCTCAGTACATCAACATCCAAAGTCTCTCTTTTGCGCGCCTATCAATTAACACGTAATCCAATAACGTTCTCTGGCCATCTCTCCTACTTACATACGTACACTGATGTATATCTCTCTTTTTGCACCAGGTATTCCCAATCACCAGTCCTTTTTCAGCACACAAATCTACAAGCTCTTCACCATTTCCATTTATAACACTGAACATCCCATGTATACCAATTATTCCCTCAACTGCTACATTACTCACCTTTGCATTCAAATCACCCATCACTATAACCCGGTCTTGTGCATCAAAACCACTAACACACTCATTCAGCTGCTCCCAAAACACTTGCCTCTAATGATCTTTCTTCTTATGCCCAGGTGCATATGCACCAATAATCACTCATCTCTCTCCATCAACTTATAGTTTTACCCATATCTATCTAGAGTTCACTTTCTTACACTCTATCACATACTCCCACCACTCCTGTTTCAGGAGTAGTGCTACTCCTTCCCTTGCTCTTGTCCTCTCACGAACCCCTGACTTTACTACCAAGACATTTCCAAACCAATCTTCCCCTTTACCCTTGAACTTCGTTTCACTCAGAGCCAAAACATCCAGGTTCCTTTCCTCAAACATACATCCTATGTCTCCTTTTTTCTCATCTAACTACATCCACACACATTTAGACACCCGAATCTGAGCCTTCGAGGAGGATGAGCACTCCCCGCATGATTCCTTCTTCTGTTTCCCCTTTTAGAAAGATAAAATACAAGGAGCGGAGGGTTTCTAGCCCCCTGCTCCCATCCCCTTTAGTCGGGCTTCGTAAGCGAATCTCCCATTCAGATAAGAACTGTGTCAAAATGGTTCACTCTGTGAGGTATGCTCCTTTTGTGTGTTACTAGTTCTTAGTCTATAGATATAGACACGCGAGGAATGTGTGGGAAGTAATTTTTCTCCCCTATCCCCAGGGATAAAATATATATATATATATATATATATATATATATATATATATATATATTCTTCTTTTTCTTCTTTTAAACTATTCGCCATTTCCCGCGTTAGCGAGGTAGCGCTAAGAACAGAGGACTGGGCCTTTTTTGGAATATCCTCAACTGGCCCGCTCTGTTCCTTCTTTTGGAAAATTTAAAAAAAAAAAAAAAAAAAAAAAAAAAAAATATATATATTTTGCTTTGTCGCTGTCTCCCGCGTTTGCGAGGTAGCGCAAGGAAACAGACGAAAGAAATGGCCCAACCCACCCCCATACACATGTATATACATACACGTCCACACATGTAAATATACATACCTATACATCTCAATGTACACATATATATACGCACACAGACACATACATATATACCCATGCGCACAATTCACACTGTCTGCCTTTATTCATTCCCATCGCCACATCGCCACATATGGAATACCATCCCCCTCCCCCCTCATGTGTGTGAGGTAGCGCTAGGAAAGAACAACAAAGGCCCCATTCTTTCACACTCAGTCTCTAGCTGCCATGCAATAATGCCCGAAACCACAGCTCCCTTTCCACATCCAGGCCCCACACAACTTTCCATGGTTTACCCCAGACGCTTCACATGCCTTGATTCAATCAACTGACAGCACTCAAACCCGGTATACCACATCGATCCAATTCACTCTATTCCTTGTCCTCCTTTCACCTTTCTGCATGTTCAGGCCCCAATCACTCAAAATCTTTTTCACTCCATCTTTCCACCTCCAATTTGGTCTCCTACTTCTCCTCGTTTCCTCCACCTCCGACACATATATCCTCTTGGTCAATCTTTCCTTACTCATTCTCTCCATGTGCCCAACCTATTTCAAAACACCCTCTTCCGCTCTCTCAACCACACTCTTTTTATTTCCACACATCTCTCTTACGCTTACATTACTTACTCGATCAAACCACCTCACACTACACATTGTCCTCAAACATCTCATTTCCAGCGCATCCACCCTCCTGCGCACAACTCTATCCATAGCCCACACCTCGCAACCATACAACATTGTTGGAACCACTATTCCTTCAAACATACGCATTTTTGCTTTCCGAGATAATGTTCTCGACTTCGACACATTTTTCAAGGCTCCCAGGATTTTCACCCCCTCCCCCACCCTATGATTCACTTCCGCTTCCATGGTTCCATCCGCTGCCCAATCCACTCCCAGATATCTAAAACACTTTACTTCCTCCAGTTTTTCTCAATTCAAACTTACCTCCCAATTGACTTGACCCTCAACCCTACTGTACCTAATAACCTTCCTCTTATTCACATTTACTCTTAAATTTCTTCTTTCACACACTTTACCAAACTCAGTCACCAGCTTCTGCAGTTTCTCACATGAATCAGCCACCAGCAAACAACAACTGACTCACTTCCCAAGCTCTCTCATCCACAACAGACTTCATACTTGCCCGTCTTTCCAAAACTCTTGCATTCACCTCCCTAACAACCCCATCCATAAACAAATTAAACAACCATGGCGACATCACACACCCGTGCCCCAAACCTACATTCACTGAGAACCAATCACTTTCCTCTCTTCCTACACGTACACATGCCTTACATCCGCGATAAAAATTTTTCACTGCTTCTAACAACTTACCTCCCACACCATATATTCTTAATACCTTCCACAGAGCATCTCTATCAACTCTATCATATGCCTTCTCCAGATCTATAAATGCTACATACAAATCCATTTCCTTTTCTAAGTATTTCTCACATACATTCTTCAAGGCAAACACCTTATCCACACATCCTCTACCACTTCTGAAACCACACTGCTCTTCCCCAATCTGATGCTCTGTACATGCCTTCACCCTCTCAATCAATACCCTCCCATATAATTTACCAGGAATACTCAACAAACATATACCTCTGTAATTTGAGCACTCACTCTTATCCCCTTTGCCTTTGTACAATGGCACTATGCATGCATTCCGCCAATCCTCAGGCAACTCACCGTGAGCCATACATACATTAAATAATCTTACCAACCAGTCAACAAAACAGTCACCCCCTTTTTTAATAGATTCCACTGCAATACCATCCAAACCTTCTGCCTTGCCGGCTTTCATCTTCCACAGAGCTTTTACTACCTCTTCTCTGTTTACCAAATCATTTTCCCTAACCCTCTCACTTTGCACACCACCTCGACCAAAACACCCTATATCTGCCACTTCATCATCAAACACATTCAACAAACCTTCAAAATACTCACTCCATCTCCTTCTCACATCACCACTACTTGTTATCACCTCCCCATTAGCGCCCTTCACTGAAGTTCCCATTTGCTCCCTTGTCTTACGCACTTTATTTACCTCCTTCCAGAACATCTTTTTTTTTTTTTCTTGCTTTGTTGCTGTCTCCCGCGTTTGCGATGTAGCGCAAGTAAACAGACGAAAGAAATGGCCCAACCCACCCCCATACACATGTATATACATATGTCCACACACGCAAATATACATACCTACACAGCTTTCCATGGTTTACCCCAGACACTTCACATGCCCTGATTCAATCCACTGACAGCACGTCAACCCCTGTATACCACATCGATCCAATTTACTCTATTCCTTGCCCTCCTTTCACCCTCCTGCATGTTCAGGCCCCGATCACTCAAAATCTTTTTCACTCCATCTTTCCACCTCCAATTTGGTCTTCCACTTCTCCTTGCTCCCTCCACTTCTGACACATATATCCTCTTGGTCAATCTTTCCTCACTCATTCTCTCCATGTGCCCAAACCATTTCAAAACACCCTCTTCTGCTCTCTCAACCACGCGCTTTTTATTTCCACACATCTCTCTTACCCTTACGTTACTTACTCGATCAAACCACCTCACACCAAACATTGTCCTCAAACATCTCATTTCCAGCACATCCATCCTCCTGTGCACAACTCTACCCATAGCCCACGCCTCGCAACCATACAACATTGTTGGAACCACTATTCCTTCAAACATACCCATTTTTGCTTTCTGAGATAATGTTCTCGACTTCCACACATTCTTCAAGGCTCCAAGAATTTTCGCCCTCTGCCCCACCTTATGATCCACTTCGCTTCCATGGTTCCATCCGCTGCCAAATCCACTCCCAGATATCTTTTTATTCTCCCTAAAATTTAATGATACTCTCTCACCCCAACTCTCATACATATATATATATATATATATATTTTTTTTTTTTTTTTTTCATACTTTGTCGCTGTCTCCCGCGTTTGCGAGGTAGCGCAAGGAAACAGACGAAAGAAATGGCCCAACCCCCCCCCCCCATACACATGTACATACGTCCACACACGCAAATATACATACCTACACAGCCTTCCATGGTTTACCCCAGACGCTTCACATGCCTTGATTCAATCCACTGACAGCACGTCAACCCCTGTATACCACATCGCTCCAATTCACTCTATTCCTTGCCCTCCTTTCACCCTCCTGCATGTTCAGGCCCCGATCACACAAAATCTTTTTCACTCCATCTTTCCACCTCCAATTTGGTCTCCCTCTTCTCCTCGTTCCCTCCACCTCCGACACATATATCCTCTTGGTCAATCTTTCCTCACTCATTCTCTCCATGTGCCCAAACCATTTCAAAACACCCTCTTCTGCTCTCTCAACCACGCTCTTTTTATTTCCACACATCTCTCTTACCCTTACGTTACTTACTCGATCAAACCACCTCACACCACACATTGTCCTCAAACATCTCATTTCCAGCACATCCATCCTCCTGCGCACATCTCTATCCATAGCCCACGCCTCGCAACCATACAACATTGTTGGAACCACTATTCCTTCAAACATACCCATTTTTGCTTTCCGAGATAATGTTCTCGACTTCCACACATTTTTCAAGGCTCCCAAAATTTTCGCCCCCTCCCCCACCCTATGATCCACTTCCGCTTCCATGGTTCCATCCGCTGACAGATCCACTCCCAGATATCTAAAACACTTCACTTCCTCCAGTTTTTCTCCATTCAAACTCACCTCCCAATTGACTTGACCCTCACCCCTACTGTACCTAATAACCTTGCTCTTATTCACATTTACTCTTAACTTTCTTCTTCCACACACTTTACCAAACTCAGTCACCAGCTTCTGCAGTTTCTCACATGAATCAGCCACCAGCGCTGTATCATCAGCGAACAACAACTGACTCACTTCCCAAGCTCTCTCATCCCCAACAGACTTCATACTTGCCCCTCTTTCCAGGACTCTTGCATTTACCTCCCTAACAACCCCATCCATAAACAAATTAAACAACCATGGAGACATCACACACCCCTGCCGCAAACCTACATTCACTGAGAACCAATCACTTTCCTCTCTTCCTACACGTACACATGCCTTACATCCTCGATAAAAACTTTTCACTGCTTCTAACAACTTGCCTCCCACACCATATATTCTTAATACCTTCCACAGAGCATCTCTATCAACTCTATCATATGCCTTCTCCAGATCCATAAATGCTACATACAAATCCATTTGCTTTTCTAAGTATTTCTCACATACATTCTTCAAAGCAAACACCTGATCCACACATCCCTGGGGATAGGGGATTAAGAATACTTCCCACGTATTCCCTGCGTGTCGTAGAAGGCGACTAAAAGGGGAGGGAGCGGGGGGCTGGAAATCCTCCCCTCTCGTTTTTTTTTTTTAATTTTCCAAAAGAAGGAACAGAGGGGGCCAGGTGAGGATATTCCAAAAAAGGCCCAGTCCTCTGTTCTTAACGCTACCTCGCTAACGCGGGAAATGGCGAATAGTTTAAAAGAAAAGAAAAGATATATATATATATATATATATATATATATATATATATATATATATATATATATATATATATATATATATATCAGTAAATTTTAGGGAGAATAAAAAGATGTTCTGGAAGGAGGTAAATAGGGTGCGTAAGACAAGGGAGCAAATGGGAACTTCAGTGAAGGGCGTAAATGGGGAGGTGATAACAAGTAGTGGTGATGTGAGAAGGAGATGGAATGAGTATTTTGAAGGTTTGTTGAATGTGTCTGATGACAGAGTAGCAGATATAGGGTGTTTGGGTCGAGGTGGTGTGCAAAGTGAGAGGGTTAGGGAAAATGATTTGGTAAACAGAGAAGAGGTAGTAAAAGCTTTGCGGAAGATGAAAGCCGGCAAGGCAGCAGGTTTGGATGGTATTGCAGTGGAATTTATTAAAAAAGGGGGTGACTGTATTGTTGACTGGTTGGTAAGGTTATTTAATGTATGTATGACTCATGGTGAGGTGCCTGAGGATTGGCGGAATGCGTGCATAGTGCCATTGTACAAAGGCAAAGGGGATAAGAGTGAGTGCTCAAATTACAGAGGTATAAGTTTGTTGAGTATTCCTGGTAAATTATATGGGAGGGTATTGATTGAAAGGGTGAAGGCATGTACAGAGCATCAGATTGGGGAAGAGCAGTGTGGTTTCAGAAGTGGTAGAGGATGTGTGGATCAGGTGTTTGCTTTGAAGAATGTATGTGAGAAATACTTAGAAAAGCAAATGGATTTGTATGTAGCATTTATGGATCTGGAGAAGGCATATGATAGAGTTGATAGAGATGCTCTGTGGAAGGTATTAAGAATATATGGTGTGGGAGGCAAGTTGTTAGAAGCAGTGAAAAGTTTTTATCGAGGATGTAAGGCATGTGTACGTGTAGGAAGAGAGGAAAGTGATTGGTTCTCAGTGAATGTAGGTTTGCGGCAGGGGTGTGTGATGTCTCCATGGTTGTTTAATTTGTTTATGGATGGGGTTGTTAGGGAGGTAAATGCAAGAGTCTTGGAAAGAGGGGCAAGTATGAAGTCTGTTGGGGATGAGAGAGCTTGGGAAGTGAGTCAGTTGTTGTTCGCTGATGATACAGCGCTGGTGGCGGATTCATGTGAGAAACTGCAGAAGCTGGTGACGGAGTTTGGTAAAGTGTGTGGAAGAAGAAAGTTAAGAGTAAATGTGAATAAAAGCAAGGTTATTAGGTACAGTAGGGTTGAGGGTCAAGTCAATTGGGAGGTGAGTTTGAATGGTGAAAAACTGGAGGAAGTGAAGTGTTTTAGATATCTGGGAGTGGATCTGTCAGCGGATGGAACCATGGAAGCGGAAGTGGATCATAGGGTGGGGGAGGGGGGCGAAAATTTTGGGAGCCTTGAAAAATGTGTGGAAGTCGAGAACATTATCCCGGAAAGCAAAAATGGGTATGTTTGAAGGAATAGTAGTTCCAACAATGTTGTATGGTTGCGAGGCGTGGGCTATGGATAGAGTTGTGCGCAGGAGGATGGATGTGCTGGAAATGAGATGTTTGAGGACAATGTGTGGTGTGAGGTGGTTTGATCGAGTAAGTAACGTAAGGGTAAGAGAGATGTGTGGAAATAAAAAGAGCGTGGTTGAGAGAGCAGAAGAGGGTGTTTTAAAATGGTTTGGGCACATGGAGAGAATGAGTGAGGAAAGATTGACCAAGAGGATATATGTGTCGGAGGTGGAGGGAACAAGGAGAAGAGGGAGACCAAATTGGAGGTGGAAAGATGGAGTGAAAAAGATTTTGTGTGATCGGGGCCTGAACATGCAGGAGGGTGAAAGGAGGGCAAGGAATAGAGTGAATTGGAGCGATGTGGTATACAGGGGTTGACGTGCTGTCAGTGGATTGAATCAAGGCATGTGAAGCGTCGGGGGTAAACCATGGAAAGCTGTGTAGGTATGTATATTTGTGTGTGTGGACGTGTGTATGTACATGTGTATGGGGGGGGTTGGGACATTTCTTTCGTCTGTTTCCTTGCGCTACCTCGCAAACGCGGGAGACAGCGACAAAGTATAAAAAAAAAAAAAAAAAAAATATATATATATATATATATATATATATATATATATATATATATTGAGAGAAAGAGAAGAGAGAAGAGAGAGGCATTTGGACGATTTTTGCAGGGAAATAATGCAAATGACTGGGAGATGTATAAAAGAAAGAGACAGGGGGTCAAGAGAAAGGTGCAAGAGGTGAAAAAGAGGGCAAATGAGAGTTGGGGTGAGAGTATCATTAAATTTTAGGGAGAATAAAAAGATGTTTTGGAAGGAGGTAAATAAAGTGCATAAGACAAGGGAACAAATGGGAACTTCTGTGAAGGGGGCAAATGGGGAGGTGATAACAAGTAGTGGTGATGTGAGAAGGAGATGAAGTGAGTATTTTGAAGGTTTGTTGAATGTGTTTGATGATAGAGTGGCAGATATAAGGTGTTTTGGTCGAGGTGGTGTGCAAAGTGAGAGGGTTAGGGAAAATTTGGTAAACAGAGAAGAGGTAGTAAAAGCTTTGCAGAAGATGAAAGCCAGCAAGGCAGCAGGTTTGGATGGTATTGCAATGGAATTTATTAAAAAAGGGGATGACTGTATTGTTGACTGGTTGGTATTGTTGACTGTTTGGTAAGGTTATTTAATGTATGTATGATTCATGGTGAGGTGCCTTAGGATTACCAGAATGCTTGCATAGTGCCATTGTACAAAGGCAAAGGGGATAAGAGTGAGTGCTCAAATTACAGAGGTATAAATTTGTTGAGAATTCCTGGCAAATTATATGGGAGGGTATTGATTGAGAGGGTGAAGGCATGTACAGAGCATCAGATTGGGGAACAGCAGTGTGGTTTCAGAAGTGGTAGAGGATGTGTGGATCAGGTGTTTGCTTTGAAGAATGTATGTGAGAAATACTTAGAAAAGCAAATGGATTTGTATGTAGTATTTATGGATCTGGAGAAGGCATATAATAGAGTTGATAGAGATGCTCTGTGGAAGGTATTAAGAGTACATGGTGTGGGAGGTAAGTTGTTAGAAGCAGTGAAAAGTTTTTATCGAGAATGTAAGGCATGTGTACGTGTAGGAAGAGAGGAAAGTGATTGGTTCTCAGTGAATGTAGGTTTGCGGCAGGGGTGTGTAATGTCTTCATGGTTGTTTAATTTGTTTATGGATGGGGTTGTTAGGGAGGTGAATGCAAGAGTTTTGGAGAGAGGGGCAAGTATGCAGTCTGTTGTGGATGAGAGAGCTTGGGAAGTGAGTCAGTTGTTGTTTGCTGATGATACAGCGCTGGTGGCTGATTCATGTGAGACACTGCAGAAGCTGGTGACTGAGTTTGGTAAAGTGTGTGAAAGAAGAAAGCTGAGAGTAAATGTGAATAAGAGCAAGGTTATTAGGTACAGTAGGGTTGAGGGACAAGTCAATTGGGAGGTAAGTTTGAATGGAGAAAAACTGGAGGAAGTGAAGTGTTTTAGAATCTGGGAGTGGATTTGGCAGCAGATGGAACCATGGAAGCAGAAGTGAATCATAAGGTGGGGGAGGGGGCGAAAGTTCTGGGAGTGTTGAAAAATGTGTGGAAGTCGAGAACATTATCTCGGAAAGCAAAAATGGGTATATTTGAAGGAATAGTGGTGTGGATCAGGTGTCTGCTTTGAAGAATGTATGTCAGAAATACTTAGAAAAACAGATGGATTTGAAGAAGGCATATGATAGGGTTGATAGAGATGCTTTGTGGAAGGTATTAAGAGTATATGGTGTGGGAGATAAGTTGCTAGAAGCAGTGAAAAGTTTTTACCAAGGATGTAAGGCATGTGTACGAGTAGGAAGAGAGGAAAGTGACTGGTACCTCGTGAGTGTCAGTTTGCGGCAGGGGTGCGTGATGTCTCCACAGTTGTTTAATTTGTTTATGGACAGGGTGGTTAGGGAGGTGAATGCAAGAGTTTTGGAGAGAGAGGCAAGTATGCAGTCTGTTGAGGATGAGGGGGCTTGGGAAGTGAGTCAGTTGTTGTTCACTGATGATACAGCTGGGTGGCTGTTTCAGGTGAGAAAATGAAGTTGGTAACTGAGTTTAGAAAAGTGTGTGAAACAAGACAGCTGAGAGTAAATGTGAATAAGAGCAAGGTTATTAGGTTCAGTAGGGTTGAGGGACAAGTTAATTTGGAGGTAAGTTTGAATGGAGAAAAATTGGAGGAAGTGAAGTGTTCCAGATATCTGGGAGTGGATCTAAAAGCAGATGGAACCATGGAAGTGGAAGTGAGTCACATGGCGGGGAGGGGACAAAGATTTCGAGAGCATTGAAGAATGTGTGGAAGGCAAGACCGTTATCTCGGAGAGCAAAAATGGGCATGTTTGAAGGAATAGTGGTTCCAACAATGTTATATGGTTGAGAGGCATTGGCTATAGATAGGGTTGTGCAGAGGATGGTGAATGTGTTGGGAATGAAATGTTTGATGACAATATAAGTTGTGACGTGCTTTGATCGAGTAAGTAATGAAAGGGTAAGAGAGATGTGTGGTAATAAAAAGAGTGTGGTTGAGAAAGCAGAAGAGGGTGTATTGAAATGGTTTGGTCACATGGAGAGAATGAGTGAGGAAAGACTGACAAAGAGAATGTATGTGTTAGAGGTAGAGGGAATGAGGAGCAACAGGAGACCGAACTGGGTGTGGAAGGATGGAGTCAAAAAGATTTTGAGCGATCGGGGCCTGAACTCACAGGAAGGTGAAAGGCGTGCAACGAATAGAATGTATGGGAACAATATGGTAAACTGTGGTCGACATGCTATTAATGGATTGAACCAGGGCATGTGAAGCGTCTGGGGTAAATCATGGAAAGTTTTGTGGGACCTGAAAGTAGAAAGGGAGCTGTGGTTTTGGTGCATTACACATGACAGCTAGAGACTGTGTGTGAATGAATGTGGCCTTTTTTGTCTCTTCCTAGCATTGCCATGCTGGAGGGGGAAGGGGAGGATGCTATTTTTGTGTGTGGTAGGGTGGCGATGGAAACGGATGAGGGCAGAAAGTATGGATATGTGCATGTGTATATATGTATACGTCTGTGTATGTACATGTATGTATATGTTGAAATATATATGTATGTATATGTTCATGTTTGGGCGTTTATGTATATACATGTGTATGTGGGTGGGTTGGGCTATTCCTCATCTGTTTCCTTGTGCTACCGCGTTAACGTGGGAGACTGCAGTTAAGTATAATGAATAAAAAAAATATAAAGAAATGGATATCATTATTACAAGAAATACCAATACCTGACTGCAATAATGTATTGGATATTGTATTTCAAAGTAAATATAGATAATAAAACAATATGTTTAGCAACATAATTTTAAAAAAGATGCACTTCATAAGCAAGTAAATGACAATGTCAGAGTAGGAGTTACATATTGCTTTCTGGAGATCCTTTGTGAATAAAAGTATTCATAGATCAGACACTCACACGTCATGAACCTCTTTTAACTGTCAACAGAGTTACTCTTTAAGGGCATCACAGATACACCATTTTTAGGAAAACACCTATTTTAATGGCCTCCTTATACTTACTGGAGCATAATTCTATATTTTTCATAGGGAAATACATGACAGTGAAGAGGACTATGATACTCAGGAAAAATGAGGTAAAAATGATTGAAACTAAATCACAAATCATCAAAACCTATAAAAACCTCATTTCGTTTAATAGTCGAAATCCAAGTAAATTTTCGATATCTTAGTTGAAATACACCAGAAACACTGTTGCTACTTTTCTGCCACTTTGGTTGCATCCAGTTGGAGCAAGTAAACACACTCAGCAAATAAGTCAGTAAACAAACCTAAAAAATAAAAATGAATAATATAATTTTCACACTCATTTCTGAAGAACATCAAAAACATGGAACACTTAAACTGTAAGGGAATATTACGCAAGGTTTTCAGAGGTTCTATCAATCTTACTATAATCATCGCTCACTTTTATCTAGATTTTCATTGATCATCATAACCTTCCCCATTACCATTATTCATTATTGTAGGATAAAGAATAATTCTCCACATCATGCTCCCAAGTCTAATTCAGGATAAAATTTCAGAGACACCACAGAAACAACTTTTGGATATGAGAGAAATGCAAAGTAACAGACTCTTTATACTTGGAAGTGGTGATTCACACTGGGGTGTGTGATTCAGAGCATCATTTCTATCACACAAATGACAAATGACTGGAAACAGCTATAATAACCACTGGACTAAAGTTAGTCAATCAAAATAAAAAATCTTGAGTAACCATGAAAATCTCCTCTAACTTAACCTTTCAGTCATAATGATGGTATGCAATGGAAGGAAGTAAGGCAAGTCTCTTAAGAGAGGAGTGGGGGGTGAGTGTTCTTGACTGAATGCTTATGTGAGATACCCAAGACTAGGAAAATTGAATGTACAGTGCGTCTTTAGCCCCACAAAAACAATGCACACAACATTCACATATCTTAGAAAAAGGGGGAAAAAAGGAAATTTAAATTACAGAGGGAAATTAGGTGAGGTTTCTATCAGATCTAGTGATTTCTAGAAGTGCTTCACTTTTTTTGCCCCAAAATCTTTCCAGACTGTCATAGCCTCCCCTTTATCACATTCATTCTCACTAAATAAAAGATATCCAATAAAAAAGTCCCAGTTTAGGGTCACCATAAATATTTGGGGATTTCAAGAAATAACAATATCAATAGACTCTTAAACTTAGCATGAATTATCTTTTAGCTCGGCAGCATGACTGTGAGTATTCATATAAATAAAAAAAACTGAGTGGGAATGGCTATGGTTAGGAAAAATGTGGTGCAGAGGAAGCAAAACACTACCAAAACCCACTAGAATCAATGAAAATATCACCTATGTGCTGAGATTTACCTAAATTTTAATCAACACATTTGTAAACACAC
The DNA here is from genome assembly GCF_036320965.1 of Panulirus ornatus. NCBI lineage: Eukaryota > Metazoa > Arthropoda > Malacostraca > Decapoda > Palinuridae > Panulirus > Panulirus ornatus. Next base: position 7,156,438 of record NC_092230.1, on the reverse strand, counting down.
CAAAAGCACTTTAAACATTGGTTGCATACGGTGGAAGAAAATTGACTTAATCACCAAATAGTGCATACACCAAAAGAAAAAATTTCCAAGCAACTGAATGCAGTCAATATAATGTCATTCACCTTTTTTCTAAACAACACTCAATAAAAAGTAAATTTAGACTGTGGTGGCAAGTTATGTAGCTTCAAATGGTTTTCTTGATTTCTTGACATGGTTTGCATAATCTTACCTAATATTTTCACTACCTATCATATCCCAGAATCACTTTCATTACCATGATGAAATAATCAATTTTCCAAATCATGCTCTCCTTGTCTAAATCATAATATCAATTACATGGAGTCCACATATATGTGTAACTTCCAAATCAGTAAATCAATTCTGTGATGTCCCTAAAATGGATATGTACTTGAATCATTTCAATTAAGTTGACTAACATGCACTTCTTCAATAAAGTTATTTCTGCAGTGCCTGTAAATTGGAACTACATTATACAAAAAGAGGACCAAGGATAAATCTAACAAAAAATATTTATGTGATTGGCTTGATTATGAAAATATTACACGAGGATGTTTGGTTTGAATTACACCATGATTCATCAGTAAAATGAGTTTCTTTCATCCACATGTTTCTGAGGAAAATGAAGGTCATAAAATGTTCAAAAGACATCAAAGACCTTAAGCAAAACAATTTCAAACAACCTAAACCAAATCTAACCTATAAAAATTCACAAACCCGAGGTGTTTTCCTACACTAGAAGAAAATTTTGTCAAATTTGGCCTATAAAAACACTGAGATAAATCTTAAGACCATCTTTTTATTGAATGAGAAATCTAAAAATAATAATCATAAACACACTTTATCAAATTATGGAAGAACCGACCTCATAGAATACCAGTCGTATTGGATAACCAGCAGGTAGAAATCAACGCAACAGACAGTTTAATTATCTCTAATTCTATATCTTCACTATTTGCCCTCAACACCCTGAGATCATAATGTAACATATTGGCAGACATAAATATCCTGTCACGGTCGATCTTCTTTATCCCTGGGGATAGGGGAGAAAGAATACTTCCCACATATTCCCTGTGTGTCGTAGAAGGCGACTAAAAGGGGAGGGAGCAGGGAGCTGGAAATCCTCCCCTCTCATTATTTTTTTTCAATTTTCCAAAAGAAGGAACAGAGAAGGGGGCTAGGTGAGGATATTCCCTCAAAGGCCCAGTTGTCTGTTCTTAACACTATCTCGCTGATGCGGGAAATGGCGAATAGTTTGAAAAAAAAAAAAAAATATTCAAACATTATTACTCAGGGGACTCAAATCATATTGTTATGGATTCCTTCTCATACAGGCCTCTGTGAGCATGACAAGCTGATGCTTTAACCAAACTTCACTTAGTAAAGGCGATGTTGAAAACATTAGGTTTTCAACTAAAAATCTAAAAACTGTAATTAGAAAGGAACTAACAGACCTTTTTGAAGCAAGAAGACAAGTTCAGATAAGCACAAGTAGAAAATTTTTTCGTCACAGTGAAATATGTAAAGCAAAACATGTATAAGAGAAAGTAATATTATCTGCAGATAAGATGTTGTACCTGTTAGACTAAGGCTAAGCTATATCTGCTATTGGCCTATCTGAATCGTGTGGTCAAAGATTTGGACACAAACTAGAACACTACTTCTTAGAAAGTGAGAAAATAGAGCCTTTTAAGGCCTTTTTAAGGGTAATTCTAAACAAACCCTGCAAGAAATGTCACAACACATTAATGTGAATAACAGGATACCTAAAATTTTAAATTGTATCCACTTTTTGCATTCAGTCGAAAACTTACCATATGAAACTATGTAATGAAATATCTGTTATGAATTGTAGCATCCTAAGTGATATCAACCCACTGGGGTCTGACTAAGACCCTTTGTGACCAACGTAAACCTTTTGCACTACCACTCACAGGTTGAGAATAGGGTGCACAATAAACTTGCTGGGGAAACCCACAAAAATCAAACTGTTGATTGGTTGGTAAGGATATTCAGTGTATGTATGGACCACAGTGAAGTACCTGAGGGTTGGTTGAATGCATGCACAGTGCCACTGTACAAAGGCAAAGGGGATAAAGGTGAGTGTTCAAACTACAGAGGCACAAATTTGTGTATTCCTGGGAAATTATGAGGGAGGGTAGTGATTGAGAGGGTGAGGAAAGTACAAAGCATCAGACTGGGGAAAAGCAGTGTGGTTTCAGAAGTGGTAGAGGATGTGTGGATCAGGTGTTTGCTTTGAAGAATGTATGTAAAAAATACTTAGAAAAACACATGGGTTTGTATGTAGCATCTATGGACCTGGAGAAGGTATATGACAGGGTTGACAGAGATGCTTTGTGGAACATCTTAAGAGTATAAATGTGGGAGGTAAGCAGCTAAAAGCAGTGAAAAGATTTTACCAAGGATGTAATGCATGTGTACGAGTAGGAAGAGAGGAGAGTGACCAGTGCCCAGTGAATGTTGGTTTGCGGCAGGGGTGTGTGATGTCCTCATGGTTGTTTAGTTTGTTTATGGACGGGAAAGTTAGGGAGGTAAATGCAAGATTTTTGGATAGAGGAGAGAGTGTGCAGTCTGTTGGGGATGAGAGGGCTTGGGAAGTGAGTCCATTGTTGTTTGCCAATGATACAGCTCGCAGTGGGTGATTCATGTGAAAAACTGCAGATGTTGGTGAGAGTTTGGAAAAATGTGTGAAAGGAGAAAGTTGAGAGTAAATGTGAATAAGAACAAAGTTATTTGGTTCAGTAGGGTTGTGGGAAAAGTTAATTGGGATGCAAGTCTGAATGGAGTAAAATTGGAGGAAGTGGAGTGTTCAAATATCTGGGAATGGACTTACCGGCAGATGGAACCATGGAAGCAGAAGTGAGTCGCAGGGTAGGGGAGGGGACAAAGGTTTTGGGACCAATGAAGAATGTGTGCCACAGAGGGAGAGAACATTATCTCGGAGAGCAAAAATGGGTATGTTTGAAGGAATAGTGGTTCCAACAATGTTATATGGTTGCGAGGCATGGGCTATAGATAGGGTTGTATGGAGGCGGGTGGGTGAGTTGGAAATGAAATGTCTGAAACCAATATGTGGTGTGAGGTGGTTTGATCAAGTAATGAAAGGATAAAAGAGAGGGCTGGAAATAAAATGTGTGTGGTTGAGAAAGCAGAAGAGGGTGTGTTGAAATGGTCTGGACATATGGAGAGAATGAGGGAGGAAAGATTGACAATGAGGATATATGTGTCATAGGTGGAGGGAACAAGAAGTGGCAGACAAAACTGGAGGTGGAAGGATGGAGTGAAAAGATTTCGACCATTCGAGGCCTGTTGAGGGCTGAACATACAGGAGAGTGAGAGGCGTGCAAGGAATAGGGTGAATTGGAACGATGTGGTATACTGGGGTCAACGAGCTGTCAATGGACTGAACAAAGGCATGTGAAGCTTCTGGGGTAAACCATGGAAAGGTTTGTGGATTGGGAGCTGCGGTTTCAGTGCATTACACATGACTAGCTAGAGACTGAGTGTGAGCGAATATGGCATTTTTTTGTCTTTTTCTGACGCTGTTTACTGTGGGGCGTGGAAGAGACAGGAATAGATGAAGGCAAGCAAGTATGAATATGTGGCATGAGAAGCGTGGGAGGTGGGTTGATTAGAAAGGGTAGTGAGTGGTGGGATGAAGAAGTAAGATTATTAGTGAAAGAGAAGAGAGAGGCATTTGGACGATTTTTGCAGGGAAAAAATGCAATTGAGTGGGAGATGTATAAAAGAAAGAGACAGGAGGTCAAGAGAAAGGTGCAAGAGGTGAAAAAGAGGGCAAATGAGAGTTGGGGTGAGAGAGTATCATTAAATTTTAGGGAGAATAAAAAGATGGTCTGGAAGGAGGTAAATACAGTGTGTAAGAGAAGGGAGCAAATGGGAACTTCAGTGAAGGGTGCTAATGGGGAGGTGATAACAAGTAGTGGTGATGTGAGAAGGAGACGGAGTGAGTATTTTGAAGGTTTGTTGAATGTGTTTGATGATAGAGTGGCAGATATAGGGTGTTTTGGTTGAGGTGGTGTGCAAAGTGAGAGGGTTAGGGAAAATGATTTGGTAAACAGAGAAGAGGTAGTAAAAGTTTTGCGGAAGATGAAAGCCGGCAAGGCAGCAGGTTTGGATGGTATTGCAGTGGAATCTACTAAAAAAGGGGGTGACTGTATTGTTGACTGGTTGGTAAGGTTATTTAATGTATGTATGACTCATGGTGAGGTGCCTGAGGATTGGGGGAATGCGTGCATAGTGCCATTGTACAAAGGCAAAGGGGATAAGAGTGAGTGCTCAAATTACAGAGGTATAAGTTTGTTGAATATTCCTGGTAAATTATATGGGAGGGTATTGATTGAGAGGGTGAAGGCATGTACAGAGCATCAGATTGGGGAAGAGCAGTGTGGTTTCAGAGGTGGTAGAGGATGTGTGGATCAGGTGTTTGCTTTGAAGAATGTATGTGAGAAATACTTAGAAAAACAAATGGATTTGTATGTAGCATTTATGGATCTGGAGAAGGCATATGATAGAGTTGATAGAGATGCTCTGTGGAAGGTATTAAGAATATATGGTGTGGGAGGCAAGTTGTTAGAAGCAGTGAAAAGTTTTTATCGAGGATGTAATGCATGTGTACATGTAGGAAGAGAGGAAAGTGATTGGTCTTAGTGAATGTAGGTTTGCGGCAGGGGTGTGTGATGTCTCCATGGTTGTTTAATTTGTTTATGGATGGGGTTGTTAGGGAGGTGAATGCAAGAGTTTTGGAAAGAGGGGCAAGTATGAAGTCTGTTGGGGATGAGAGAGCTTGGGAAGTGAGTCAGTTGTTGTTCGCTGATGATACAGCGCTGGTGGCTGATTCATGTAAGAAACTGCAGAAGCTGGTGACTGAGTTTGGTAAAGTGTGAGAAAGAAGAAAGTTAAGAGTAAATGTGAATAAGAGCAAGGTTATTAGGTACAGTAGGGTTGAGGGTCAAGTCAATTGGGAGGTATGTTTGAATGGAGAAAAACTGGAGGAAGTAAAGTGTTTTAGATATCTGGGAGTGGATCGGGCAGCGGATGGAACCATGGAAGCGGAAGTGAATCATAGGGTGGGGGAGGGGGCGAAAATCCTGGGAGCCTTGAAGAATGTGTGGAAGTCGAGAACATTATCTCCGAAAGCAAAAATGGGTATGTTTGAAGGAATAGTGGTTCCAACAATGTTGTATGGTTGCGAGGTGTGGGCTATGGATAGAGTTGTGCGCAGGAGGGTGGATGTGCTGGAAATGAGATGTTTAAGGACAATGTGTGGTGTGAGGTGGTTTGATCGAGTAAGTAATGTAAGGGTAAGAGAGATGTGAAAATAAAAAGAGCGTGGTTGAGAGAGCAGAAGAGGGCGTTTTGAAATGGTTTGGGCACATGGAGAGAATGAGTGAGGAAAGATTGACCAAGAGGATATATGTGTCGGAGGTGGAGGGAACGAGGAGAAGTGGGAGACCACATTGGAGGTGGAAAGATGGAGTGAAAAAGATTTTGAGTGATCGGGGCCTGAACGTGGAGGAGGGTGAAAGGCGGGCAAGGAATAGAGTGAATTGGATCGATGTGGTATACCAGGGTTGAACTGCTGTCAGTGGATTGAATCAGGGCATGTGAAGCGTCTGGGGTAAACCATGGAAAGTTGTGTGGGGCCTGGATGTGGAAAGGGAGCTGTGGTTTCATGCATTATTGCATGACAGCTAGAGACTGAGTGTGAAAGAACGGGGCCTTGGTGGTCTTTTCCTAGCGCTACCTTGCACACATGAGGGGGGAGGGGGATGGTATTCCATGTGTGGCAAGGTGGCGATGGGAATGAATAAAGGCAGACAGTGTGAATTGTGTGCATGGGTATATATGTATGTGTCTGTGTGTGTATATATATGTGTACATTGAGATGTATAGGTATGTATATTTGCGTGTGTGGACGTGTATGTATATACATGTGTATGGGGGTGGGTTGGGCCATTTCTTTCTTCTGTTTCCTTGTGCTACCTCGCAAACGCGGGAGACAGCGACAAAGCAAAATAATAATAACATGTATATGTGTGTATATGTATATGCTGATACATACATGCATATGTGTGTTTATGTATATATGTGTATATGAGTGGATGGGCCATTCTTTGTCTGTTTCCTGGCGCTACCTCGCTGACGCGGGAAACAGCGATTATGTATAATAAATATACAAACAATATAGTTTTTAACAAGATGTCCTCGCCACAATATTTGTACAACATATGTGCATTGTGCCCTGTAAAACATAAGAGTTTCCCCATGTATACATATCCATAAATGCATCTACATATATACCACAAGGCCTCACCTGTGCCCTCCAAGTCAGATATGTCTTGCACAGTTTTCCAACCTGTCCAGCCATCTGTGTATATTGCAGCGGCTCACGCACTTGCTCAACCTACTGCAGATGTCAGTGGACTAAGACAGCCCTTCACCAGGTTCACATATGCTGATCCAAAGCCTAAAGAAGACAGGAAATCAGTTCAAAGCATCCACTTCTACCATGTTAGTTTTCAGGGTAAACTAAGGTAGGTGGGTATATATATATATATATATATATATATATATATATATATATATATATATATATATATATATATATATATATATAATGTGTTTGTGTGTGTGTGTGTGTGTGTGTGTGTGTGTATAAGGAGGAGTATTAGTTGTAGGCATCAGTTAATAATGAGGCAACTTTAGATAATATTTATTTCAGCATCTTTTCTATGACAGTTACACAATAGCACCTTCATTAACATTAACAGCACCTTATACAATGAACATCACTTTCACAGCACCCTAAAATCACCCAGAGACAAAAAACAGGGAAGGCAGCCTAGACCTCGATGTTCTCATTTACAGTTTCCTATCACTTACAGCCTTCTATTTCTTGCTTATAGGGAATGACATCCCTAAATATGTGGTTTTTACATACCCTTCAATGCTATTAAGTACATCAATTACTTCATTACCACTTGGTGTGACTCTGGCCCGTAACAGACATCATCTCCCTTCAGAATATGTACACCACTAGTGTGACTCTGGCCCAAAACAAACCCATCATATGACACCCTTCAGAATATGTACAATCTCGTGATCTTTATTACATATCTCACTGTTAATCTCTTTGACTACTGTATACACTTAGCCTATGAGGACTGCAATATCCCTGAACATACCTACAAAAGTGGCGTGAAGCGTTCGTTGTCATCTTGGTGACTAGAGTTGCCACCTCAGAGTGCTAGGCTCTCCCGCAAAGTGATACACTTAATAAAATGACAACGAAAAAAAAGAAAAGGGCTCGTCGAATTATTCCTGCTCTTTGACATGCTCCGTTGTTCATACCAAGTGCGAGTGACTGCTCTTAACACGAAAACACTCATTATTATTCCAGGTCTGCTCATCCCCCAATCCGCAATCTCTTCGTCCTCAGTGTCGTGGGGATGCGGCAGGGTTCACTTTTCAGCACTTCTTCGGCACTTTGTCATCATACCAGCAGTTCCCAATTCTTAATCTTTTCTTGATATTAGTGTGGCATTTAAGCTTTGGATACTCGGTCTATTTCGAAACTTTGACTTTGTGATGGGCACATGACTTAAAAATAAAAGATACGCTTTACATCAGGGTTAGAATGAGGCAATGTCAGCACAGCCAAAGCCTCTTGGCCAACTCACAAAGGTTCCTGAAGGGCTTTTCTCCTGTTGCATCCCTGGATGAGGCTATTTTCAGCACAGAGTCACACTAGGGTGCCAGTGTTCCGTCTCCACCTTTGCCAATTCCAGTATTTGAAGCTTTTTTTTGGTGTTGCAGGCATATTCACTTGCACTCAAGAGATGACATTAGCTTTAACACTTAAGACATTGTCTGGCAAACGTTGACGAAACTGTTTCATCAACTCCACCTACAGACTTTATGCATCTTCCTCGAATATCCTTTTTCATGGGGAAACTTACATTGTGCCCATCTTTCCAAACACATACCCTAACTACGGACGTGGGTTTACTAAGCAGTTCTGTACTGAATTTCCTTCCTTTTATTTTCCTGTCTGGGTTGAGGACTTTAGAACTTAAGGAGTCACTAAGTTGAATAAGGTCACTTAGGAGTTTGATTGGATCCTGTACCTCTGCTTCTAATTTCTCATGTACACGCTGAACTTTTCCAAGAAAGTGGCTCAGAAATATCAGGAAGGCATAGTTTTTCTTTGTCATTAAACATGTAAGTCATAGAGGCTCTAAGCTGTGTAATCCCTTTCACCATTTCTTGCCATTTCAAGCCGAGTCATACGTTCAACACACTGCTGCAGTATTCTGACAACTGCTGCTTCAATTGACAGCCACTGAGTCTGGCTTGGCTGGACGAATTTCATTGGAGCTTAACCATCACTGATAAAATAAAATGTCCCTTGCTTGGCGAATGGCAGAGTGGGAGAACCAATTATGGGTTTCTCTGATATCAAAATCCAGGTTCTTAGGGAGATACTCAATTGCAGTATGAGAGATAGCTAGCTGAGAATGACTCTCTCTCTCTCTCTCTCTCTCTCTCTCTCTCTCTCTCTCTCTCTCTCTCTCTCTCTCTCTCTCTCTCTCTCTCACACACACACACACACACACACACACTTGATCAGGATCATATGAGGAACTTATAACTTGAGTTTAGCATACACTTGTGCACTGTCGGTGCCAATTGCAACAAGGTTTTGTAACTCCAACCCATTATTTTTCAAGGACTTCGTGCTGGCATCAGATATCCCATCAGAATTTCAGTCATGAAGCTCGACAAGGTCCAAGAAAGTCACTACAATCTTCTGACTTCCAGGACAGAGCCGGGTAGCCATTACCCAACGTAATGTCATTACTTTCATCAGTTAAGAGGATAAAATTCTGATTGTCTTGTATCACTTTTCAAATCACTGGTAAAAGGCCGGGCAATCACACACTCTGCACACAGCGGCACTACACTTCGACCTTTTTAATTTGGAATTCTTGCATCTTTTAATGTCTGCAAATCATGCTTTGCACAACTCAGATGATCAATACTTAATGAGCAGCTAAGATGATCAACAACACAAGTAATGAACAGCTGAGATGATGAACAACACGTAATGAACAGTTGTGATGATGAACAACACGTAATGAACAGTTGTGATGATGGACAACACGTAATGAACAGTTGTGATGATGAACAACACGTAATGAACAGTTGTGATGATGAACAACACGTAATGAACAGTTGTGATGATGGACAACACGTAATGAACAGTTGTGATGATGAACAACACGTAATGAACAGCTGTGATGAACAACACGCAATGAAAAGCTGTGATGATGAACAACACATAACCAATTATGTGATGATCGACAAGAATTAAAGGAATTGTGGTCTGTCTTTCTTGTGTTTAGCTGTTTAGCTGTGTCTTTCAATATCACTTCAGTGTGTGGCAGACAATGGACTATGGCAGTACTTGCAAGGACATTTTGCCTCATCCCTTCTACTTTTCCGAACTACTATTCATATTTGGGGGTCTTTCAACCACTCTGCTGTAAATGGTTGAGTATATTTCTTACCTATTGTTGTGTTCAGTTGCCAACAACACTCAGAACTGTACTTGAAGTGAATGAGAGACTTTAGAGGGGCGACCTCGCGCGAATACACCCCGATTTGAACCTGTTTAATACAAAGAAATAGAACATGTTCATTTCGTTGAAAATGAATCACGTACAATATTTGTATTGTTTTCCTTGTTATTTTTATTAGGCTTTGATTAAACTTCCTAAATCACATTACCTTTCTAATTATATGATTTCCTCGTGAAATAACACTAAGTTTGGCGCTAATTTCAAAATGTAAAAAAAAAAAGGTCAGAAAAACGCGTTAAATACGAAATTTACGCGCTAGATCTAAAAAAAAAAAAAAAAAAGGAAATAAGAAATCGCGAGATCTAACACCTAAAGTATAAGTTGTCAATTTGTCCCTCCATTATTGTTTTACCTCAGGAAACTGTGGGCATGAGAACTTCAACTGTATGAAGAAGGTACGTGATTTTTACCACAGTATTCTACTAGACTTTGTAAGTGTAAGTTAAACTGGGTAAATAAAACTTAACCCAGATGTAATTCTCACAGTTCTTTATTTAGATCTAACCTCATACATGGATTGGTCATCAATATCATCCAAACCAAAACTTAGACTCCAATCCTAGTCTATCAACATCATTAGTCTGATCACTTGATGCAACCATCTACGAAATCGAAGCACCAATCTAGAGAGAGAGAGAGAGAGAGAGAGAGAGAGAGAGAGAGAGAGAGAGAGAGAGAGAGAGAGAGAGAGAGAGAGAGAGAGAGAGAGAGAGAGAGAGAGATTAGCTGAATCCTTTTGACCGACTAGTATGTGGCATGTTGTGATGTGGAAGATGCTGTAGAGTTATTTGGTGCACTGAACAATCTATCTGTATCTCTGATGCCTGACCGACCGTCCCCACCTGGAAACCCCTCTTGTGGAGGTGTCCGTAGCAATGGAATTGCCATCACTTGTGAAGTCCAATGCAGCTTCTTAACCCTTAGTGAATGCCTCACCCTTAACAGACCACTGGCAAAGTGCAACTATAAGCGCAGTGTTTACAAGGGCTCCTGCCTAAAGTTCCTACTGACTACTACTTGTTTCCTACCTACTACATCTGTCTAATGCTCCTGCCTAAATGTTCGTACCTACTAATGCTTCTATCTATTGCTCTTTGCCATCTTGCCAAGAGGCAAGGGCTAGCGCCTAGTGCTCACCACAGGAAAATCTAGGTGTGAAGAACGAATTGTATTGGCAAGTGTTATGCATGACAAGGAGAGACTGTATGCTTGTGGAGGGAATTTAAGCAATCCGTGAGTGGGTGAGGGAGAAAGAAAACACAGCTAGCTACCTGGCTCAGAGGAGTGTAACTTGACAACCACTAGAGTGCTACTTCACTACGCAGCTGTCACTAATCTTCACATACTCGGGCGTGTATATGACTCGTAATATACCTATCTGGTTGTTGCCTTCCCATCAGCTACAACCTACACTCATCAATGATATTTTCAAGGAAACATTTTGTCTTTGCGCCAACGCTTTATTGTATTGTAAATACAGGTTGCACCGACACTTTATTGTGCATACAGGTTACAGTCTTTTTTCTTCATATGTATGACTCTCTCTCTCTCTCTCTCTCTCTCTCTCTCTCTCTCTCTCTCTCTCTCTCTCTCTCTCTCTCTCTCTCTCTCAAAAGTACAATAGCTACTTTTACCCATAACGGTAAATATTATAATGTTCAATGACTCCTCTGAAATCATGCTGGCTTGCTTTCAAAACTTTGCCTCATTATGTTTCCCTGTTTCACGCAGCCTCATGGGTATGAGCATCAACTAACTCTTCAGTTGAGTTTTCCTCCCTCACGTATTTCATCTTTCCCCCTTCTTAGTCCTGTCACTTGCACTGGGAGATTCTGGTAGTGAGTCTCCAAAAGATGATGGTAACTTAGTAAATTGATAGAAGCAGTGAAAAGTTTTTATCAAGGATGTAAGGCATGTGTTAAGAGTAGAAGAGAGGAAAGTGATTAGTTCCCAGTGAATGTCGGTTAGCGGCAGGGGTGTGTGATGTTTCCATGGTTGTTTGATTTGTTTATGGATGGGGTTGTTACGGGAGGTGAATGCAAGAGTTTTGGAGAGAGGGGCAAGTATGCAGTCTGTTGTAGATGAGAGGGCTTGGGAACTGAGTCAGTTGTTGTTCGCTGATGATACAGCGCTGGTGGCTGATTCGGGTGAGAAACTGCAGAAGCTGGTGACTGAGTTTGGTAAAGTGTGTGAAAGAAGAAAGTTGAGAGTAAATGTGAATAAGAGCAAGGTTATTAGGTACAGTAGGGTTGAGCGACAAGTCAACTGGGAGGTAAGTTTGAATGGAGAAAAACTGGAGGAAGTGAAGTGTTTTAGATATCTGGAAGTGGATTTGGCAGCGAATGGAACCATGGAAGCGGAAGTGAGTCACAGGGTTGGGAAGGGGAAACGTTCTAGGAGCGTTGAAAAATGTGTGGAAGGCTAGAATGTTATCTCGGAAAGCAAAAATGGGTATGTGTGAAGGAATTGTGGTTCCAACAATGTTATATGGCTGCGAGGCGTGGGCTACAGATAGGGCTGTGCGGAGGAGGGTGGATGTGTTGGAAATGAGATGTTTGAGGACAATATGTGGTGTGAGGTGGTTTGATCGAGTAAGTAATAAAAGGGTAAGAGAGATGTGTGGTGATAAAAAGAGCGTGGTTGAGAGAGCAAAAGAGGGTGTCTTGAAATGGTTTGGTCACATGGAGAGAATGAGTGAGGAAAGACTGACAAAGAGGATATATGTGTCAGAGGTGGAGGGAACGAGAAGTAGGAGACCAAATTGGAGGTGGAAGGATGGCGTGAAAAAGATTTTGAGTGATTGGAGCCTGAACATACAGGAGGGTGAAAAGCCTGCAGGGAACGATGTGGTATACCGTGGTTTTTGGAACGATGTGGTATACCGGGGTCGACGTGCTGTCACTGGATTGAACCAGGGCATGTGAAGCGTCTGGGGTAAGCCATGTAATGTTTTGTGGGGCCTGGATGTGGAAAGGGAGCTGTGGTTTCGGTGCATTATACATGACAGCTAGAGACTGAGTGTGAACGAATGTGGAGGCCTTTGTTGTCTTTTCCTAGCGCTACCTCGCTCGCGCGCGGGAGGGAGATGG